>NC_135991.1:11902004-11994240 GCF_053455715.1 Rhinoraja longicauda | reverse complement strand
TCTCTCTCTCTCTCTCTCTCTCTCTCTCTCTCTCTCTCTCTCTCTCTCTCTCTATTATATATATATATATATATATATATATATATAAATATATTTATTCCAGTTGCCACATATTCCAAAATGCAGATTGTATTAGTTCAACTTAGGAATCCTACAGAAAGAAACTTCCCCCCCCCCGGCAACAGATGATGCGCTGCGCTGTGGCGTGGTGACACGCCTATGCACACTGATTGACACGCCTATGCATACTGATTGACACACCAATGCACACTGATTCACACTCCTATGCACACGGATTGGCACGCCTATGCACACTGATTGACACGCCAATGCACACTGATTCACACGCCTCTGCACACGGATTGGCACGCCTATGCACACGGATTGACACGCCTATGCACACAGATTGACACGCCTGTGCACACTGATTGACACGCCTATGCACATTTTTCCCTTTTCCCTCCTTCCCTTGTTCTGTTTCTGTCAACGAAATGGCCGGCACATGTGCCCGTTGTTTCTTTCATCAAAATGGCCGCCACATGTGCTCACTGTTTCTATAACCATATAACCATATAACAACTACAGCACGGAAACAGGCCCGTTCGGCCCTACCAGTCCACGCCGACCACTCTCTCTGACCTAGTCTCATCTACCTGCTCTCAGACCATAACCCTCCAATCCCCTCTCATACATAAACCTCTCCAATTTACTCTTAATTAATAAAATCGAGCCTGCCTCCACCACTTCCACCGGAAGCCCATTCCATACAGCCACCACCCTCTGAATAAAGACGTTACCCCTCATGTTACCCATAAACTTTTGTCCCTCAATTCTAAAGTTATGTCCCCTTGTTGGAATCTTCCCCACTCTCAATGGGAAAGCCTACCCACATCAACTCTGTCCGTCCCTCTTAAAATGTTCCTCTATCAAGTCCCCCCTCAACCTTCTACGCTCCAAAGAATAAAGGCCCAACCTGTTCAACCTCTCTCTGTAGCTTAAGTGCTGAAACCCAGGCAACATTCTAGTAAATCTCCTCTGTACCCCCTCCATTTTGTCGACATCCTTCCTATAATTTGGCGACCAGAACTGCACACCATACTCCAGATTCGGCCTCACCAATGCCCTGTACAATTTTAACATTGCATCCCAACTTCTATATTGGATGCTCTGATTTATAAAGGCAAGCATACCAAACGCCTTCTTCACCACCCTATTCACATGAGATTCCACCTTCAGGGAACAATGCACAGTTATTCCCAGATCCCTCTGTTCCACTGCATTCCTCAATTCCCTACCATTTACCCTGTACATCCTATTTTGATTTGTCCTACCAAAATGCAGCACCTCACACTTATCAGCATTAAACTCCATCTGCCATCTTTCAGCCCACCCTTCCAAAAGGCCCAAGTCTCTCTGTAGACTTTGAAAATCAACTTAATTATTAGCTACACCACCTATCTTAGTATCATCTGCATATTTACTAATCCAATTTGCCACACCGTCATCCAGATCATTAATGTAAATGACAAACAACAGTGGACCCAACACAGATCCTTGGGGTACTCCACTAGACACTGGCCTCCAACCTGACATACAGTTGTCAACCATTACCCTCTGGTATCTCCCATTCAGCCATTGTTGAATCCATCTTGCAACCTCACTATTAATACCCAACGATTTAACCTTTTTAATCAAACTTCCATGTGGAACCTTGTCAAATGCCTTACTGAAGTCCATATAGACAACATCCACAGCCTTGCCCTTATCAATTTCCCTGGTAACCTCTTCAAAAAATTCAAGAAGATTAGTCAAACATGACCTTCCAGGCACAAATCCATGTTGACTGTTTCTAATCAGACCTTGTTTATCCATGCGATTATATATATTGTTCCTAAGTATATATTCCATTAATTTTCCCACCACAGACGTCAAACTAACAGGTATATAATTGCTAGGTTTACTTTTAGAACCTTTTTTAAACAAAGGCACAACATGCGCAATGCGCCAATCTTCCTGCACCATCCCCGTTTCTAATGACGTTTGAAATATTTCCGTCATAGCCCCTGCTATTTCTGCGCTAACTTCCCTCAATGTCCTAGGGAATATCCTATCAGGACCTGGAGAATTATCCACTTTGATATTTTTCAAAAGTGTCCGTACCTCCTCTTCTTTAATCCTCATAATTTCCATCACTACTCTACTTGTTTCGCTTACCTCACATAATTCAATATCCTTCTGCTCGGTGAATACCGAAGAAAAGATATTGTTTAAGAAAATAACTGCAGATGCTGGTACAAATCGATTTATTCACAAAATGCTGGAGTAACTCAGCAGGTCAGGCAGCATCTCGGGAGAGAAGGAATGGGTGACGTTTCGGGTCGAGACCCTTCTTCAGTCTGAAGAAGGGTCTCGACCCGAAACGTCACCCATTCCTTCTCTCCCGAGATGCTGCCTGACCTGCTGAGTTACTCCAGCATTTTGTGAATAAAAAGATATTGTTTAATATCTCCCCCATTTCTTCCGGCTCAGCACATAGCTGTCCACTCTGACTCTCTAATGGACCAATTTTATCCCTCGCTATCCTTTTGCTATTGACATATCTGTAGAACCCCTTGGGGTTTACTTTTACATTACTTGCCAAAACAACCTCATATCTTTTTTTCGCTTTTCTAATTTCCTTCTGAAGATTCCTTTTACATTCTTTATATTCCTCAAGAACCTCATTTATCCTGATAATGTAGCAAGTTTTATAAGTATTTTCCATTTAGCACAGAAAAGAAAGGAATTGAGCGTAGCAGTTGCTTTAGATGCAGAAAAGGCGTTTGACAGGTTAGAATGGGATTTTTTATTTAAAGTATTAGAGAAGTACGGATTGGGAAATGGTTTCATTAACTGGGTAAAAGTGGTGACAAATGGCCAATTTTCTCAATCATTTAATTTGGAAAGATCTAGTAGACAGGGATGTCCCTTGTCACCTTTATTTCTATTGGCCATTGAACCTCTGGCAGAGCTAATAAGATCAGATTTAGACATTGAAGGATTTAAAGTTAATCAGGAAAATCACAAAATTGTTTTATTTGCAGATGATGTTTTAATTTGTCTTACTAGACCATTGGAATCCTTAAGAAAATTATATTTCAGACTGGAAGAATATGGGAAAGTATCAGGATATAAAATTAATAAAGATAAAACTGAAATAATGCCTCTTTCTGAAGGTAATTATGGTCAATGTAAAAGAGAAAGGCAGTTTAAATGGCAAAAAGAAGGCATGAAGTACCTAGAGGTTAAAGTAGATAATAAGTTAAATAATCTGTATAAACTGTATAAACATGAAGAAATGGATGAATCTTCCAATTACATTGCTAGGGAGAGTGAACTGTATTAAAATGAATATTTTTCCGAGGTTACAGTATTTATTCCAAACACTGCCTATACCTTTACCAATTTATTTTTTTCAAGAATTGAATAAAATTGTGAGAAATTTTCTTTGGAAAGGTAAAATGCCAAGAGTGTCTATGGAAAAATTAACATGGAAATTTGAATTAGGTGGACTGCAATAACCAAATTTTAAAAAATTACTATCTGGCAGCACAAATGAGTTTTGTTTCATCCTTTTATCAAGAGGGTGGAAAAACAGCATGGGTTAAAATTGAAATGGATAAAATAAAAGAACTATGCCCAGAAGAATTTATCTATAAATGGGAAGCGAAGCTATTAGTTAAGGATCAAGAGTCACCTTTGCTAAAACATTTAATTAATATATTGTTGAAAACAGTTAAAGCTAATGATAAAATATTTTTTCTAACAGCTAAAACTCCATTAGTAAAAAATAGAATACTACCGTTTGCTTGGAATAATCAAATATTACAAGTATGGGAACAGAAGGGTATTAAACATATAGGAGATTGCTACGAAGGAATTTTTTTGTTGACATTTTCTCAATTGAGCAACAAATATCAAATTCCAGGGAATAGTATTTTTTTCTATTATCAATTACAATCTTTTTTAAGGGAAACGTTAGGTAATTCAATGTTTTTAATCAAATTAAAGGAATTGAATCCCTAATTCAGGGTAAGGGAACTAAAAAAATTATATCTTCAATGTATAAATTGTTACAAAAATCTAGTCCAAAGACAGGAATTCAAAAATCAAGATAAAGATTGGAAACAGATCTGAATATTAGCATTGATGAACCAAGTTGAGAAAGATTATGTTTAGAAAGTATGAAAAATACTATTAATGTGAGATATAGTTTAGTACAATACAATTTTTTATTTCTACTATATTTAACTACGAAAAAATTAAACAATTTAAATCCAAATTTACCTGAAATTTGTTTTAGATGCAACCAGGATGTGGGTACTTTTTTACACTCCACATGGGCATGTCCGAAGGTAACAACTTTTTGGAAAGACCTAAAAAACGTTTTGGAACAATTGATGAATAAGACCATACCATTTGATTCAAGGTTGTTTTTATTGGGAGATACTAAAGGAATATTTCCAAGATTAATTTTAGATAAATATCAGAAAAGATTTCTCAAAATAGCAATAGCAATAGCAAAAAAATGTGTGGCGGTCACTTGGAAAGATCACAATGAAATAAGAATTGCAAGATGGTATGCAGAAATGCGTAGTTGTATCCCATTAGAAAAAGCTGCTCTCATCTGAGAAATAAATATGATTTCTTTTTGAAACTTTGGAATCCATTCACTTTAAAACTAGGATTAAGAATTGGAAATATTTAATTTCAGGATTGTTTTGATACCCCTAAAAAGAATTTAACATGAAATTAGCCGGAAGTGTTTCCTTCTTGTCCCCAGGTTTCCTTCTTTCTTCTTTCTTTCTTTCTTTCCTTTTAAATTTTTTAATTTAAAAAAAAAATCTTTCTGCTTCTCCTTTTTCCTCTTTTTTCTAACTGTGGGTGGGGGGGGAGGGGTTGTGGGTGGGGAGATAATACAGAACAATACAAGTATAATCGAATTTAAAATGTATAATTGAATTTATAATGTAGTTACCATCGTGTACTATGAGTTCATACATGTATTTTTTTTTGTTAAAATTTAAATAAAATTAATTAAAAAGAACCTCATTTACTCCCTGCCGCTTATATTTATTGTATATCTCCCTCTTTTTCCGAACCAAGTGTCTAATTTCCCTGGAAAACCACGGCTCTTTCAAATTATTATTCTTTCCTTTCCACCGAACAAGGACATAAAGACTGTACTCTCAAAATTTCACCTTTAAATATCCTCCATTTCTCTATTATATCCTTTTCATAAAAGAAAATGTCCCATTTCACTCCTTTTAAATCCTTTCTCATCTCCTCAAAATTAGCCTTTCTCCAATCCAAAATCTCAACCCTTGGTCCAGATTTGACCTTCTCCATAATTATATTGAAACTAATGGCATTGTGATCACTAGACCCAAAGTGCTCCTCAACACATACCTCCGTCACCTGACCCGTCTCATTTCCCAACAGCAGATCCAACACTGCCCCTTCTCTGGTAGGTACCTCTACGTATTGCTGCAAAAAACTATCCTGCACACATTTTACAAACTCCAAACCATCCAGCCCTTTAACAGAATGTGATTCCCAGTCTATGTACGGAAAATTGAAATCACCCACAATCACTACTCTGTGCTTACTACTAATATCTGCTATCTCCTTACATATTTGCTCTTCCAATTGTCGTTCTCTATTTGGCGGTCTATAATACACCCCTATAAGTGTTGCTAAACCTTTCTAATTTCTGAGTTCCTCCCAAACAGCCTCCCTAATCGAGCCTTCTAGACTGTCCTGCCAAAGCACTGCTGTGATATCCTCCCTGACAAGCAATGCAACACCCCCACCTCTTGCCCCTCCGATTCTATCACATCTGAAACAATAAAATCCTGGAATATTTAATTGCCAATCGCAACCCTCCTGCAACCATGTTTCACTGATCGCCACAAAATCATACTTCCAGATGTCAATCCAGGCTCTAAGCTTCAATCAAATTTCCTCAAGCTCAATTGCAACAAATTTGAAATCATCATCATCGGTCCAAAAACGCTCACCAAATCCACCCAAAACTTCATCCTCAACATTGATGGTCTCCGAGTATCCACCTCCCCTCACATCCGGAATCTTGGAATCATCTTTGATCAAACCCTCTCCTTCGACAAACACATCAAACACATCACAAAGACAGCCTTCTTCCACCTCAAAAACATTGCCCGTCTCCGTCCATCCCTCTCCTCCACAGCTGCAGAAACCCTCATCCACGCCTTCATCACCTCCCGTCTGGACTACTGCAACAGCCTCCTCTATGGCGCACCCTCAAAAATCATCAGTAAACTTCAATACATTCAAAACTCCGCTGCCCGTCTACTCACCCACACCCCGATCCGTGACCATATCACCCCCGTCCTTTACAAACTCCACTGGCTCCCCATCCCCCAGAGAATCCAGTACAAAATCCTCCTCATATCCTACAAAGCCCTCCATAACCTGGCCCCATCCTACCTGACCGACCTCCTCCACAGGCACACTCCCACCTGCACCCTCCGCTCTGCTGCTGCCAATCTCCTATCCCCCCACATCCGGACCAAACTCAGATCCTGGGGGGACAGGGCTTTCTCCATCGCTGCTCCCACCCTACGGAACTCACTACCCCAAACCGTTAGAGACTCCGCCACACTCACCACATTCAAAACATCGCTGAAGTCTCACCTGTTCAGTACTGCCTTCAACCACTGAAGGTCACCTCACCTTCTGTCTCCTTTCTCTGTTCGTTTACTTACTTACTTATTTATCTATTTATTCATTTCCCTATGTTCTCTAAATCTCTGTAAAGCGTATTTGAGTATATGAAAAGCGCTATATAAATAAAATGCATTATTATTATTATTATTATTAAGCTCATCCACCTTTCTTACAATGCTCCTAGCATTAAAATATACAAATTTAAGGGACCCATCATTTCTTATTCTCAGTTTATTTATTTTCACTTCTTTCTCTCCTACATATTGGGTCTGAGTGTTACTCTTTTCTGCCTCCTGCCTCACACACTGCCTATTAGCTATCTGTGTTTGAGTCCCTCCCCCCAACCGTACTAGTTTAAAGTCTCCGCAATTACCTTAGCAAATCTTTACCTTAGTAAAGCAAGTGATATGGTGAACGAGCAGGTTGCCAATGAATTATTAGAGGAAGAATACAATAGACTTAATCAACTGGGTATAAGTCAGAGCTATGAAGATCACAGAATGTTCCAGCAGATACAACAATAGGATGTACGGGATTCGTCATAACTGGGGACTGGGAAGTGCTTACGGATCTTCTAGTTGTGATTGGATGAACATTTTTTCCATGGCTCTCAATTGTGCCCTCTCCATTCTGTTATTTGGAAACTATATAAACATTGACTTGGTATGTATGGGTATGTACGTCCCATCCTGTTCCGGAGACCGTGGGCTCTGTCGGAGCAGGCTTGGAGGAATCATCGCAGCGCTGCATTAAAGGTTTGAATTGATGAGCAAGTGTTTGGATCAATTATTATTAAACTAGATTGACATAAATAACCGGAATCGTCACAAGGATACCCAGATCTTTTTGTACTTCCCCATTTCCTAACTTGACACCATTCAGACAATAATTGCTTTCCTGTTCTTTCCACCAAAGTGGATAGATAACCTCACATTTATCCACATTGAACTGCATCTGCCATGCATCTGCCCACTCACGCAACCTGTGCAAGTTACGCTGCATCCTCATAGTATCCTTCTCACGGTTCACACTGCCACCCAGCTTTGTGTCATCCACAAATTTGCTAATGTTTGAACATTAACATTTCAACGAATAACACATAATGCTCCAAATTAAATTTAAAATGCTTGCTTCAAATCTAAGAAAGAGGCAGTTGATCAACTCTGCTATGCCCTGCGCCCAGTGTGAAATATTAGTTCCAGCCGGTGAACACGAAGGATGACTATTATCTGAATGGTGTCAGATTAAGAAGAAGGGGAGGTGCAACGAGACCAAGGCGTCAGTGTCACTCACTGAAAGTAAGCATACAGGTACAGCAGGCAGCGAAGAAATCTCATGGCATGTTGGCCTTCATAGCGACAGGATTTGAGTACAGGAGCAAGGAGGTAACACCCGGAGTATTGTGGACAGTTTTGGTATCCTAATTTGAGGATGCCCATTCTTGCCATTGCGGGAGTGTAGCGTAACCAGGTTCACCAGGTTAATCCCCGGGATGGCGGGACTGACATATGATAAAAGAATGAATCGACTGGGCTTAAATTTACGGTAATTTAGAAGGATGAGAGGGGATCATATAGAAACATGTAAAATTCTTAAGGGATTGTACAGACTAGATGCAGGGGGAAATTACTATTTTGGGGGAGTCCAGGATCAGGAGTCACAGTTTAAGAATAAAGGGAAGGCCATTTAGCATTGAGATGAGGAAAAACTTCTTCACCCAGAGAGATGTGAATCTGTGGGATTCTCTGCCACAGACGGCATTGGATTCACTGGATGTATTCAATGGAGAGCTAGATAACGGAGTCAAAGGATATGGGCTATGGGGAGAAGCCACGAACAGGTGCTGATTCTGGATGATCAATCATGAATTGGCTAGTCCTGCAACACCTTTCAATGTTTTCTATGTTTTCTAACACAAGGTGAGGCTCTGTTCAATTTGTTGTTTATTTTGTGATGAATGGTTTCCGACCGGTCGACAGGTTGATGTTAATTTAAGCCCACAGACCAGACAACAAGGTTCGTCTGGCGGCAAATGACCAACTCATCCTTGTGGCCTGTCCACAAGGCAGTTCAGAGAGTGCTGCCACACACACCGACAATATTTGTGCCTATTTAACAAGAAATGCATGAGAACATGTTTACCTTCATGGTGTGTACATATGGTACACGTAAAAACTGAAAGAAACACTTCACTTAAGCAGTTGACAGGCCGATTTTTGAGCTAATCTTGGTCTTGGTCTTGGTTCTGGGTGCTCCAAAATATTCCAAATGGAATTTAAACTGGAGGTGGCGGAGTATGGACTTAAGCATGCAGGGCTTCTTGGAGAAGTGCTGCCTGAAAGGTAGTTGCGTCTAGTTGAGTAACTATAGTAGGGTGAAGACTATTCCATGCTTTAATTGTGCGAGGGAAGCATGAATTGCTATACACATCTGTCTAGATAGCTGGGATCTCAAATTGAATCGAATGCCCTCATCTACTCCTGATGGGGTTGGGTTTGGTGTAGATGTGGTAATCTATGTCGAGCTGACTATTTATCATTTTGTAAATACAGGTCACACGGCGGGCTTTACGTCTGTCTTGGAGAGTGTTCCACCCCAATGAATTTAGAAGTTCGGTAACACTCGCTTCTCTCTCTTAGGATTTTGTAACAAAACGAGCTGCCTGTCTTTGGACAAGTTCGATGGAAGATTTTTTTTAAATTGTGTATGGGTCCCATGCTGCAACTGCGTAGTCCAAATATGGTCTGAAGCAGTCCCATAGTCCATGCTTGCCCAACCTCCCCCGAGGGCTCCGAAACCTCTTTCCAGGCAACAATTGTGAGATATCCTGGGTAAGGGTGTAGATTTACTCAAATGAAGTACAGTTATTCAATGTTATCAGTGATCGGTCTGGATAAGCAGTGACATTATCAATGCGGTCAGTGGTGGGTCTGGATCAGCAGTGACATTATCATTATGGTCAGTAATGGGTCTGGAAAGCAGTGACATTATCAGTGTAAGACAATAACTGCTGATGCTGGTAGAAATCGAAGGTATCGCAAAATGCTGGAGTAACTCAGCAGGTCAGTCAGCATCTAGGAGAGAGGGAATGGGTGACGTTTCGGGTCGAGACCCTTCTTCAGACTGATGTCAGGGGGGCAGGACAAAGAAAGGATATAGGTGGAGACAGGAAGACAGTGGGAGAATTTGGAAGGGTAGGAGGAGGAGAGGGGGGAAATAGAGAGACAGAGGAACAATCTAAATTTGGAGAAGTCAATGTTCATACCATTGGGCTGCAAGCTGCCCAAGTGAAATATGAGGTGCTGTTCCTCCAATTTCCGGTGGGCCTCACTACGGCACTGGAGGAGGCCCACGACACAAAGGCCAGACTGCGAGTGGGAGGGGGAGTTGAAGTGCTCAGCCACCAGGAGATCAGGTTGGTTAAGGCGGACTGAGCAAAGGTTTATTTGACACATTGTTACGACACACAATTTGACACATTATCAGTGTGGTTAGTGATGGGTCTGGATGAACAGTGGCATTATCAGTGTGGTCAGTGATGGGTCTGGATACACAGTGGCATTATCATTGTGGTCAGTGATGGGTCTGGACAAGCAGTGACATGATCAGTGTAGTCAGTGATGGGTCTGGATAAGCAGTGACATTATCAGTGTGGTCAGTGATGGTTCCGGATTAGCAGCGGCATTATCAGTGTGGTCAGTGATGGGTCTGTATTAGCAGTCGCATGACCTCATTTAATTTCGACCCCCATCTCTTGGATGAAATACACGACTGGATAACAATCGTCTGTTTTGCATTATTTCAGGTGTTTGACTGTAATGGTTTAACGCAGGCTCAATATCTTTTGTTAATCTATTGCATCTTGCTGCCCTCCCCACACCAGTAAACACGGTAAACACAGATATATTTGTTTGTTATTGTCATCTGAATAGATGTGTTGAAAATAAGTAAATATATCTCCCCAGCGTGCAATTTAATGAATAAAGATGAAAATTGAAAAGCAGATTCAGATCTGAGAAAGGGGGAGTTGAGAAACTGTGCTGTGCCCATCGCCCAATGGGGAATATTAGTTCCAGCCGGTGAACACAAGTTGAGGCTCTGTTCAATCTGCACTTTATTTTGTCGTGAACGACACAGACCAGTCGATAGGTCGATGTGAATTCAAGTCCTCAGACAGCAAGGACAGTCTAAACGCATATCATCAACTCATCTGTCTGGGCTGTCCATGCAGCGGTTCAGAAAGTGCTGCCACACACACAGAGTTGATTCCTGTGGTGGAAGGAACTGCAGATGCTCTTTTAAACAACAGATCGACACGAAATGCTGTATTGAGTCTGAAGAAATGCCTCGACCCGAAACGTCATCCATTCCTTCTCTCCAGAGATGCTGCCTGACCCGCTGAGTTCCTCCAGCATTTTGTGTCTACCTTCGAGATAGACACGATATGCTGGAGGACCTCGGCGGGCCAGGCAGCATCTCTGAAGAAATAAATAGTTGACGTTTCAGGTCGACACCCTCCTTCAGACTGACACTCAGTCAAGAAGTGTCTCGAACCGAAACGTCACCTATAACTTTTTTTAGAAATGCTGCCCGACCGGCTGAGAGGACTCTAGCATTTTGTTTCTATCTTCGACTTAATTGCTGTGCGCATTTATCAAGTATTTGAAGAGTGCATATTCCCTATGACGGCGCTAACTGGGACACGTTGAAACTGAAAGAAGCAGTTCTGAGATGAGAGACAGATATTTTTTAAAAGGGTCGATGTATGTGACAGGCAATACTTATGTTTTCTGTTTAATCTGCACCTTTGAGAAAGGTCGACACCTGTTGCTTTTAGTTCTTTGGATTTCCAGACTAGAGTTTATTGGTGACTAAATAACCAAACAGATGACAGGCTGTTTAGAAGCAGTGGGTACATGTCAGTGGTGTACCTGGTACACTCGTCAGACGCAGGTTCCTGTGACCCATGGTGAGGGATAGTACGTTTGAGTTGCAATTTCATCTCCCTCTGAACTTTTCCTCTCCATGTACCTGCTCAAATGCTTTGTGTTATTATTTTCAACCACGGCCCTAACCTTGCCAACATGATTCTATGCACCTCTGTAAGATCGACCACTCTTTACCCTCCTGCGTTCCAATGAATAAATTCTTGGCTTGTCCAAACTCTCCCAGTAACTCCGCTCCGAACCTTTTTCTGGGGACACACAGTCGTAAATCTTCACTGCACTCGTTACAACTTAGTGGCTTTTTTCCTATGCGTGGTAACGAAAAAACAAACAAACCACTCCAAGAGACCCCTCGATAACTTCTTGACCAGCCGAACATAGACGTCCAACCATATAACCATATAACCATATAACAACTACAGCACGGAAACAGGCCCGTTCGGCCCTACCAGTCCACGCCGACCACTCTCTCTGACCTAGTCTCATCTACCTGCTCTCAGACCATAACCCTCCAATCCCCTCTCATCCATATACCTATCCAATTTACTCTTAAATAATAAAATCGAGCCTGCCTCCACCACTTCCACCGGAAGCCCATTCCATACAGCCACCACCCTGTGAGAAAAGAAATTACCCCTCATGTTAACCCTAAACGTTTGTCCCTCAATTCTAAAGTTATGTCCCCTTGT
Source organism: Rhinoraja longicauda (assembly GCF_053455715.1). Classification (NCBI taxonomy): domain Eukaryota; kingdom Metazoa; phylum Chordata; class Chondrichthyes; order Rajiformes; family Arhynchobatidae; genus Rhinoraja; species Rhinoraja longicauda. Next base: position 11,981,858 of record NC_135991.1, on the reverse strand, counting down.
TGGAATCTTCCCCACTCTCAAGGGGAAAAGCCTACCCACGTCAACTCTGTCCGTCCCTCTTAAAATTTTAAAAACTTCCATCAAGTCCCCCCTCAACCTTCTACGCTCCAAAGAATAAAGACCCAACCTGTTCAACCTCTCTCTGTAGCTTAAGTGCTGAAACCCAGGCAATATTCTAGTAAATCTCCTCTGTACCCTCTCCATTTTGTCGACATCCTTCCTATAATTTGGCGACCAGAACTGCACACCATACTCCAGATTCGGCCTCACCAATGCCCTGTACAATTTTAACATTACATCCCAACTTCTATATTCGATGCTCTGATTTATAAAGGCAAGCATACCAAATGCCTTCTTCACCACCCTATCCACGTGAGACTCCACCTTCAGGGAACAATGCACAGTTATTCCCAGATCCCTCTGTTCCACTGCATTCCTCAATTCCCTACCATTTACCCTGTACATCCTATTTTGATTTGTCCTACCAAAATGCAGCACCTCACACTTATCAGCATTAAACTCCATCTGCCATCTTTCAGCCCACCCTTCCAAAAGGCCCAAGTCTCTCTGTAGACTTTGAAACTCTACTTCATTATTAACTACACCACCTATCTTAGTATCATCTGCATATTTACTAATCCAATTTGCCACACCATCATCCAGATCATTAATGTAAATGACAAACAACAGTGGACCCAACACAGATCCTTGGGGTACTCCACTAGACACTGGCCTCCAACCTGACATACAGTTGTCAACCATTACCCTCTGGTATCTCCCATTCAGCCATTGTTGAACCCATCTTGCAACCTCACTATTAATACCCAACCATTTAACCTTCTTAATCAACCTACCATGTGGAACCTTGTCAAATGCCTTACTAAAGTCCATATACAGACAACATCCACTGCCTTGCCCTTATCAATTTCCCTGGTAACCTCTTCAAAAAATTTAAGAAGATTAGTCAAACATGACCTTCCAGGCACAAGTCCATGTTGACTGTTTCTAATCAGGCCTTGTTTATCCATATAATTATATATATTGTCCCTAAGTATCTTTTCCATTAATTTTCCCACCACAGACGTCAAACTAACAGGTCTATAATTGCTAGCTTTACTTTTTGAACCTTTTTTAAACAAGGGCACAACATGCGCAATGCGCCAATCTTCCGGCACTATCCCCGTTTCTAATGACGTTTGAAATATTTCCGTCATAGCCCCTGCTATTTCTGCACTAACTTCCCTCAATGTCCTAGGGAATATCCTATCAGGCCCTGGAGACTTATCCACTTTTATATTTTTCAACAGTGTCCGTACCTCCTCTTCTTTAATCCTCATAATTTCCATCACTACTCTACTTGTTTCGCTTACCTCACATAATTCAACATCCTTCTCCTCGGTGAATACCGAAGAAAAGAAATTGTTTAATATCTCCCCCATTTCTTCCGGCTCAGCACATAGCTGTCCACTCTGACTCTCTAATGGACCAATTTTATCCCTCGCTATCCTTTTGCTATTGACATATCTGTAGAACCCCTTGGGGTTTACTTTTACATTACTTGCCAAAGCAGCCTCATATCTTTTTTTCGCTTTTCTAATTTCCTTCTTAAGAATCATTTTACATTCTTTATATTCCTCAGGAACCTCATTTACCCCCTGCCGCTTATATTTATTGTATATCTCCCTCTTTTTCCGAACCGTGTCCAATTTCCATGGAAAACCACGGCTCTTTCAAATTATTATTCTTTTCTTTCCACCGAACAGGGACATAAAGACTGCACTCTCAAAATTTCACCTTTAAATATCCTCCATTTCTCTATTATATCCTTTTCATAAAACAAAATGTCCCATTTCACTCTTTTTAAATCCTTTCTCATTTCCTCAAAATTAGCCTTTCTCCAATCCAAAATCTCAACACATGGTCCAGATTTGACCTTCTCCATAATTATATCGAAACTAATGGCATTGTGATCACTAGACCCAAAGTGCTCCTCAACACATACCTTCGCACCTGACCCGTCTCATTTCCCAACAGGAGGTCCAACACTGCCCCTTCTCTGGTAGGTACCTCTACGTATTGCTGCAAAAAAACTATCCTGCACACATTTTACAAACTCCAAACCATCCAGCCCTTTAACAGAATGTGATTCCCAGTCTATGTACGGAAAATTGAAATCACCCACAATCACTACTCTGTGCTTACTACTAATATCTGCTATCTCCTTACATATTTGCTCTTCCAATTCTCGTTTCCTATTTGGCGGACGAAAATACACCCCTATAAGTGTTGCTAAACCTTTCTCATTTCTGAGTTCCACCCAAACAGTCTCCCTAATCGAGCCTTCTAGTCTGTCCTGCCAAAGCACTGCTGTGATATCCTCCCTGACAAGCAATGCAACACCCCCACCTCTTGCCCCTCCGATTCTATCACATCTGAACAATGAAATCCTGGAATATTTAATTACCAATCGCAACCCTCCTGCAACCATGTTTCACTGATCGCCACAACATCATACTTCCAGATGTCAATCCAGGCTCTAAGCTCATCCACCTTTCTTACAATGCTCCTAGCATTAAAATATACACATTTAAGAGACCCATCATTTCCTATTCTCAGTTTATTTCTTTTCCCTTCTTTCTCTCCTACATATTGGGTCTGAGTGTTTCCCTTTTCTGCCTCCTGCATCCCACACTGCCTATTAGCTATCTGTGTTTGAATCCCTCCACCCAACCGTACTAGTTTAAAGTCTCCGCAATTACCTTAACAAATCTGCCCGCCAGGATATTGGTTTCCCTCACGTTCAGTTGCAACTCGTCCTTTTTGTACAGGTCATACTTCCCCCAGAAGAGGTCCCAATGATCCAGAAACTTGAATCCCTGCTCCCTGCACCAGTCCCTCAGCCACGTATTTATCCTCCACCTCACTCCATTCCTATTCTCACTATCGCGTGGCACAGGCAGTAAGCCTGAGATTATTGCTTTGGAAGTCCTTTTTTTAAACTCTCTTCCTAGCCCCCTAAATTCTCCTTTCAGGACCTCTTCCCTTATCCTACCTATATTGTTGGTACCTATATGTACCACGACCTCTGGCTCCTCTCCCTCCCCTTTCAGGATATCCTGGACACGCTCAGACACATCCCGGACACCGGCACCAGGGAGGCAAACCACCATCCGGGTCTCCCGACTGCGTCCACTGAATCGCCTATCTGACCCCTTCTATAGAGTCCCCTATTACTATCGCTCTCTTCTGCCTTTCCCTACCCTTCTGAGCAACAGGGCCGGACTCCGTGTCAGAGACCCGGGCGCCGTCGCTGCCCCCAGGTAGGCTGTACTCCCCAACAACACTTAAACAGTAGTATTTATTACCAAGGGGTACATCCACTAGGGTACTTTCTAGTCACTGCCTCTGCTCCTTGACCCACTTGTCTGCCTCCCGCGGTCTTGGAGTGACCACCTCTCTGTAACTCCTCTCTATAATCTCCTCACTCTCCCTGACCAGACGGAGGTCATCAATCTGCCGTTCCAGGTTCCTAATACTGTCCCTTAGCAGCCCCATCTCGTCGCACCTGGCGCAGATGTGGATGTCTGGAAGACTATCAGACTCTCAGATTCCCCACATCCGACACCCAGAACAATAAACTGCCCTGGCACTCCTACTCCCCAAACAAAGTCCCGTACTCGGTTTCTAAACCTAACGCCTGGTCGCTACTCCAACTGCTCCAACCGCCCACCCAAAAGAACTGAGTGATCTCCTGGGAGAGGCGAAAAACCGGATTAAAAACCCAGGCCAATTTGGGGAAAAAAATCCGGGAAATTCCTCTCCGACCCCAAGCTAGGCGATCGAAACTTGTCCGGGAGATCACACAGGTCTTATTCCTGACTAACCCACACAATACCTCCCAAGTAACACAGCTTGGTGGTGGTGCTGCTGCTGCTACTGCTGCTACTGCTGCTGATTGCTGCTATGCTGCTGATTGCTGCTATTGCTGCTGATTGCTGTCTCTGCTGCTGATTGCTGCTCTGCTGCTGATTGCTGCTCCTGCAGCTGATTGCTGCTAATTCTGCTGATTGCTGCTTCTGCTGCTGATTGCTGCTACTGCTGCTGATTGCTGCTACTGCTGCTGATTGCTGCTGATTGCTGCTTTTGCTGCTGATTGCTGCGCCTGCTACTGATTGCTGCTGCTGCTACTGCTGCTGATTGCTGCTACTGCTGCTGATTGCTGCTACTGCTGCTGATGGCTGCTTCTGCTGCTGATGGCTGCTACCTCTGCTGATGGCTGCTACTGCTGCTGATGGCTGCTACTGCTGCTGATGGCTGCTACCTCTGCTGATGGCTGCTACTGCTGCTGATGGCTGCTACTGCTGCTGATGGCTGCTTCTGCTGCTGATTGCTGCTTCTGCTGCTGATTGCTGCTGCTGCTGCTGATTGCTGCTACTGCTGATGATTGCTGCTTCTGCTGCTGATTGCTGCTCCTGCTGCTGATTGCTGCTACTGCTGATGATTGCTGCTATGCTGCTGATTGCTGCTGCTGCTGCTGATTGCTGCTCTGCAGCTGATTGCTGCTACTGTTGATGATTGCTGCTACTGCTGCTGATTACTGCTTCTGCTGCTGATTGCTGCTACAGCTGCTGATTGCTGCTACTGCTGCTGATTGCTGCTAATGCTGCTGATTGCTGCGATTGCTGCTGATTGCTGCGACTGCTGCTGATCGTCTATATTTATTTCCCTGAGTGATAAGTGTCGATGCCTCAAATCTTCTGCACCACCCTATTTACCTGTGATGCCTCGTACACAGATCTGTGTACGTTTAATCCATCTGCTCGACCACACACCCCAGTGAAGGTCAGGACCTGGATTGACTTCCCAAAATAAACACTTCCCACTTCTCTGAAATAAGCCCCATTTGTTATTTCTCTGCACTATTTCCCAGCTGAAAGAAAACACCCTGCTATAATTCTTGATAACCATCAACTGGCTGCAAAGAGAAACCTGATAACTAGGGACAAGTCATCCTAGCACCTGTGGTGAGAACATTACCGGAGAGGATTCTAGACATAGACATAGAACATAGGTGCAAGAGGAGGCCATTCGCCCCTTCGAGGCAGCAACACCATTCATTGTGATCATGGCTGATCGTCCACAATCAGTAACCCGTGCCTGCCTTCTCCCCATATCCCTTGATTCCACTGGCCCCTAGAGCTCTCTGAGCGTGTGTATGTGTATATGTGTGCAGCATAAACTTTGTGATTCGTACAGCCAAAACGGTACACCATAGCGCCACGATTGTTGGCTCACGTTACTCACCATTTTCCTGGGCATATGATGTAACAACTCTCATACAAATGTAAGCTACATTTTGAAAGCGAGAGAGATTTTAAAGCTTACAAATTTCCTTTCTAACCCCTTTTCTTGAAGGTGTTCAGCGTGTGACGTCACATTGGGACCCGCACGACTTCAGGAGATCAGCTCGCTCCCCCCCGGACATATAACTAATGCGCTCCCCCCGGAACTTTAACTAATGCGCCCCCCATGACCTTTACCTAATGCGCTCCCCCCCCCGGACATTTAACTAATGCGCTCCCCCGCTGGACATTTAACTAATGCGCTACCTCCCACGGGAACCTTTAACTAATGCGCCCCCGGACCTTTAACTAATGCGCTCCCCCCGCCGCGGACCTTTAACTAATGCGCTCCACCCCACCCGGAGCTTTAACTAATGCGCTCCACCCCATCCCGGACCTTTAACTAATGCGCTCCCCTCCGGAAATTTAACCAATGCGCTCCCCCCGGACATTTAACTAATGCGCACCCCCCCTGCACCTTTAACTAATGCGCTCCCCCCCACCGGACCTTTAACTAATGCGACCCCACCCCCCCCGGACCTTTAACTAATGCGCTCACCGCCCCCCGAACCTTTAACTAATGCGCTCCCCCCCACCCCGGACCTTTAACCAATGCGCCCCCGGACCTATAACCAATGCGACCCCCCCGGACCTTTAACTAATGCGCTCCCACCCCCGGACCTTTAACTAATGCACGCTTTCCCCACCCTCGGGAGCACCGCCGCCCGTCCATGCATGCCTCGCGCCTGACATTCCTCAGATCGGCAGCGCTGACAGCCGGGAGGTGCAGTCGCCTCTTCCGCTCCGAGAGGGGAGTGAACCCTCCCGACTGACGGTAGGGCCGTGCTCGGTGCCTTGCTCTCCCCTTAACTCTCTCCTTTCCTCTCCCCTTTCTTCTCTCCTTTCCTCTCCGCTTTCCTCTCGCCTTTCCTATCCCCTTTCCTCTCCCTTTCTGCTCTCCTTTCCTCTCCCCTTTCCCTCCCCTTCCCTCTCCCTTTTCCTCTCTTCAATCCTGGAGGAGCTTTAAGCGGCGTTGCGGGGCCGCAGCCAAAAAAAGCCGTTAAAGACGTTGACAAACACGGGGGGCGGCGCCCGCAATAGTGACTGCAGTGGGCAATGGGGGTGGGGGCGAGGTGAGGTGTGGGGGTGAAGAGAGCGTCAGGGGGGAGGATGGGGAGGAGGAAGGGGGAAGGAGAAGGAGGGGGGAGGAGAGGTAGAGAGGAGGGTGAGGAGGGGGAATAGAGGTGGGGATGGAGTGGGTGAGGGGGTATGGGGAGGAGGAGGGGGTAAGGGTGGAGGAGGATGGGGATTGAGGGATGAGGGGGTAGGGTGAGGAGGAGGTCGGGGGTCGAGTAAGTGAGGAGGGGTGGGGGGAGGCGGAGGGGTGGGGTGACGAGGAGGAGGGTGTTGGAAGAGGATGGGGTTCGAGTGGGTGGGGGGGATGGGGGTGGGGGTAGGAGGAGGAGGGTAGTTCAAGTGGGTGGAGTGGAGGTTGGGGGTAGGAAGTTAGTGGGGTGGGGGAAGGAGAGAGTGGGGGAGGAGGGGGAGGGGAGGGGGAGAGGTTGGGGGTGGTGGGGGAAATGCGGGGGGCTGGTGGGGGAAGGGGAGGTGCATGTGGGGGTGGGTAATCGGATGGAGTGGGTCAGTGCGGGGAGGAGGGGGCGTAAGGGGGATTGAGTGGGGGGCTGAGGCTGCTTCACCAATACAGGAGAGGCTTTGGGGCCAGGTTTTACTCACTCACACCCTCTCACCTTCCCTGTCCCCCCTCTAGAAGGAATGGCCCCAACGTGGTCTAGTATATTATCAATCTAGAGGAGTTGTTGGCCTGGCTAACCTGGCTAAACAGGTTACAACCTGGCTAAACAGTGTCCGCTTCCTGCCACAGGGGTGTGGAATACTCCGATTCCGGGGTCCTAAGGCGGAGAGAGGCAGTTTCGCGTCAGCAAAATTGGTGAACATGCAAAGACCAGAAGGCACAGCTTTAAGAAAAAGATTAAAGTTCAATTGAACTGCCTGGGACACGTGTTTCTTTTAACCAGAGAGTGTCGCGTCCCTGAAACGCTCTTCTAGTGCAGGTGGTGGAGGTTGGTTGTATCATGGCTGTAATGAAGTGATCATACCGACGCTGTAATACAACACATGGCTTTTAATGCAACACTTACACCACAGGAGATGCAGTACATTCCAGCTCCGAGCTGCTGCACCTACATACTGACGCAGGCAAGTTCTTAATATATACAGCACATAATGGGCGGGACTACTACTAACAAACACTACGATTGGCTAGCATGCAATAGCCCATCTACATCACTACTAACAAACACTACGATTGGCTAGCATGCAATAGCCCATCTACATCTCTTCTTGTAGAAATAAAGAAACAACGGTAGCTTAAACACTGAACAACAAATGTAAAGAACATACTAGCAAAGTTACACAAAATCAACGGTACACAAAATCGCCATATCTAATGGGTGGCCTACAAACCCGTCCGGTCCTCTTGCGGTACGAGACCGCCTCACCTCCTTTCGTGGGAGAACAAGGGGAAGAGAGTGGGGACGCAACAGGCGACTTGACAGGACTAGTGGGAGACGACACGGGCGCGTCAGGCACCGACCGACGCGGGGAACCCGCGGCAGGAACAACGGTTGGTGGTGAATCAAAGGTGGGAGCAAACACGAGATGCGGGGAGTCACGACTCGGAGACGCAGGACGCGGTTCCTTCACCTGAAGGATGTGTTGACGGTTGCGTCTGTAGATGGCCCCATCCACTTTGACCAGGTATGAACGTGGCTACGTGGAAGGCCCGTAAATGTGTCCCAGCCGTGCATTGCCCTTGTCGGTTTGCAGACGAACCACTTGCCCACGTGCAAGAAGCGTGAGTGGCCTACTGGACCTGTCAAAAAACCGCTTATGTGCGTCCCGGTGACGCTGTAGCTGCCGCTGCACCACGGACGGAGACCGAACATGCGGCTGAAGCAGCTGCTGGGAGACAGGCAGGGGAGCACGGGTTTGGCGAGACATCAGACGCTGGGCTGGCGAACCTAGGACAGGATCTCGAGCATTGTTTCGTATATTGAGTAAGTCCAGGTATACGTCAGATTTGGCAAGGTAAGCTCGTTCCATGAGCTGTTTCGCACTCCGGACGGCGCGTTCAGCGAGCCCATTGGACTGCGGGAATTCGGGGCTGCTGGTAATGTGTTGGAAGTCCCATCGGTTAGCAAAGTCCTTAAACGCTTGGCTGGTGAACTGCCTACCGTTGTCAGACTGAAGACGTGCAGGGGATCCATGTGTGGAGAGGTGCCGTTGCAGCTTCTCGATCACAGCCTCCGAGGAAATGGTCCGCAGTAGGTCTATCTCGAACCATCCCGAGTAAGAGTCAACCAAAACCAGTTAGTGTTTCCCGCGCCACTCGAAGATGTCGGTAGCCAAACAGGACCATGGAAGAGACGGGACCGGTTGGGGCAGTAGGGGCTGCTTCTGTTGATGTGGTGCCAGGCTGTTGCAGACAGCGCACGTTTCGGTTCTTTCACGTATGTATTTAGTCATACCGGGCCAGTAAAACATGCTTTGCGCCCGTTGAAGGGTTGCCTCGGTGCCGGGGTGACCCCTGTGGACGTCGTTGCAGTATTCGTCCCGGAGTGCGGCTGGGACCACCGCTTTATGGCCCTTGACTATGATTCCGTCCTGGAGCACTAGTTCGTCGCGAACCAGGAAATAGGGACGTATCTCAAACGAGGTATTTGATTGCTTGTGGGGCCAGCCGGCCCGTATGACTGTGGACAACAATTGTAAAGTCTCATCAGCAGCCGTGTGTTCGGCTAGGCGGCGTAGACGATCAGTCGGCACAAACGAGACCTTCATGACCGAGAACTCATCCTGTTCGGAGAGGTGCTGTTCATTGATTCTGCGCGGGGCTCTGGATAGCGTATCTGCTATGTGCATGTCTTTACCCCTCTTGTAGACGATCTGGAAATCAAACCGCTGCAGCTGCATTATCATCCGTTGCAACCGTGCAGGGGCAGCGTGAATCGACTTGTTTAAGATAGTGACCAGCGGCTGGTGGTCAGTCTCGACGGTAAAGGTCTTGCCAAAGATAAAGTCCTTAAACTTGGTGCAGGCGAAAACCACTGCGAGCAGCTCCTTTTCGATCTGCGCATGACGCTGCTCGGTATCAGTCAGAGAACGGATGCATACGAGACGGGCTGGAAGCCGCCACCAGTCGTGGTCTGCAGGCACGCAGCGCCTAACCCGTACTGGGACGCATCGCAGGTGATGGTAACCGGTAGTGCCAGATCAAAATAGGAAAGTGTTGGCGCACTAGCTAGCTGTAGCTTGAGGGTGTCAAAAGCCCTTTGGTGCTGCTGATACCAGGACCACGCCGTGTCTTTGTGTGTCAGTTTGCGCAGGGGGGCAGATAATTCGCTAAGGTTGGGGATAAAAGGCAAGACGCCAGGCAGTGTTTAGTTAGATTCTTTATTATTCTTTACTCGCCTTGCTGTCGCCTGGTCAAGGGCGCCGACGACGTAAAAGTACTTCGTCAAATCGACGGTTACCCCTCGCACAGCAAACTGTGCCTCTGCCTGCTGAAACCAGACCTCAGGCTCTTCGGTCCACAGGGTCGGGAGTTTGAGGGCGACGGCCTCGAGGTCGGCAGGGCCGAGGGCGGCAGGACCGGGTTGCGCGAGGGCGGCAGGACCGGGTTGTCCATTGTTCGACATCACTACGTGTGATGTCCGTCGAGGTCACCAATGTAGTGGCCTGGCGGAGGCCAGAGAAAAGGCAAGACGCCAGGCAGTGTTTAGTTAGATTCTTTATTAGGCTGTGAGCTGGTGCCCACAGCGTAGTTCTCCAAGGGATGATCCACGCCTTCCCTTGGTCTGGCTTTTAACCCCTTTCACCTGTCCGTCACGTAACGAGGGGGCTGACCCGAGGAGTGGCCTGATCCGCCACACCCATATAATTAACCATGCCGAGGAATCGTTATAAACCGACAAAGTCGGTAGGAACCGGCCGCTCATTGATGGCTGCAGTTTTCAGTGGATCTGGTCGGAGACCGCTGCTGGTGAAAACATGTCCGACGTAAATGACCTCAGGAAGGCGAAACCTGCACTTTAGTGGATTCAGTTTGAGATTAATGTCCCTGGCGCGGTCGAGTACACGCTTCAGATTAACATCGTGTTCAGCCAGGTCGCGACCGTAGATAAGAATATCATCAACGATGATGGCGCACGGGTACTCCGCAAAACAACTGTTCCATGGTACGTTGGAAAACTTCGCTGGTGGAGTTGATGCCGAAAGGCATCCTCAGAAACTTGAAACGGCCAAAAGGTGTGGCGGAAGTAGTGAGGTTGGAGGATTCCGTGTTAAGTGGAAACTTCCAAAAAGAGATTTTGGCATCCAGGACCGAAAACACTGCTGCGTTACCAATCTGTGCAGCTACATCTTCTATGGTTCGCATAGGGTAGTGAGGGCGCTTGATAGCCGTATTAAGATCTCTGGGATTGATGCAGATGCGGTTCTCCTGCTTATTTTTCTTAGTTGCGACGACCATTGTGGAAACCCAATCAGACGGGTCAGCTACTTCGGCAATAACACCCATTGAGACCATGCGTTTGAGTTCATTGTATATTCTGTCACGCATGGCATGTGGAACCCGATGTGGCGCTCGGACCACAGGAGTGACGGCAGGATCCACAGTGATGCGATATTTGGCAGACAGCGTGCCCAGTTCATCATCAAAGAGGTCTTTGTAATGCGACAGCAGCTGTTGAGTAGGCTCATCAGCGAGGCATAGTTTGTGGACCGCGTGGCCGAAAAACACCAGGCCTAGATCGCGGCATGCGTTGATACCGAGCAACGTCTCTGAATTTGATGCAACAATGTAAAACAGCAGGGTGCGGGTCTGCTCACCAACAGTGACAACTTTGTATTTGCTCCTGCACCCACTTTCCAAGTGGGTGCAGGATCTCTCCCCCATAAGCCCGAAGCGTTGAGGAGGCTTTATCAATACGCTCAGCAGCGCGAATTTTGTCGAACGCAGTTACTGACATAACGTTGACCTTCGCACCCGTGTCTACCTTGGCGAGTAGAGGCCTGCTATTTACAAACACAGTTACTGCAGGGTCAAGTAGCTTGTTAGACGGAGGGAAGAGGGAATGAATGACTAAACTGCTATCTGCACTGACGGAACAGAGCGTGGGGGCTGACCCCTGTGAATCGTGATCGGCGAATTCCTGGTGAAGCAGGTGCAAACTGGTCCTGGGAACATTAGCAGTCACACGAGAACGACAACACCTAGCGAAATGGTTCAACTTTTTACAGGAATTCCAAGTCTTTCCGGAAGAAGCACAGAACTGACGACCCTTTGCAATTCAAACAGCGAGCATCAGGCGCGTTAGAGGGTCTGCGGGAGGAGAAGTCTGTAAGGTTAACGCTATGCTGCTGGCGTGGGTTGAAATGGACAGGAACAGCATGGGAAGCAGTAATCTCCGAAATACGGCAGGAGTGGATAGCCTGGTTTAGGGTCAACTCAGTGTTGCGAAGCAGCACAGCTCTCAGTTTGTCATCAAGCATGCCCCCTACCAACCTATCTCGAACATGTTCGTCCCGCAACGCACCAAATCGACAGCTCGCAGCCATGTGGCGGAGGTCACTAATGAACTGTTCAACCGGTTCATCAGCCCGCTGGAAACGAGCATAGAACTTTGTTCTTTCAATTATATGGTTCGAAGGCATCTGACACAGTTCCCTGAATTAGTTTAATAGAACCGCAGGGTCATCTATAGTCTCGGCAGGAGTGATTACCTGGTCGCCATCACCCACAACAGCAGGAGCAAAAACAAAGTTGTCAGCTCGGTTCATAGCCTCAGGACCCGCAAGGTTGTGTAAAACAGATGCACGCACATCAAGAGGGTCATTGCGATGAACAATGCGAGCATAATGAGTATAGTCACGCTCTAAAATGCGCCATCGTTCAGCAATGTCTAAATCAAAAACCAGAAGGTCCGGGCGACGGCACGAATTAGCCATAATAGAGTAAAACAGGAGCAACTAAACAATGAAAATAAAACCCGATAAACACAGAGGAGTAGGTTCGAATCGACTGACACCATGTAATGAAGTGATCATACCACCGCTGTAATACAACACATGGCTTTTAATGCAACACTTACATCACAGGAGGTGCAGTACATTCCAGCTCCGAGCTGCTGCACCGACTGACTGACGCAGGCAAGTTCTTAATATATACAGCACATAATGGGCGGGACTACTACTAACAAACACTACGATTGGCTAGCATGCAATAGCCCATCTACATCACTACTAACAAACACTACGATTGGCTAGCATGCAATAGCCCATCTACAATGGCTTTTATGATGCATTTGCATGGGCACGTGGACAATCAAAGACTTGCGGGATTTGGATCATGCGTCAGCAGATGACATAAATATATCTTGACATCATGTTCGGCCAAGAAATGATGGGCCGAACTTATCTTTCCTGCGCTGTACATTTCCATATTCTATGCACAAATGCACCGGTCAGCGTAAAAAATATATACCACAGTTGAGAATGCAGAATTATGATTTTTTTATTGCGTGCACCACGTTCAACCAAAAAGGATTGTTTTTGTAAACGCTATTGAAACAAAACCGTTAAATAATACATAAATGCAATCATTTCAAACTCACGTTCATGAGATAGGGCAAATGAGCATTTTGCATCAGTTTGGTGATGACACTCATTCCTTCTCTCCCGAGTTACTGCAGCATTTTGTGTCTACCTTCGATTTAAAACAGCATCTGCAGGGGGGGGGGGTTCCAACACTTTAAAATACACGTGGACAGGGTGCATGAATATAAATGATTATGATGAATGATGGGCAATCGCAGGCAAATGGGACTCACGTCGATGGAGCATGGAAGAGCTGAGCCCCAGGGCCAGATTCCGTGCTTTGTGACTCTGAATTCCGCAGGTATTCCGTAACTTGTCCTCGCCGTGTACGTTTGCATTTAAAAGTTTGGGCAGTTTAACGGAGTACGATTAAAAAACTAAAATAAGTGAAAATGGGTGATAGATTGTCGGCGTGGATCGAAGGGTTAAAGAGCTTGTTTTTGATGTGTGTGTAGCATGACTTTATGAGCGAACAAGTGCACGAATTATCCTGAGTGGGAATTTCACCGCGTTCATCAGCTCCTGTCTGAATTTACTCTGGGTCGCCACGTATATACACGTGTTGGTGCAGGTACTGAGAAGCTGTAAGAACCCCGAAGTGACGGTCGTGATATTGTAATAACCGGTGGGGGAGCCGTCATATCCGATCTTCGCAATACGCGTAAAGATGTAAAAGGCAGCTTGTGTTGCCCACAGCAATATGAAAGTGCCCGTGATACTAAAGAGTAAAACAATGGATTTCCTGCGGTTCTCCATCTCCGGGTCCTTGTCATTCTCTCCGTTGCTGCGGCCCCGGAGACCCCTGCGGACTCTGCTGGCCGCTACAATCCGCCTGACCGTCAGCACATTGATCAGAAGAATCAGAAAGAATGGGAGACAAGGGGTCAGAACGCGGTGTGTGACATCATATGCGATCCATGCAGACGACGTATAGAAGGTGGGTTTAGCGTAGCACTCCCAGGGGAGATTATCAAATTCGTAGCTAGGCTCCATCGTAAAACACCTGGGAATATTCTCCAAACAGCCCAGCACGACCACTGCCCCGATAACTACAGCCGCCGTTCTCTCGGTACAATATCTTATTTTCAGCTTCTCACAACAAATGGCCACAAACCGATCGAAGGTGAAGGCTACCGTCAGCCAGACAGAGACCACGGTGGTTGCAAAGACGAGGAATGTGATAGTCGTGCACACGGGAGTAATGTTCAGAAAAGAATACGGAAAATGAATTTGAATAGTCTTACGTAGAAACGGATCAGTGATGCCGACCAGGAGATCAGACGCTGCCATGGCCATCAGGTAGCGAGTGATGCATTTGGAGAGACCGCATTTACCTCGACAGAGTATCACTATCGCCAAAAAGTTCACTGTGAAGGACAGAAGAGGTATTACTGACACAAGACCTGCACAAATGTATCTGAGGAACATTGTCTGATTGGAAGGTTTTCAAACTTGGATGCGTTGACCAAATGATCTTTCGCCCCGACAAAGTACAGCGAGTGCGGCGTTTGGATCGCGGTGTCCACGCAACCCATCAAACGCCAATGTATATTACGTTCACAGCTTTTAATTCCGTCCACATTCTTATCAACTGCCCTCCAGATTGCAGCATCCATCCACACTCAGGCCCGTATACAGTAGTGAGAGAACCATTAATAGGCAGGTCAACTGCACGTGGGAGGAAAGATGAGCGCAGCCAGGAATAGCGCGGAGTCGGAGGAGGACGAACGATGAAACATTGCACATGTGGCACGGGAGGTAGAGATTGAACCTGCATCTCCGGAACTGTGCGACATCGGCAGTACTGACTATGGCGCGGTGGCGAGGATGTAGAGAGAGTGACGCAGGCCAGGATAAACAACGGGCATGACGTACACACTGCGGTAGTTACACAAGGAAAATGGATGTCTGACCAAATTAAACAAATTAATTATTGGAACAGGAAAAAAATGTTTGTTTAAGGTCGGCAGCGACGGAGTACTTCACCGAATGTCTCACAGCATGAACACGTACATGAAAATCAAAGACAAAACAAATTACCGAAAACAGCGACATTCGCTATGGTAGGGTAATATATATCTTCAATTCGATAGATCAATGGATATCCCATAGCTGTAAGACACAATTAACTCCTGTGGCTCAGTCAGTCCGTCATCGCCGCAGCTCTGTGGCCCTGCTTTCTGGTGCGCACCGAGATATACAGAGCGATAGGTCTCCAGCGACATGAACTCATATCTTCTGATCATCATTAGTGACACTCACGAAACAAACACCTTGCGTCACAGCCATTGACTGCGCCATGGGAGATGGCAAGCAAACAACTTAACGATCGAGTAAAAAAAAAGCGGGTCGCTGAAAAGAGAGTCTGAATAACGGTCACAATCCGAAACGTCACCTCTACACGTTCTCCAAAAATGCTGCCTGACCCTCTGTTACACCAGCACTTTGTGTATGTTTCACTGCAAATAGGAATTCATGCTTTCCAATGAATGGATGTTCCCTGACACTGGGTTATTTCATTTAATGTTGGTGCGATTTCGATGAATATCACCAGTGATCGCATCTACCACTGCAGCTATCGTATTTTTCCACCCAAAATAAATCATCATTCACACCACGGCGTCCCTGATATTGCAAGACAGATACTGAAATATTCGTTTGAATTTCCATTCGACATTTCTTCCTCACATTTTTGACCACGAATAGTGGTGGTGATATAATGCTGCTTCCCCGCCTTGATAACCGCATCTGGTCCAACAGTCCCCGGTCCTGGCGTGCTTCTCACACACTCCCTTCCTTCCATTAATCCCAGTTCCACTGAATATCGACACTGAGGGTAGCCCCTGATAAAATATTACTTTCGAAGACAATAACAAGCATCCGCAATTGCTGGTTTATACCAAAGATAAACACAAAACACTGGACTATCTAAGCGGGGCAATGTATATTTTATTATATTTTATGTAATGGCAGTTTCTATACCATCTCAAAGTCCAACTTCGATAGCCATTACTGCTCGGGATGGAGTGGAGGTATAGCTGATGCACACACCGCACCCTGAGATAACAACAACAAATCTTCCAAACGCTGTTTCTTGATTAATTGGTCTTTATTTAAGTAGCACAAATCAAAAGAGTAATTCATAACTTTTGGTTCTTATCAACTGTTTCTTCTGCAAACAATACAGTCGAGATCGTGTAGTCGTGTGGTCGTGGTTGTGGTAGTGTGGTCATATGGTTAAAAACTGTATTCTCTCCATCCTCCGAGACTAAACTGACCCCCAATCTCTGTGGCTCCGCTAGCCTCCTCAGATGTAGGCACTCCCCATTACGTATCAAATCACACCAACAAGCAAGCAACAACAAAAAAACAGAAACTAGGAATATTAAACAAAGCCGTAATATGATGATAGTAACTAATTTAAGCGTAAATGGCTCCTACACATCGGCCCCTAATTGTTCTCCGTATACAATGAAGTAATTACCAATAGATATTAAAAGGAGCTATAAAAGCTTACGAAGTTGCGACAGCATTTGATTTCTTCCCCCATGCCCGATCTGTTCATAAAATGTCGTAACAGCAATGTTGAAATATGAAAGTTCTTGGAGAGAATAATAGGATGCTTAGCCTCTTCAGGCATCGCTAGTTTATTCAGGCGACCAGCTAGTCTCAGACATCCTTTATCCAGTATCGGATCAAGCCTGCATAAATGACTACTTATTTTAACACCATGCTCATCAGCTTGTAATGTTGATAGCTCTTCCTTGTATCATTGTCTTTGACAGAAAGAGATAAATGCATCGTTTCTGCCTTAAAAAGATCATCAGGCCATCAGCACGGTCCCCGGTATGATGCCTTGAAGACTTGCATCTCTTTGTCAACTTTTTCTTTCAGCTTGTCAGGATCCGTTTCAAAGCTGCTCAAAGCATCCCGAGTTTGTCTTTCTCTTACGAGTCCACAGCAAAAGCATTGTAGTTTAAGAATCTAAGCTACCAAAGCCTTCAACTTATTCCATGATGAGAAATGGGTAATTAAATAGATTGTTGAATTCAATGGATCCTTGATAATGGCGTTCACTGAGATATCTTGCTTGATCTCAGGATCATTAGCAGATATTTCAGTTTCTAGGTTAAATCTTGGCAATTCTCGATCTGGTTTACAGAGGTACTATGGCCCATTGATCTATCTCTTACTGCTCCAGGTTTGCTGTTAACCCTCTAGAGGCTTCATCCGCAGGATTTTCCTTGGTATTAACATACTTCCACTGTGATACATTAGTCGCAACCCTTATAAAAGAGATCCTGTTTGCTACAAATGTTTGGAAGCGTTTGTCTTCATTGTTGATGTACTTAAGCACTGTCATGCTATCAGTCCAGAAGGTAGATTCCTCCAGCTTAAGCTGCCTTTCTTTTTGCAGCAATATGGCAATTCTGAGAGCCAAGACTGAGGCTGCAAGCTCCATTCTGGGAATCGTCATTTGCTTCAATGGTGCCATTCTGAACTTTCCCGTTAAGAATGCAGCATGTACTTCATTGTTATCAGTTTCCAGTCTCAGATATGAAACAGTACCGTAACCATTTTCACTTACGTCAGACAAATGATGCAGCTGTGCAAATTTGATTCGAACAAAGTTTGTAGGCTTCATACACCGTTCCACGCTGAACTCCGAGATCTTGTCGAGATCTACTAACCACTTTGTCTATCGCTGAGAGAAGGTTTGCGTTGTACTCTCATCCCATTCAAATTTCGTCTTCCTGAGATCTTGTAAAATTTACTTGGCTGGTAGTGTAAATGGTGCAAGGAATCCCAAAAGGGTCGTAAAGAGAACCAATCACGGATAGGATTCTTCTTCTTGTACATGGTCGTTCCTGAATCGAAATTCTGAACTTGAACACATCTGTTTCAACGAACCAGTGCAATCGCAGTGCTCTCTTCATAGGCAGATTGTCCTTGTCCAAATCCAACTCCCGGGTCTCCTTGGCCCTGTTATCTAGTGGAATGGTTTCCAGTACAGCACGGCTGTTGCTGATCCATTTCTATAGCATGAATCCTCCCTTGTTGCAGAGGGAAGTCAAATGTTTTACCATTTCAATCGCTTCTTGTTCCGTAGGCATGGATTTTAAACAATCGTCACATAGAAATTGCTCTTTACTGTGTTTGCCACGAAGTTGTAACGAGTGCAGTGAAGATTTACGACTGTGTGTCCCCGGAACAAGGTTCGGAGCGGAGTTACTGGGAGAGGTTGGACAAGCCAAGAATTTATTCCTTGGAGCGCAGGAGGATAAAGAGTGCTCGATCTCACAGAGGTGCATAGAATCATGTTGGCATGGTTAGTGCCGTGGTTCAAAATAATAACACAAAGCATTTGAGCAGGTACATGGAGAGGAAAGGTTCAGAGGGAGATGAAATTGGAACTCAAACGTACTATCCCTCCCCATGGGACACAGCAACCTGTGTCTGACGAGTGTACCAGGTACACCCATGCCATTTAGTCACCAATAAACTTGTCTGGAAATCTAAGGAAGTAAAATCAACAGGTGTCGACATTTTTCAAATGTGCAGATTAAACACAAAACATAAATATTGCCTGTCACATACATCGACCCTTTTAAAAAATAACTGTCTTTGATCTCAGAACTGCTTCTTTCTGTTTCAACGTGTCCCAGTTATGCACTTTTCAATTACTTGACAGATACGCACAGCAATTAAGTCGAAGACAGACACAAAATGCTAGAGTACCTCATTCGGTCGGGCAGCATCTCTGGAAAAAAGTTATAGGTTCCGTTTCGGTTCGAGACCCTTTTTGACTGAGTATCAATCTGAAGAAGGGTGTCGACCTGAAATGTCAACTATTATTTCTTCAGAGATGCTGCCTGACCCGCCGAGTTACTCCAGCATATCGTATCTATCTCGAAGGTAAACACAAAATGCTGGAGGAAATCAGCGCGTCGGGCAGCATCTCTGGAGAGAAGCAATGGGCGACGTTTCGGGTCGAGACCCTTCTTCAGACTGAAGACAGCATTTCCTGTCGATCTGTTGTTTAAAGTCTGCACTTCCTTTCTACACAGGAATAAACTCTTTGTGCGTGGCAGCACTTTCTGAACCGCTGCATGGACAGCCAGACAGATGATTTGATGCTGGAGAGATACATTTACTTATTTTCAACACATCTATTCAGATAACTGTAATAAACAAATATATATGTGTTTTACCGTGTTTACTAGCGTGGGGAGAGCAGCAAGATGTAATAGATAAACAAAAGATACTGAGCCCGCGTTAAACCATTACAGTCAAACATCTGAAATAATGCAAAACAGACGATTGTTATCCCGTCGTGTATTTCACCCAAAAGATGGCGGTCGAAATTAAATGAGGTCATGCCACTGCTAATCCAGACCCATCACTGACCACACTGATAATGCCGCTGCTAATCCGGACCCATCACTGACCACACTGATAATGTCACTGCTTATCCAGACCCTTCACTGACCACACTGATAATGTCACTGCTAATACATACCCATCACTGACCACACTGATAATGCCACTGTTTATCCAGAGACATCACTGACCACACTGATAATGTCACTGCTTATCCAGACCCTTCACTGACCACACTGATAATGCCGCTGCTAATCCAGACCCATCACTGACCACACTGATAATGCCGCTGCTTATCCAGACCCATCACTGACCACACTGATAATGTCACTGCTTATCCAGACCCTTCACTGACCACACTGATAATGTCACTGCTAATACATACCCATCACTGACCACACTGATAATGCCACTGTTTATCCAGAGACATCACTGACCACACTGATAATGTCACCGTTTATCAAGACCCATCACTGACCACTTTGATAATGTGTCATATTATGTGTCGTAAAAACGTGTCAAATAAACCTTTGCTCAGTCCGCCTTAACCAACCTGATCTCCCGGTGGCTGAGCACTTCGATTTCCCTTCCCACTCCCAGTCTGACCTTTCTGTCATGGGCCTCCTCTGGTGCCATAGTGAGGCCCACTGGAGATTGGAGGAACAGCACCTCATGTTTCACTTGGGCAGCTTGCAGCCCAATGGTATGAACAATGACCTCCAACTTTAGATAGTTCCCCTGTCTCTCTATTTCCCCCGCTCTCCCGCTCCTCCCCTTCCCAATTCTCCCACTGTCTTCCTGTCTCCACCTATATCCTTTCTTTGTCCCGCCCCCTGACATCAGTCTGAAGAAGGGTCTCGACCCGAAATGCCACCCATTCCCTCTCTCCTAGATGCTGCCTGACCTGCTGAGTTACTCCAGCATTTTGTGATACCTTCGATTTGTACCAGCATCTGCAGTTATTGTCCTACACTGATAATGTCACTGCTGATCCAGACCCATCGCTGACCACACTGATAATGTCACTGCTTATCCAGACCCATCACTGACCACACTGATAATGTCGCTGCTTATCCAGACCCATTAATGACCACACTGATAATGTCACTGCTTATCCAGACCCATCGCTGACCACACTGATAATGTCACTGCTTATCCAGACCCATCACTGTCCACAATGATAACATTGAATAAATGTACTTCCTTTGAATAAATGTACAACCTTTCCCAGGATATCTCACAATTGTTGCCCTGAAACAGGTTTCGGAGCTGTCGGGGGAGGTTGGGCAAGCAAGGACTACGGGACTGCTTCAGAACACATTTGGGATACGCAGGTGCAGCATGGAATCCATACAGAATTTAAAACTTTTCTTCCATCGAGCATGTCAAAGACAGGCAGCTCGTTTTGTTACAAATACCTATGTGAGGGAAGCGAGTGTTACCGAACTTCTAAATTCATTGTGGTGGAACATTCTGCAAGACAAACGTAAAGCCCACCATTTGACCTGTTTTTACAAAATGTTAAATGGTTAGCTCGACATAGATAATGACATTTACACCAAACCGAAATACATCAGTGGTAGATGAGGGCATTCGGTTCAATTTGAGATATCGGCTGTCAAGAAAGATGTGAACAGCAATTCATTCTTCTCTCGCAAAATTAAAGCATGGAATAGTCTTCACCCTACTATAATTACTCAACCAGACGCAACTACATTCCAGGCAGCTCTTTTCCAATAAGCCCTTCTTGCTCAAGTCCATACTCCGCCACCTCCAGTTTAAATTCCATTTGGAATATTTTGGAGGACCAAGACCCAAGACCAAGATTAGCTCAAAAATCGGACTGTCAACTGCTTAAGTGAAGTGTTTCTTTCCATTTCTACATGTACCAGATGTACACACCGTGATGGTAAACATGTTCTCATGCATTTCTTGACAAATAGGAACAAATATTGTCGGTGTGTGTGGCACCTCTCTCAAAACTGCTTGTGGACAGGCCACAAGGATGAGTTGGTCATTTGCCTCCAGACAAACTTTTCTGTCTGGTCTGTGGGCTTGAAATAACATCAACCTGTCGACTGGTCTGAAACCATTCATCACAAAACAAACTGCACATTTAACAGAGCCTCACCTTGTGTTAGAAAACATAGACAACATAGAAATGATCATCCAGAATCAGTACCCTGTTCGTGGCTTCTCCCCATATCCCATATCCTTTGACTCCGTTAACCCCAAGAGATGTATCTAGCTCTCCCTTGAATACATCCAGTAAATCCAATGCCTTCCAATAGACAATAGACAATAGACAATAGGTGCAGGAGTAGGCCATTCAGCCCTTCGAGCCAGCACCGCCATTCAATGCGATCATGGCTGATCACTCTCAATCAGTACCCCCGTGGGAGAGAATTCCACATATTCACAACTCTCTGGGTGAAAACGTTTTTCCTCATCTCAGTGCTAAATGACCTGCACTTTATCCTTAAACTGTGACTCCTGGTTCTGGACGCCCCAAAATGGTAATTGTCCCCTGCATCTAGCCTGTCCAATCCCTTAAGAATGTTATATGTTTCTATCCGATTCCCTCTCGTCCTTCTATATTCCAGTAAATTTAAGCCCAGTCGATTCATTCTTTTATGATATGGGTAGTATATGAAAATAACTGCAGATGCTGGTACAAATCGAAGCTATTTTTTCACAAAATGCTGGAGTAACTCAGCAGGTCAGGCAGCATCTCGGGAGAGAAGGAATGGGCGGCGTTTCGGGTAGAGACCCTTCTTCAGGCTGACCATATTCTTTTACCATATGTCAGTCCCGCCATCCCGGGGATTAACCTCGTGAACCTGATTACTCCCGCAAAAGCAAGAATGGCCTTCCTCAAATTAGGATACCAAGACTGCTCCCAATACTCCGGGTGTGACCTCATTGCTCCTGTACTCAAATCCTGTCGCTCTGAAGGCAAACATGCCATGAGCTTTCTTCGCTGCCTGCTGTACCTGTATGCTTACTTTCAATGAGTGACATGCAAGAACGCTTTGGTCTCTTTGCACCTCCCCTTCTTCCTAATCTGACAACATTCAGATAATAATCAGCCTTCGAGTTCACCGGCTGGAACTATTATTTCCCACTGGGCGCAGGGCACAGCAGAGTTTATCAACTGCCTCTTTCTCAGATTTGAAGCAAGCATTTTTAATTTAATTTGAAGCATTATGTGTTATTCGTTCAATTGTTAATGTTCAAACATTAGCAAATTTGCGGATAACACAAAGCTGGGTGGCAGTATGAACTGTGAGGAAGATGCTATGAGGATGCAGGGTGACTTGGACAGGTTGTGTGAGTGGGCAGATGCAGTTTAACGTGGATAAATGTGAGGTTATCCACTTTGGTGGAAAGAACAGGAAAGCAGATTATTATCTGAATGATGTCAAGTTTGGAAATGGGGAAATACATAGAGATCTGCGTGTCCTTGTGACGATCCCGGTTCTTTATGTCACTCTAGTTCAATAATAATTCATCCAAACACTTGTTCTTCAATTCAAACTCTTAATGCAGCGCTGCGATGATTCCTCCAAGTCTGCTCCTGCAGAGCCCACGGTCTCCGGAACAGGATGGGACGTACATACTCATACATACCAAGACAATGCTTATGTAGTTTCCAAATAACAGAATGGAGGGGGTACAATTGAGGGGCATGGCAACATGTTCGTCCAATCACAACTAGCCCCGTAGGCACTTCCCAGTCCCCAGTTATGACCAATCCGGTAAATCCTATTGTTGTATCTGTTGGAACATTATGTGATTAGGACGTTAATCACTTCGCAACCGTCCATAGCAAAGCAAGCAGTGATAGTTGTTTCTAATTAACCTTTACCCAGACGGCTATCTTTTTAGTCCTTGACTTAATCAGACTTACTTCGTATTTTACCTTAATTCCTCATTCCCCCCTTTTGTCATTTTATGACATCTATCAGGGCGAAAACTCAGCAGAGGCTCATCAGAGGCGGGTTATATAGTCATCCGACTTTATACCTGACCTCGCGGTGCTTTATATGCCCCCAGAGCCTGGCCCAAGCGGTGTTCAGGGTCCATAATACATTTCCCTTTTACAATGGCACCTCCTTCCCCAGCCAGCAGATAATCCAGTGCGTATCGGTTCTGCATTGAGAACAGCCGTATGTCTGACAGGCCCTCCTTTATTTCATTTATAGCCTCCACTGTGTTATTCCCCAGAATGGTGAGTCCGCACACAAGATAGCTTCCATTGTTGGACGCCATGGGCCCCTGCGGTCCTACCTAGAGTTATGGTGCTCAATATTCCCCAACCAATGGGGTGATCTCTACTATTACCGATCGCAGCTGGTTCCATCCAGTTAGCGCAAAATTCCTAAGAAATTCCTCATTTTGTTTTTATTTGGCCAACGGCGGATAAGTAGAAGCTCCACCGTACTGGGCAGGGTATAGTTGTGGGGGTAAGGATTCCTATCGCCACTTTGTCTGGGGTCTCTTTTCCCATTACCAGGAAATTGGTCCCTATCCCATTACTCAGGAAATAATAGAAAAATGGAAACATAGAAAATAGGTGCAGGAGCAGACCATTCGGCCCTTCGAGCCTGCACCACCATTCAATATGATAATGGCTGATCATCCAACTTAGTATCCCGTACCTGCCTTCTCTCCATACCCCCAGATCCCTTTAGCCACAAGGGCCACATCTAACTCCCTCTTAATTACAGCCAATGAACTGGCCTCAACTACCTTCTGTGGCAGAGAATTCCACAGATTCGCCACTCTCTGTGTGAAAAAAAACTTTCTCATCTCGGTCCTAAATCCTTCCCCCTTATCCTAAAACTGTGACCCCTTGTTCTGGACATCCCCAACATCGGGAACAATCCGGGTTTGGTATAAACTACTCCCGGGGTTCCTCCGTCAGAACCTGAAGTTGGACCAGTGCTACTCCAGTTATCATTACAGGGGAACCGGGAGTTGCTATCCACCAACATATCATCGGGTACATGTGTGGTTCTAAGGAATTACCTCTTGTGCCAAAGCGTGGTACAATGGGGAAGGTTGTTAATCGCCAGGTGTGTCTTATTTCCCCAACCACAGAATGTCTGCCACCCACTCTCAAGGTCAACACATTGGCTGGTGTTATGGCAAGTGGACCCCCAGGTTGTTGGCTGCGCCGGAATGTCTCCTTTGTGGTAACGCAGCTTACAGTGTTCTGGATTTTTACCACGGCACACCAATACCCGGTTCCATTCCAACAATTGGGGTATCCAGAGGTTGGTCCAGAGGTCTTTATACAGGTGGCTTGGTAGCTCTGACTTTGGGGATATTTAAAGGTAATGTACATAACGGGAGGGGGTAAACCGTACCCTTGGATAAAGTAGCTGGGCTCCATAACTGGGATTTGAGCGAGGTTGCAGGGTGACTTGGACAGGTTGGGTGATTGGGCGGATGCATGGCAGATGCAGTTTAATGTGGATAAGTGTGAGGTTATTCACTTTGGTGGTAAGAATAGGAAGGCAGAGTATTATCTGAATGGTGTCAAGTTAGGAACAGGGGACAGACAACGAGGTCTGGGTGTCCTTGTGCATCAGTCACTGAAAGGAAGCATGCAGGCATAGCAGGCAGTGAAGAAAGCCAATGGAATGCTGGCCTTCATAACAAGAGGATTTGAGTATAGGAGCAAAGAGGTCCTTCTGCAGTTGTACAGGGCCCTAGTGAGACTGCACCTGGAGTACTGTGTGCAGTTTTAGTCTCCAAATTTGAGGAATGATATTCTTGCTATTGAGTGCGTGCAGCGTAGGTTTACTACGTTAATTCCCGGAATGGCGGGACTGTCATATGTTGAACGACTGGAGCGACTAGGCTTGTATACACTGGAATTTAGAAGAATTTAGAAGGATGAGAGGAGATGTTATCGAAACGTATAAGATTATTAAGGGATTTGACACGTTAGAGGCAGGAAACATGTTCACAATATTGGGGGAGTCCAGAACAAGGGGCCAGATTTTAAGAATAAGGCCATTTAAAACTGAGATGAGGAAGCACTTTTTCTGTCAGAAAGTTGTGAATCTGTGGAATTCTCTGCCTCAGAAGGCAGTGGAGGTCAATTTTCTGAATGCATTCAAGAGAGAGCTAGATAGAGCTCTTAAGGATAGCGGAGTCAGGGCGTATGGGGCGAAGGGAGGAACGGGTTACTGATTGAGAATGATCAGCCATGATCACATTGAATGGCGGTGCTGGCTCGAAGGGCCGAATGGCCTCCTGCACCTATTGTCTATTGTCTATTGTCTATAATGCGGAAATAGGTTAAGGGGTAGGTCGTGTAGAGAAAGCAGCGGCTCTGTAGAGGAATTTGATGGGTTGGGAGAGTGGCAAATGGAATATAGTGTAGACATGAGAGAGGGGATTTCTTTAGTCGGACGGTGGTAAATCTGTGGAATTATTTGCCATAGAAGGCTGTGGAGGCAACGTTAGTGGGTATCTTTAAGGCAGCGATAGATAGATTCTTGATTAATATGGGTGTCAGAGGTTATGAGGAGAAGGCATGAAAATAGGGTAAGGAGGGAGAGATAGATCAGCCAGGAATGAATGGCGGAGTAGACAAGGTGGACCGAATAGCCTAATTCTGCTCCTATCCTTTATGAACTTATGACAATATTGCGGTGAAAAAGTTACCAATCAGATTCCTATTTAAAGTTTTCCCCTTCTACCTTGAACCTATGTCCTCTGGTCCTCTGAGCAAAAGATTCTGTGCACATACCCGAACTATTCCTCTCGTGATCTTTTACTCTAATAGATCACCCCTTATCCTCCTGTGCTCTTTGGAATAGAGATCCAGCCTACTCAACCTCCCTATAACTCACACGTTCTAGTCCTGCAAACATCTTCGAAAATCTTTTCTGAACCCTTTCAAGCTTGACAATTACTTTCCCCTAACAAGGTGCCCAGAGCTGAACACAATATTATAAATGCTGTGACCAGTGATGTGCCTCAGGGTTCAGTGTTGGGCCCGTTACTCTTTGTCATGTACATCAATGATGTGGTCTATAAATCTAAATCCCTCTCCCTACACCAGCCCCTCAGCCACACTACACCAGCCCCTCTTCCTGCCCTCACCAGCACAAAGCATTCCAGACATACCCACCACAGACGTCCTACTTTTCAGCCTTCTTCCTAACTCTCGAAACTCACGATGCAGAACCTCCTTCCTCTTGTTCCCAACGTCTTTTGTGCCCACG
Organism: Rhinoraja longicauda; assembly: GCF_053455715.1. Classification (NCBI taxonomy): domain Eukaryota; kingdom Metazoa; phylum Chordata; class Chondrichthyes; order Rajiformes; family Arhynchobatidae; genus Rhinoraja; species Rhinoraja longicauda. Next base: position 11,955,211 of record NC_135991.1, on the reverse strand, counting down.
TGCACAACCATTTCCCGCTGCTCACCTACCCTCTTGAGGATGTTCTGAAGTCGGTCCGAGACATCTTGGACCCTGGCACCAGTGAGGGAACACACCATCATCGTGTCCCGCCTGCCGCCACAGAATCTCCTGTCCGCACCTCGGAACATGGCCGCACCTCGGAACTTGACACACCGATATGGCTCTGCCCGACGTCGGTCTCCCTGATCGAGTCTCATCGTTAGGTTTGGGTCCACCGACCTATCCGCCGCTCAGACTGGAAGCGTCGTTTGCCCCAAATGCTCCCAAGAGGAAATTCCCCCGTGGTCTCCTGCACCCGCTTCATCCTCGTTCTTTCTGTCCCTACCCGTCGCATCTGGTGCACTCTTGGAATGACGATCTAACTGCCATGTCCAGGAAGCTTTCGTGTTCCAGGTCATCCAGCAGCCGCTCCAGTTCCCTAACTCGGTCATTGAGAAGCTGCACGTGGACACAGTTCCCGCAAGTGTAGTGGTCAGTGACAGCAGCACAACCTGCATCACAGGCACTGCACTCGTGTCCCTGCCATTGCGCTTAAATATTTAAATTAAAAACACAACAGAATAAGTGTAGCCTCCTTGCGTCAGCCGCCTGGCCGAAGACTCTTGAGCCAAAGACTCGCACTTTACTCACCAAGGCCGCTACCCCGAGACCAAGCCCTGCTTTTATTTTCTGTTAACTAATTTTACTAATTAGCAAATTTTAAAAAATGCTGACTTAGATTCTGCAGCCATTGCCCGCACTCGCTCCTTCACCTGGCGCTTCTCTGTCGACCTTAACATGAACATCCACCACAATGACTCCTCCTTAACCCTCACTGTGATGGAAGGGGGGAAAATCAATGTCTCCCGTCATTGCTCTCCAGTGGTCTGGGGCCCCAAACCTGCCGTTGACGGGACTATCTTGACTACCGTTGCCGGCGGCGGTCCTTCCTCAAGCTCCTGCATCGAGAGGGGAGGGGTGGGGGGGTCTCAGCTCCCCGGCGTCGGGGAATCTACCCCGAGTCGGGGCTATCGAAGCTCGTGCGGCTTTGGAGCTTCCCGGCGTCGGTCTCAATCCGAGACTTCGAGCTCCTTGATTCTAAACTCCGCAGAGCGCGGTTGGAGCGTCGATCCCATGCAAGGAATCGGCTCCAGTGGTAGGTCCACGCCACGCGGCGGGGCTCAAAATCAGGCCCGAGCAAGGCCTCCAGCTCCACGTTGTGAGGCCGCAGAGCGATCCGGAAAATAATCGCATTTCCGGCAAGTTAAAAAAGTTTCCCACGACGCTCGCTGCCACCCCCCCCCCGCCCCCCCCCCCCCCACACACATAAAAGAAACCAGAGAACTTTAGCACATGCTTTCTGAACACACCAAAAATAACAACAAGAAGACGAAAAAGACAGACAAATTAGAGGCGAGGCTGCCATCGCGGCGCGGCACTGTCATTCGTAGAAAGAACAGAAAAAAGTTTGATCTTCCACGGAGAATGTTTCATCTTCCCCTGACATGGCATTTATCGATATCCACTGTTGGTCCAGTTCAGTGCACGTTGGTTCACAATCCGCTGGGCTGAATGCTTTACATGAAGTCGCGGTGACGCAGCGGTAGCGTTGCTGCCTTAGAGCGAATTATCTGCCTCAGAAGGCAGTGGAGACCAATTCTCTGAATGCATTCAAGAGAGAGCTAGATAGAGCTCTTAAGGATTGCGGAGTCAGGGGGTATGGGGAGAAGGCAGGAACGGGGTACTGATTGAGAATGATCAGCCATGATCACATTGAATGGCGGTGCTGGTTCGAAGGGCCGAATGGCCTCCTCCTGCACCTATTGTCTATTGTCTATTGAATGCAGCGCCGGAGACTCCGGTTCGATCCTGACTACCGGCGCCGTCTGTACGGAATTTGTACATTCTCACTGTGACCTGCGTGGGTTTTCTCCGAGAACTTCGGTTTCCTCCCACACTCCAAAGACGTACAGGTATGCAGGTTACTTGACTGGGTAATTGCAAAAATTGTCCCTAGTGTGTGTAGGATAATGTTAATGTGCGGGGATCGCTGGGCGGCGCGGACTCGGTGGGCTGAAGGGCCTGTTTCCGCGCTGTATCTCTAAATCTAAATCTAAAAAATCTAAATGAAGCTGAGTTGGGAAAGTGTTCTTAATTCAGACTGAATGCGACATGATTTACGTTCAACATGCAGCAACCTCAAGAGGTCTAATAGACAGAGCCTGTGAATAGATGGGTCCCGCGTCAGTGAGAGCTGCCCCATCGTAATCCCATTCAATAAGGATAGTCAACGGCAGGCAGCAATCTGAGACGGCTACAGACTGCGGTGGGGACGACATCTCTGTGCCAGCTATGGCTGGATCCGCGAGCGGAGATCCTGAATTGTTGATGAGGAGACCCGTGGTACTTTATTGGTGGTGAATCAACAGGAAGCCGGTGAAAGTTGTCGCGCCGGGTAACCTGCTCTAGAATCACAGAGTGGCCTGGAAAAAAAAAGGTTCTTCGGCTTAATCAGTCAATGCGCCCACCTGAGATACCGTGATTGCGTTGCGCTTGGCCAATATCTCTTAAAGCACGTCCTTTCCTTGTCCCTGACATAATGACCTTTAACAGGGTTTTGCACCCGCCCCTACTACCTCCTCTGTTCCACTTTGTTCTGTATAACTTGATCATGCAAAACCTGCACCATGCGACAGCTTTTAATATTTTACATCTAAACATTACTTTGAACTCTCCTTGTGGACTCCCTTACCCTGCTTAAAATCCTATGTCCAGCCATAACTTCTTTGTCTCCCATAATTTAATGTATGTCAACGTCACCACAATAGCTCTTGCGCTCCAGCAGAACTGCACACAATTTGTACGGTCATACAGGAGATGATGGGAAATTGCTTTCATCAGAGGGTGGTGAATCGGTGCACGATAGGCTGTGGAGACCATCAATTATTTTTTAAGGCAGAGATAGGTAGATTCTTGATTAGTACGGGTGTCATGTGGTCATGGGTAAAAGGCAACAGAATGGGGTTCAGAAGGAAAAATAGATCAGCTATGATCTATTGTACTCGATTGTACCAGACCCTACCTGACAGAAGGCAATTCTGAATTTAGTGTTGTCCAATTAACCAAATAAGGGAACTCAAGGTAAAGGATGCGCTTGGAGGTCGTGACCATAATATGATTAGATTTAATCTATAATTTGAAAGGGAGAAGGTTGAACCAGGAATGTCAGTGTAGCAGATGAACTAAGAGGACTGTGAAGGCATGAGACAGGAGCTGGCCAAGGTCGAATGGAAAAGGATCATAGCAGGAATGACGGTGAAACAGCAATGGCAGGAATTTCTGGGCATAATCCAGAAGATTATTCACTTGGTTATTCAGAAGGTTATTCACTCTGGAAGTAAGAATAGAAAGGCAGATTATTATCTGAATGGTGTCAAGTTAGGAAGAGGGGATGTTCAACGAGATCTGGGTGTCAATAGACAATAGACAATAGACAATAGGTGCAGGAGTAGGCCATTCAGCCCTTCGAGCCAGCACCGCCATTCAATGCGATCATGGCTGATCACTCTCAATCAGTACCTCGTTCCTGCCTTCTCCCCATACCCCCTCACTCCGCTATCCTTAAGAGCTCTATCCAGCTCTCTCTTGAAAGCATCCAACGAACTGGCCTCCACTGCCTTCTGAGGCATTGAATTCCACAACTTCACCACCCTCTGACTGAAAAAGTTCTTCCTCATCTCCGTTCTAAATGGCCTACCCCTTATTCTTAAACTGTGGCCCCTTGTTCTGGACTCCCCCAACATTGGGAACATGTTATCTGCCTCTAATGTGTCCAATCCCCTAATTATCTTATATGTTTCAATAAGATCCCCCCTCATCCTTCTAAATTCCAGTGTATACAAGCCCAATCGCTCCAGCCTTTCAACATACGACAGTCCCGCCATTCCGGGAATTAACCTAGTGAACCTACGCTGCACGCCCTCCATAGCAAGAATATCCTTCCTCAAATTTGGAGACCAAAACTGCACACAGTACTCCAGGTGCGGTCTCACCAGGGCCCGGTACAACTGTAGAAGGACCTCTTTGCTCCTATACTCAACTCCTCTTGTTACGAAGGCCAACATTCCATTGGCTTTCTTCACTGCCTGCTGTACCTGCATGCTTCCTTTCATTGACTGATGCACTAGGACACCCAGATCTCGTTGAACTCCCCCTCCTCCTAACTTGACACCATTCAGATAATAATCTGCCTTTCTATTCTTACTTCCAAAGTGAATAACCTCACACTTATCTACATTAAACTGCATCTGCCATGTATCCGCCCACTCACACAACCTGTCCAAGTCACCCTGCAGCCTTATTGCATCTTCCTCACAATTCACACTACCCCCCAACTTAGTATCATCTGCAAATTTGCTAATGGTACTTTTAATCCCTTCGTCTAAGTCATTAATGGTGAGTCTGTGGAATTCTCTGCACATAGTGGCCATTCCATCAGTACTACCTCAAAGTGTGTCACTCCACCAGCACTACCCACAGTGTGCCGCTGCATCAGTAATAAAATATAGTTTGTTGCTCCATCTGTACTACCCTACACTGTGCCACTTCATCAGTGCCTCCCCACAGAGCGCAGCACCATCAGGAATATCACTCGGGTTATCGTCGCATCAGTACGTGTGTCACTCCATCAGAAAAATCCATTATCACTCCATCAGTACTACCACGCAGCGTGTCACTCCATCAGTACTCCCCCACAGTGTCAACCATTAGTACTTCCTCGCAGTGTCACTCCATCAGTATTCCCCACAGTATGTCACTCCATCAGCCCTATCTCACTGTGTCACTCCATCAGTAATTCCCCACAGTTTCACTCTATTAGTATTTCTCCACAATGTATCACTGCATTAGTACTACCCGATGTTTATCATTCAATCAGGACTATCCCAGTGTGTCACCCCATAAGTGCTGCCACAAATTGTGTCACTCCATCAGTATTGCCGCTCAGTGTGTCACTGCATTAGTACTACACCACATTTGTGTCATCACAATAGTACTACCGCTCAGTGTGTTACTCCGTCGGTGAAACCGCAGAGTGTCTCACTGCATCAATACAACTCCATGGTGTTACACTCCATCAGCACTGCCCAACATCATGTCACTCCAGTGCAACCCTAGAACGTGTCACTCCATCAATGCTCCCCGCAGTATGTTCTTCCATCAGTACTCCCCAAAGTGTTTCACAACATCAGGACTATCTCAAATGTGTCATTCCATCTGCAATACCCCACAGTGTGCTAACCCATCGCTGCGACTCCATGGTGTGTAAATCCATCAATATGTCACCACAGTTTGTCATCGCAACAGTACTACCGCACAGCGTGTCAATCAATCAGTATTACTGTGTCAATCCAACAGAATGTGTTATTGCATCAGTCCTACCCCACAGTGTGTCATTCCATCAACACACCTCCACAGTACGTCATTACATCAGTACTACTCCACAGTGTTACACTCCATCAGTACAACACTGGTGCGTGTCACTCCATCAGTACCACCCTACAATATGTTATTCCATCAGTATTACACCACAGTGATGCACTCCATCAGTACTGCCTTGAGCTTGTCATTCCATTTTGTACGACCACACAGACTCATTCAATTAGTATTAACCATCAGTGTAACCCTCCATCTGTACTGCCCCACCGTCATTCCTACCTCAGTGTGGAAGTCACATTGTGCAACCCGACAGTACCACCGAACATTGTGTCAATACTTGCCCACTGTGCGCCGTTCTGTCCATACCACCCCCAGTGCGTCATTCAATCAGCACTACACCGAAGTATGTCACTTCATCAGTACAACCGCGCAGTGTGTCACTCCATCAGTACTGCTCCACAGCGTGTCACTCCATCAGTTTTACCCCAAGGGGTGGGGTGATGGAGTGACAAACTGCGTGGTAGCACTGATGCATTGACATGAGTACTACCACACAGTTTGTCAATCCGTCAGTACTACTTCAGTGTGGAACTATATCAGTACGACCCCAGGGTGTCAGTCCATCAATTCTACGCCACAGTGTGCGAGTTCCTCAGTACTACCTCACAATGTATCACTCCATTAGTCTACCCCACAGTTTCATCCATCAATTCTTCCCCACAGTATGTCATTACAACAGAACTACCTCACAATTTGTCCACACCCTCCTATGGAAAGCCCAAGCCAGATGGGCGGGCCATGTCGTCAGAATGCCCGAGAGTCGACTGCCAAAACAGCTTCTGTATGGGGAACTGTGTCAGGGCAAGCGCTCAGTAGGAGGACAGAAGAAACTGTTTAAGGACTGCCTCAAAGTGTCCCTCAAAGACTTGGACATTAACCTCAGCAGTTGGGAGTCTTTTGCTCTGGACCATCCAACCTGGCGTAGCAAGCTCACCACAAGAGCCCGTGCAGCAGAGAACAGACGCACTGCACAGGCCCAGAGGAAACGCACCGCGCGCAAGGCCCGGGCTACCTCCACTTCCACTGCAGCACCCATCCACTTTTGTCCTACGTGTGGGCGTGCCTTCCGGGCCCGGATTTGCCTCAACAGTCACTTCAGGACCCACAGTCACCAATCCTCCAACTGAAATTGATGTCATGGTCATCTTCGAACCCGAAGGACGAACAACAACAACAACAACACAGCACATTGTGTCACTCCATCAGTACTACCCCCACATTGTGTCACTCCATCAGTGCACTGCACAGAGTGTAACTCCATCAGTACTACTGCGCAGTGTGTCACTTCATCAATACAACTCCAAAGTGTGTCACTCCATCAGTACCAACCCACAGTGTGTTAATCCACCATTACTACCATACATTGTGTCACTCCATCAGTTCCACTGCACAGTGTGTCACTCCATCAGTAATGCCCCACAGCGTGTCACGTCGTCACTAAAACCCACAGTATGCCATTACATCATTACAAACACACATGTTCACACCCTCAAACACAGTCAAACACGCACACAAACATACCCGCGCACGAAGACACAAACAATCTCTCAAATGCAATCACAAACAAGTAAATATACTCTCACACATTCTCACATACAATCACACGTACACATGCATTCACACTAACAGATATTCACACGCACTAGCACGAAGAGACACGCACTCATTCTCACATACTTACACACGAACACATTTTCTGACAACACCATCATATACTCTCACACACACACACACACACACTATCAAAGAATTACATACTCAAACACTCTGACAAACTCACATCCCACATATTCTCTCACATTCTCACAAACAGCCACACACACGCACAGACGCAAACACGGTCCTTCACAAACCCACATGCACTCTCCCACTCAGAGACACAGATGCATTCAATCGCACTTGCATCCACATTTACTAATGCTCACACACTCACACGCACACTCACGCACTCGCACAGACAGACACACACACACACACACAAATATAGGCACTCTTACATGCTCTACCGCTCTCTCACACGCAGACCCGCATGCTCACGTGCACATTTTGGGATTGAGCGTATCCTTGGATGTTCGCGTCGAGCAGCGCAGCGCAGCGGGGCCAGGATGTTCCCGGTGAGCGGGGCCAAGCCCTGCAGTCGGCCCGGTCGGCCCGGCTCGCCCACCGCGGACGGCGATGAGAATCGCGCCTCGCGAGCGAGGAAGGAGCCGCGAGGGACCGCAGAGAGCGAGGTGGGCCGTTGGGGAGCGAGGAACGCCGCCGAGAACGAAGGGGCGACCCGCGGTGCGGCGGCAGGCAGGAGATAGAACTATTCGGCCAACGTTTGTAACTTTGTCGGCGTCAAAATGTGGCGACACTTTTGTACTGCCTAGGTGAGGTTTTCTGCATGATGTTACCGGGTTGTCTGCAATACTAAGCATTTCACTCTACCTCATTACGTGATAATAAGGTATCATTGAATCATTGAAATTCCTGCAACTGCATACACTAACACACACACACACACACACACACCGACTCATGTGCACAGTCTCACACATTCACACTCGCATACACGTGCTAGCACACCCTTGCACGGACTCGCACACTCACACTGTCACACACAATCAATATCCAATGCGAGTCAGGCTGCACCTCTGGAGAAATCTAGTTGAGTATGTCAGTTCAGAGCAGTTTATTGTCACGTGTACCGAGGTACCGTGAAAAAGCTTTTGTTGCGTGCTACCCAGTCAATGGAAACAAAATACTTCATTACAGTCGAGCCATTTACAGAGTATATATACATGATAAGGGGATAACGTTCAGTGCAAGGTAAAGCCTGCAAAATCCGATCGAGGATAGTCCGAGGAGCAACAAAGAGTTAGATAACAGTTCAGCACTGCTTTCTGGTTGTGGTGGGATGATTCCATTGCCTGATAACAACCGGGAAGACACTGACCCTGAAACTGGAGGTGTGCATTTTCACACTTCTGTACATTTTGCCTGATGGGAGAGAGGAGAAGCAGGAGTGGCAAGTGTGCGACTCGTCCTTGATTATGCTGCTGGCCTTGCCGAGGCAGCGTGGTTTATAAATTGAGTCAATAAAAGGGAGTTTGCTTTGTGTCATGGTCTGGACAATTCGCAACAATTTCTTGCGTTCTTGTATGGAGCTGTTCGCAAACCAAGCTGTGATGCATCTTGATAAAATACTTTCTATGGTGCATCTGTCGAAGTTGGTGAGAGTTGTAGAGGGCAGGCCGAACTAGCTAAGCCTGCTAAGGACATGGATGGGTGAAGTTCGGTTCGAGACCCTTCAGACTGATTGTGGTGGGACGGTGGAGAAGGCTGGAACAGCAGGACAAAGCGAGTTGAATGATGAGTGGGTGAAGAACGTTTTCATAGTTAGGTGGTTGAGACCAGAGGTTAAAAGATAAAAGTTGCGAGATAAGGATTGAGCAGGATGGAATTATAAAGAGAGAGGAGGGAATATCGGTTGAAGGTGAGGTGGAGGGGTTGAACAGGTGCGAGTCCGCGTGAAGCAAGAGAAAGGGCGAGGGAAAAGCGGGAAGTTGCACGTTAGTTACCTGGCATTTGCTAATGTTCATACCATTAGGTTGCAAGATTACCAAGCGGACTATGAAGTGGCATTCTTTCTGTTTTAATGTAACCTCTCTGGCGCTGGTGCAGTAAGAGTGGGAGTGGGAGGGGAGAGAGGTTGGCAGAGATCGGGCGGCACAGAGAGGGAGAATAGAGAGTGTAGGGGAGAGAGTAACAGTTCAGAGAGAGAATAGCAGTAAAGATGGAGAGAGGGAGAGAAAGAGAGGAGAGAGAGATGATGCATCATTCGCCGTTTGTTCTACTTTTAAGACAATTCTGAGGCGGCAATGGTTCTGTTCACAGAGTGTCGTGAGTCTTTGGGTCGTTCCTCCTCAGAGCTGATGAAGGTAGAGAATGTTGTTGTCCCGCCACAAAATCAGACCCACTGCAGGCAAGGAGTGAATGGTTACAGGCCCTAGAATTTGGGATTGCCTTAGTGGGTGAAGTGGATTGAAGGAAATAAGATAAACAACATGAGGCGGAGAGATGGATCCAATGGAGTTTGAAACAATATCCCCTTTGCTGGAACAATGCCGCTCCCAATTTCCATCCGTCAGTATCGCCACCATTCCCAGTCTTTGGAGTTTCTCAATCAATTCCCTGATTAAATAAATCACGACCTGTCTCAGCGGGGATTTCACTTGGCTGATGTCATCTGTTTGCGAATCATTTCAAAATATCTATTTTTTAAACTCTGTTGAAACTTCACTGTCCCGGTGGAGACGGGAAATGGTATAAAATCTCCGGGAATGTTCTGCCCCAGCATTTCATTCCGAGAGATTACCGGGAGCTCACGGGGACACGTCGCTGGGCAGAGAAAATGGGGGAAAAGGTTTTGCAATATGACAACGTGGAGAAAAACTTGTACGTGATCATTGCTGCCGTTGGAGTCCCTGGTAAGTGAGCAGAACAATTCAAGTTTTATAACTCCGTCTGTTAACCGGTGTTGACCTGATTCTGATCGTGTTACATGATTCCCAACTAATGATCGTTGTACAAGAATATGTGAAGTGTATCAATCCTCTCAGTGAAGTAACGTCGTTGTAATTTTTCTTATTTTCAGACAGCCGAAACTAACCCTTTTTCTCCCACTTCCGAGACCCACTAGAATGTTGTTCTTGTCTTCAGTGGGACCTTGCCCAGAGTTGTCACAGTGCTCGGGACAGGCAGCTCTCCGGGACGGTGTGACTCGGAGGGGTTTACATTGTGAAGTTCACTGTGTCTGAGTTATTGATCAGAGTGAACACCCGCTCCTGTGGACACGTCTCACTGTGGATTCTGTCACAGTTGGATTCAACCCGCCTGTTGGTCAATAATTGGATCGATCTCCTGAACCGGTGGCCGCGGATCTACCGTCGTGTGTTGTTACCGAACTGAGGAATGAATCCATTAACGGAGCCGCTCTGCTGCCGGATCCTAAGTTGTCCCTGCCTTCCCTCTGGAACCCTCCTCGTCCCCATCAGATGCCGAGTTCCCAGTGCCCTGGTTAAACGCGGCCGGTCACGGTTAAGTCTGTCAAACCGGCCCCATCAGAGACTGTGAGCGGGGTTAACTGTAGACAGGACCATTCCGCCCATTGTAGCGGGCGGCTGTTCCTTCCCTCCCCGTCCTTTACCCCGCCCGTCGACTTATCTCCTCTCCCCTGAAGCAGGCAGGTCGGGCACAGTCGGAGCCGGGTCTGACATTGTTAAACCTGCAGCCGCGCACCGACTCCAACACTCCTGATCTCCAGCTGAAAGTGGAGCCGGTGTTCAGCCCCGGAGACCGTGTTCAGTAATGCTCAGTGTCCGCTCCCCTTCTCTTTCCGCAGTGAATTTAGTGGCGATTGTGATCCTGTCCCGGGGAAAGTGCGGCCTCTCCACCTGCACCACTCGCTACCTGGTGGCCATGGCAGCGGCCGATCTACTCACCCTGATCACCGAGGTCATTTTGTATCAGATCCGATTACGTTACATTCCTTGGAGTTTCCTGTCCATCACCCCTGTGTGCAGTGTTATCAATGTACTGCTATATGCAGCTACAGACTGTTCCGTCTGGTTCACCGTCACTTTCACCTTCGATCGGTTTGTCGCCATTTGCTGCCAGAAGCTGAAAACTCAATATTGCACCGGGAAAACTGCGGCTGCGGTTCTCGCAACAGCCGGCGTTCTGCTCTGTCTGAAAAACGTACCCCGCTACTTCACACAGAAACCCAGAACGATCATCGACAATGTCCCGTGGAGGTGTCTCGCGATCGACAGTTATTTCACTGACCCCGGGTGGGTGGCATTTGACTGGTTCGACACGGTTTTAACTCCGTTCATCCCTTTTGCTGTCATCCTGCTGCTCAACGCTCTGACAGTCCGGCACATTTTAGTGGCCAGTCGGGTCCGTCAGGGGCTGAGGGGTCAGAGCAAGGGGGAGAAGCGCAGTGACCCGGAGATGGAGAGCAGGAGGAGGTCTGTGGTTTTACTCTTCACCATCTCCGGCAGCTTCATCCTCCTGTGGCTGCCGCTGGTTGTAAACTTCGCCTACTATCAGATCACAGCAATTGGAATTCATCAGAATGCTTCTCAACTTATCTTTCACTACGTCGGGATTTTGCTGAGTAATCTCAGCTGCTGCTTGAACACATTTATTTACGCGGCGACCCAGTCCAAGTTCAGGGAGCAGGTGAAGAGCGCGGTGAAATATCCGCTCACCTCAGTGCTTCGGCTCATCAATAAATGCTCGCCCTGAGCGCATCCAAGAGGCTGCCTCAGTTTCTCCGCTCCGGGCTCCGGCTTCTCAAATTCACCGCCGGATCTTCCACGTGTCAGTTCCGTGCCGATGATGCCATCGACGGATCTGCTCCGGGACCCGAAGCCCTTCACAGCGAGATCTGCCACAGCTACCCATTCGACCCTCTCTCCGTTCTCTCTGTCACCCTCTCTCCCCTCTTTCTTTCTCTCTCCCTTTCTCTCCCCGTCTCTCTCACCCCCTCCCACTCTCCACCCACTCGCTCTCCCTACCCCATCTCTCACTCTCCCCCTCCCTCCCCCTGTGTCTCTCCACCCTCTACCTCCACTCTCTCTCTTTCCCACTTCTCCCCCCTCTCTACCCACATTCTCTCTCGCCCCTCGCACTCTCTCCCCTGTCTTCCCCCCCTCCCCCACTTTTACAACCCTCACACTCTGCCTCTCCCCCCCCTCTCTCTCCCCTATCTCTCTCTCTCCTCCTCTCTCTTCCCCTCTCCGTTCCCCTCTCCCTCTCCCCATCGCTCTCCCATAATCCCCCCTTCTCTCTCTCTCTCTCTCTCTCTCTCTCTCTCTCTCTCTCTCTCTCTCTCTCTCTCTCTCTCTCTCTCTCTCTCTCTCTCTCTCTCTCTCTCTCTCTCTCTCTCTCTCTCTCTCTCTCTCTCTCTCTCTCTCTCTCTCTCTCTCTCTCTCTCTCTCTCTCTCTCTCTCTCTCTCTCTCTCTCTCTCTCTCTCTCTCTCTCTCTGTCTCTCTCTCTCTCTCTCTTTCTCCCTGTCTCTCTGTCTCTCTCTCTCTCTCTGTCTGTCTGTCTCTCTGTCTCTCCCTCTCTCTGTCTGTCCGTCTTTTTATCACGTACTTGGGGGTAGAGCGCTTCCACCGCCAGCTGAAGGCTGCCCTGAAGACCCGGCTCGTTGACCCGGACTGGGTCGATGCTTTTCCGTAGGTTTTACTGGGTGTCCGCACTGCGCCCAAAGAGGACTTGGCCACCTCCTCGGCTGAATTGGTGTTCGGGGCCTCGTGAACAGTACCCGGTGAGTATATTCCATCAGCCCAGGGTCAAGCGGAACCGTCGGCCGCCCTGCAACGCCTTCGGGAGACGGTGGTTTCGCTGGCACCGTTGCCGACGTCTCGCCATGGTTCGGTTCGGTCGCATGTCCCTTCCGCTCTGCAGGACTGCTCGTTTGTTTTCCTGGGCCGGGATGCACACCGGACGCCTCTTCAGCGTCCGTATGAAGGGCCATTCAAGGTGCTCGAGCGTGGCTCTGCCACCTTCGTTTTGGACATAGGGGGTCGTCCTGAGACTGTCTCTATTTCGCGGCTGAAGCCGGAGCACGTGGACATTAGCCAGCCGGTCCTACTGGCACGGACACGCCCTCGGGGTCGTCCTGCGTCCCGGCCCTTACCCCCAGAGTCACCGCGGTTGTCTTCCCCTGGCGGAGTGGTTCCAGTTCCTCCGACCGCCGTGGTGCGGGCTGGTCGTCTCATACGTCCCCCTGTCCGTTTCGTGCCTCCGGTTCTTGGGGGGGGGGGGGGGGTCCAGTGGCGATGCCCGGGGATTAGGCCACTCCCTGTGTCATCCCCCTCGGCACGGGTTGGACAGGGCTTGGGAGGGGACTAGTGCTACGGGGTTTGCCTGAAGGGGATAGAGAGAACTCGAGCTGGAGACTGGAGAGAGCGGATGTTCTGTTGCTGCATTAAATTACTGTTAATACTTACCTGGCGTCTTGCCTGAATCCTACTGCGTCCAGGCCCACTATAGTATCGTGTATTACATTGTACGATATCGTAGTGTGTTATATGTTTTTATAATGTATCATTACAGGGTACAGGAAAGAATTAGGCCATTCAGCCCATCAAATCTACTCCGCCATTCAATCATGGCTGATCTATCTCCCCTCTTAAACCCATTCTCCTGTCTTCTCCTCAAAACCTCTGATACCCGTACCAATCAAGAATCTATCAAGCTCTGCCTTAAAAATACCCACTGACTCCCACTGCTCCCTAGAGCCTACCAGGGAGAAGGCAATTCTGGATTTAGTGTTGTGTAATGATCCTGATCTGATAAGGGGACTAGAGGTAAAAGAGCCATTAGGAGGCAATGATTACAACATGATAAGTTTTACTCTGCAAATGGAAAGGCAGAAGGGAAAATCGGAAGTGTCAGTATTACAGTATAGCAAAGGGGATTACAGAGGCATGAGGCAGGAGCTGGCCAAAATTGACTGGAAGGAGGCCCTAGCAGGGAAGACGGTAGAACAGCAATGGCAGGTATTCCTGGGAATAATGCAGGTTTGCAGGATCAATTTATTCCAAAGAGGTGGAAAGACTCTAAGGGGAGTAAGAGACACCTGTGGCTGACAAGGGAAGTTAGGGACAGCATAAGAATTAAGGAGAGGAAGTATAACATAGCAAAGAAGAGTGGGAAGACAGAGGATTGGGACTCTTTTAAAGAGCAACAAACGTTAACTAAAAAGGCAATACGGGGAGAAAAGATGAGGTACGAGGGTAAACTAGCCAATAATATAAAGGAGGATAGCAAAAGTTTTTTTAGGTACGTGAAGAGGACAAAAATAGTCAAGGCAAATGTGGGTCCCTTGAAGACAGAAACAGGGGAATTTATTATGGGGAACAAAGAAATGGCAGACGAGTTAAACCGTTACTTTGGATCTGTCTTCACTGAGGAAGATACACACAATCTCCCAAATGTTCTAGGGGCCGGAGAACCTAGGGTGATGGAGGAACTGAAGGAAATCCACATTAGGCAGGAAATGGTTTTGGGTAGACTGATGGGACTGAAGGCTGATAAATCCCCAGGGCCTGATGGTCTGCATCCCAGGGTACTTAAGGAGGTGGCTCTAGAAATAGTGGAAGCATTGGAGATCATTTTTCAATGTTCTATCGATTCAGGATCAGTTCCTGTGGATTGGAGGATAGCAAATGTTATCCCACTTTTTTAAGAAAGGAGGGAGAGAGAAAACGGGTAATTATGGACCAGTTAGTCTGACATCAGTGGTGGGGAAGATGCTGGAGTCAATTATAAAAGACGAAATTGCTGAGCATTTGGATAGCAGTAACGGGATCATTCCGAGTCAGCATGGATTTACGAAGGGGAAATCATGCTTGACAATTCTACTGGATGTAACTAGGAAAATTGACAGTGGAGAGTCAGTGGATGTGGTGTACCTCGACTTTCAGAAAGCCTTCGACAAGGTCCCACATAGGAGATTAGTGGGCAAAATTAGAGCACATGGTATTGGGGGTAGGGTACTGACATGGATAGAAAATTGGTTGACAGACAGAAAGCAAAGAGTGGGGAAAAATGGATCCCTTTCGGAATGGCAGGCAGTGACCAGTGGGGTACCGCAAGGTTCAGTGCTGGACCCCAGCTATTTACGATATACATTAATGACTTAGATGAAGGGATTAAAAGTACCATTAGCAAATTTGCAGATGATACTAAGCTGGGGGGTAGTGTGAATTGTGAGGAAGATGCAATAAGGCTGCAGGGTGACTTGGACAGGTTGTGTGAGTGGGCGGATACATGGCAGATGCAGTTTAATGTAGATAAGTGTGAGGTTATTCACTTTGGAAGTAAGAATAGAAAGGCAGATTATTATCTGAATGGTGTCAAGTTAGGACGAGGTGATGTTCAACGAGATCTGGGTGTCCTCGTGCATCAGGAAGCATGCAGGTACAGCAGGCAGTGAAGAAAGCCAATGGAATGTTGGCCTTCATAACAAGAGGAGTTGAGTATAGGAGCAAAGAGGTCCTTTTACAGTTGTACCGGGCCCTGGTGAGACCGCACCTGGAGTACTGTGTGCAGTTTTGGTCTCCAAATTTGAGGAAGGATATTCTTGCTATTGAGGGCGTGCAGCGTAGGTTCACTGGGTTAATTCCCGGAATGGCGGGACTGTCGTATGTTGAAAGGCTGGAGCAATTAGGCTTGTATACACTGGAATTTAGAAGGATGAGGGGGGGGTCTTATTGAAACATATAAGATAATTAGGGGATTGGACACATTAGAGGCAGGAAACATGTTCCCAATGTTGGGGGAGTCCAGAACAAGGGGCCACAGTTTAAGAATAAGGGGTAGGCCATTTAGAACGGAGATGAGGAAGAACTTTTTCAGTCAGAGGGTGGTGAAGGTGTGGAATTCTCTGCCTCAGAAGGCAGTGGAGGCCAGTTCGTTGGATGCTTTCAAGAGAGAGCTGGATAGAGCTCTTAAGGATAGCGGAGTGAGGGGGTATGGGGAGAAGGCAGGAACGGGGTACTGATTGAGAGTGATCAGCCATGATCGCATTGAATGGCGGTGCTGGCTCGAAGGGCTGAATGGCCTACTCCTGCACCTATTGTCTATTGTCTATTGTCTATTTGAGGCAGAAATTTAGTAACGCCCACCAGGCGCTGTAGCCAGTGCAATGTGCTGTTGTTAAGGGCCGTGAGATCTACCCCTCCACCAGGGGGACGGGTGCAGTCGAAAATGACGTGCTGCGCTGTTTGCTGGTCTGCTCCACACACGCAGGCTGCTGATGGACGCAACCCGCAACGATGCATGTTGGCGTAGAACCGGCAGACCCCTGTGCGGAGTCGGTTCATGGCGACCCACTCTTTGCGGGGCAAATCCGAGCCGGGTGGGTCTGTGGTGTTCGGTGCGACAGTGAATTGAGGAGGTCGCGATGTATGTTCCCAGCTGGTTCTCCATGCTGCTAGTATGTTGACACCGGAGCCACAGAGGGTCGCTGCATGACGGGAGAAAGGGTGACGAGATGACAAGCTTTGAGGTCCCTCACAGCTAATCCAGACCCATCACTGACTACACAGGTAATGTCACTGCTTATCCAGTCCGATAACTGACCACACTGATAATACCACTGCTTATCCAGACCCATCACTGATCACACACATAATGTCACTGCATATTCAGACCCAACACTGACCACACTGATAATGAAACTGCTTATCCAGATCCGTCACTGATCACACAGATAATGTCACTGGTTATCCAGTCCGATAACTGGCCACACTGATAATGAAACTGCTTATCCAGACCCATTACTGATCACGCAGATAACGTAACACAAATGGACTTCGTTCGATGATCTACACCCATTACCAGGACATCTCACAAAACAACCACTTACCCAGTTCCGTCGCACACTAGCCCATGTATATTTTAACCAGTGACACATTTCTCTCATGCGGACTCACAGCAGATGAATTGACATGTTTGTATGTTACCTAAACATGGATAACCATGGAAGAGAATTGGTGAACTTATAATGTTAAATGGGCGCTTAATCTAGTTTGTCTTGATCTGAATCTATTCTACGGTCCCAGGACAGGGATCCATAGACAAGTGAGGAATATCTTACCGCACTGTGTGTGCTCTAAACCTCCCGTTAATTCATCTTTTTGCCCCGGTTCCAGCTCAAGACTGCTGACAACTCTGGACATACTGGTGGTTGAACTTCCCATCTGCGTCCGATACTGAACACACATGCTCCTGAACATCCGAAAAAGAAATAAATCATAATATACCTGATGCTCCAAATACCCACCACTCCTCAGTTGCATTTAAAATATCTGTGAGATAATTTAGTGTCGTTCTGTCCACCATCTCATGGAAATGATGTCCCATCGCCAGAGGCAGCGCAGAACAGATTCACCACGGTGTTATCTGGAATGGACAGCGTTAGTTAGAAGACAGATTCGATCTGGTGGGTTCGGTTTAATTGGAGCACAGAATGCAGAGGGGTGACCTCATAGAGGGTTATAAAATTATGACAATTATAGAGAGCGTTGATGGTCACAGTTATTTCACAGTGTCAGGGGACTAACCCCAGAGAAGATACGTTTAACAGGGAGGGAAGAATTCAGGGAATTCCAAGGGGCAATATTTCCACGATAAAAGCGGTGCAATCATTCCATAGGAGGAGATGGGGTCACGTACATTCAAAGGCTTAAATAACATCTGCACAGGTGGCTGCCTCATCTCTGGATTACTACCAGTGCCACGTGCTAGTCAGAGTATGAATAGGAGGATATTTCAGATGAATACGTGGCTTGAAAAATGGTGCAAGGGGGAGGGATTCAATTTTTTAGGACATTGGAACCAGTTCTGGGAGAGGTGGGACCAGTACAAACAGGACGGTCTGCACCTGAGCTGGAATGGAACCAATGTCCTAGGGGAAGTGTTTGCTAGTGCTGTCGGGGAGGATTTAAACTAATGTGGCAGGGGGATGGGAGCAGGAGCAGAAAGACAGAGGGGTGTAAAATGAGGGTAGAAGCAACAGGTAGCAAGGTGAAAAGTAAAAGTGGCAGGCAGACAAATCCAGGGCAAAATTCAAAAAGGGCCACTTTTCAACATAATTGTATAAGGGATAAGAGAGTTGTAAAAACAAGCCTGAAGGCTTTGTGTCTCAATGCAAGGAGTATACGTAATAAGGTGGATGAATTAAATGTGGAGATAGTTATTAATGATTATGATATAGTTGGGATTACGGAGACATGGCTCCAGGGTGACCAAGGCTGGGAGCTCAACATCCAGGGATATTCTATATTCAGGCGGGATAGACAGAAAGGAAAAGGAGGTGTGGTAGCGTTACTGGTTAGAGAGGAGATTAAAGCAGTGGAAAGGAAGGACATTAGCTTGGAGGAAGTGGAATCGATATGGGTAGAGCTACGAAACACTAAGGGGCAGAAAACGTTAGTGGGAGGTGTGTACAGGCCACCTAACAGCAGTAGTGAGGTTGGGGATGGCATCAAGCAGGAAATTAGAAATGCGTGCTCTAAAGGTGCAGCAGTTATAATGGGTGACTTCAATCTACATCTAGATTGGGTGAACCAAACTGGCAGGGGTGCTGAGGAAGAGGATTTCCTGGAATGTTTGAGAGATGGTTTTCTAAACCAACATGTCGAGGAACCAACGAGAGAACAGGCCATTCTAGACTGGGTATTGAGTAATGAGAAAGGGTTAGTTAGCAGTCTTGTTGTGCAAGGCCCCTTCGGCAAGAGTGATCATAATATGTTGGAGTTCTTCATTAGGATGGAGAGTGACAAAGTCGATACAGAAACAAGTGTTCTGAACTTAAAGAAGGTAAATTTGAGGGTATGAGGCGTGAATTGTCCAAGATAGACTGGCGATTGATGCTGAAAGGGTTGACGGTGGACATGCAACGGAAGGCATTTAAAGGTCGCATGGATGAACTACAGCAAGTGTTCATCCCAGTTTGGCAAAAGAACAAACCAGGAAAGGTAGTGCATCCGTGGCTAACAAGGGAAATCAAGGATAGTATTAAAACAAAAGATGAAGCATACAGATTAGCCAGAAAAATGTAGCATACCAGAGTACTGGGAGAAATTCAGAGTCCAGCAGAGGAGGACAAAGGGCGTAATTAGGAAAGGGAAAATGGATTATGAGGGGAAAACTGGCAAGGAATATAAAAGCTGACTGCAAAAGCTTTTACAGATATGTCAAGAGAAAAAGATTAGTTAAGACAAATGTAGGTCCCTTGCAGTCGGAAACAGATGAATTGATCATAGGGAACAAGGAGATGGCAGACCAATTGAACAAATACTTGGGTTCTGTCTTCACTAAGGAAGACATAAACCGTCTGCCGGAAATAGCGGGGGACCGGGTGTCTAATGAGATGGAGGAACTGAGGGAAAACCAGGTTAGTCGGGAAGTGGTGTTAGGTAAATTAAATGGATTAAAGGCAGATAAATCCCCAGGGCCAGATAGGCTGCATCCCTGAGTGCTTAAGGAAGTAGCCTCAGAAATAGTGGATGCATTAGTGATAATTTTTCAAAACTCTTTAGATTCTGGAGTAGTTCCTGAGGACTGGAGGGTAGCTAATGTAACCCCACTTTTTAAAAAGGGAGGGAGAGAGCAAACGGGGAATTATAGACCAGTTAGCCTAACATAGGTAGTGGTGAAAATGCTAGAGTCAGTTATTATAGATGTGATAGCATCACATTTGGAAAGTGGTGAAATCATTGGACAAAGTCAGCATGGATTTACCAAAGACAAATCATGTCTGACGAATCTTATAGAATTTTTCGAGGATGTAACTAGTAGAGTGGATAAGGGAGAACCAGTCGATGTGTTATATCTGGACTTTCAGAAGGCCTTCGACAAGGTCCCACATAGGAGATTGGTGTACAAACTTAAAGCAAACGGTATTGAAGGTTCAGTGTTGTGGTGGATAGAAAATTGGTTTGCGGACAGGAAGCAAAGAGTAGGAATAAACGGGTCCTTTTCGGAATGGCAGGCAGTGACTAGTGGGGTACCGCAAGGCTCAATGCTGGGACCCCAGTTATTTACAGTGTATATTAATGATTTGGCGAGGGAATTGAATGCAACATCTCTAAGTTTGCGGATGACACGAAGCTGGGTGGCAGTGTTAGCTGCGAGGAGGATGCTAGGAGGCTGCAGATTGACTTGGATAGATTAGGCGAGTGGGCAAATGCATGGCAAATGCAATATAATGTGGATAAATGTGAGGTTATCCACTTTGGCGGCAAGAACAGGAAAGCAGAGTATTACCTGAACGGTGACCGATTGGGAGAAGGGGAGATGCAACGTGACCTGGGTGTCATGGTGCACCAGTCATTGAAAGCAAGCATGCAAGTGCAGCAGGCAGTGAAGAAAGTGAATGGTATGTTGGCATTCATAGCAAGAGGATTTGAGTTTAGGAGCAGGGAGGTTCTGCTGCAGTTCTACAGGGCCTTGGTGAGACCGCACCTGGAGTATTGTGTGCAGTTTTGGTCTCCTAACCTGAGGAAAGACGTTCTTGCCTTAGAGGAAGTACAGAGAAGGTTCACCAGATTGATCCCTGGGATGGCGGGACTTTCATATGAGGAAAGACTGGATAGACTGGGCTTGTACTCGCTGGAATTTAGAAGACTGAGGGGGGATCTTATAGAAACATATAAAATTCTTAAGGGGCTGGAGAGGCTAGATGCGGGAAGATTGTTCCCGATGTTGGAGGAGTCCAGAACCAGGGGTCACAGCTTAAGGATAATGGGGAAGTCTTTTAGGACCGAGATGAGAAAACATTTCTTCACACAGAGAGTGGTGAGTCTGTGGAATTCTCTGCCACAGAAGGTAGTTGAGGCCAGTTCATTGGCTATATTTAAGAGGGAGTTAGATGTGGCCCTTTTTGCTAAAGGGATCAGGGGGTATGGAGAGAAGGCAGGTACAGGCTACTGAGCTGGATGATCAGCCATGATCATATTGAATGGCGGTGCAGGCTCGAAGGGCCGAATGGCCTACTCCTGCACCTATTTTCTATGTTTCTATGTTTCTATGTTTCTATACAGCGCGGAAACAGGCCCTTCGCCCTCCCCCCCGGATCCGCGCCGACCAGCGAACCCCGTCCATTAACTATATCCTATACCCAATTTTAGCCAACGAACCTACAAATCTGCACGTCTTTGGAGTGTGGGATGAAACGGAATATCTCGGAGAAAACCCATGCAGGTCACAGGGAGAACTCCTCGGATTTCCAGGCTCGAGTTCAGTTTGAAATCAGTCCAAATCATCTGTTGGACACTTGCGAGGTAGATTACCGATGCGCCTACGGTTTTAGAGACACCACCGCACAATACAATATCGTAACTGTTGTGCGGTCAGTGATGTGTCTGTGTTGCTACAACTGGGGATGCCAATGACAGAGCACATTAGAGAATACAGAACCAGCGATTGCAGTGGTGTGTCAAATGATCATGGTAACAGCACGGAAAAGGCCCTTCGGCCCGATGGAGACGCGAATTTACATTAATATCAGCTACTTTTATTTGTCCAATATCGCTGCATTCCGATAGAAACATAGAAACATAGAAAATAGGTGCAGGAGTAGGCCATTCGGCCCTTCGAGCCTGTACGCACCGCCATTCAATGGCAGAGTCGGGTAGTGGAGCGTTGAGGTCCATCGCGACTTGCGAAGGAAAATCGGGGTCACCAGTGTAGTGGGTGCGGTCACCACAGAAATCAGGCCAGACGTCAGGTAAGTAGTAGTTATACTTTATTCCGCAACGAACACATACACCGCACTAAAGCTCGTGAGTCGACACACCCAAAACCCTTTATAGCCCCAGACCACCTGACCCAAGGGAACTGACCCAGGAAGTGACCTAATCTCCCCCATCCACTGAGTGCCGTGTGGGATGACCAAGGGGGTTGCCTAGCCCCCGGGCACCGCCACAGGACCCCCCCCCCAAGAACCGAAGGCACGAAACGGACAGGGGGACGGACGAAACGGCCAGCCCGCGTGCACGCGACGGCGGGCTAAGGAACCTGAACCACCCCGCCAGGGGAAGGCACCCGCGGGAACTCCGGGGGTAAGGGCCGGGACGCGGGACGACCCCGAGGGCGAGGCCGCGCCAGTAGAACCGGCTGGCTAACGTCCACGTGCGCCGGCTTCAGCCGCGAAAGAGAGACCGTCTCAGGACGACCCCCCATGTCCAACACGAAGGTGGCAGAGCCCCGCTCAAGCACTTTGAACGGTCCCTCATAAGGCCGCTGAAGGGGTGTCCGGTGGGCATCCCGACGCAGGAAAACAAAAGGGCAGTCCTGCAGGGCGGAAGGGACATGTGACCGCACTGAACCGTGGCGAGACGTCGGCGCCGGCGCCAGCGATCCCACCGTCTCCCGAAGGCGTTGCAGGGCGGCCGAGAGCTGTTCTGCCTGACCCTGGGCGGAGGGAACGAACTCCCCGGGCATCGTCAGCGTAGCCCCGTACACCAAGGAGGTGGCCAAGTCCTCCTTGGGGGCGGGGCGGACACCCAGTAAAACCCACGGCAACGCGTCAACCCAGTCCGGGTCAACGAGCCGGGCCTTCAGAGCGGCCTTGAGCTGGCGGTGGAAACGCTCCACCATGCCGTTCGCCTGCGGATGGTACGCTGTGGTGCGGTGCAGGTTAACCCCCAGCAGTTGGGCCATGGATGACCGCAGCTCGGAGGTGAATTGCGGCCCTCTGTCGGACGTAATGTCAAGCGGAAGCCCAAACCTGGCAATCCAATGTGCCGCCAAGGCACGGGCACAAGTAGAGGCACACGTGTCCGGCAGTGGAACTGCCTCCGGCCACCGCGTGAAACGGTCCACCATAGTCAGGAGGTAGGTGAGACCCCGAGAAGGCGGCAGCGGCCCCACGATGTCCACGTGGATGTGGTCAAAACGGTGGCGAGGAACGGGGAAATCCTGGAGCGGCGCACGCACATGCCACTGTACTTTTGCAGTTTGGCACGGGATACAGACAATAGACAATAGACAATAGACAATAGGTGCAGGAGTAGGCCATTCAGCCCTTCGAGCCAGCACCGCCATTCAATGCGATCAAGGCTGATCACTCTCAATCAGTACCCCGTTCCTGCCTTCTCCCCATAACCCCTCACTCCTCTATCCTTAAGAGCTGTATCCAGCTCTCTCTTGAAAGCATCCAACGAACTGGCCTCCACTGCCTTCTGAGGCAGAGAATTCCACACCTTCACCACTCTCTGACTGAAAAAGTTCTTCCTCATCTCCGGTCTAAATGGCCTACCCCTTATTCTTAAACTGTGGCCCCTTGTTCTGGACTCCCCCAACATTGGGAACATTTTTCCTGCCTCCAATGTGTCCAATCCCCTAATTATCATATGTTTCAATAAGATCCCCCATCATTCTTCTAAATTGTAGTGTATACAAGCCCAATCGCTCCAGCCTTTCAACATACGACAGTCCCGCCATTCCGGTAATTAACCTAGTGAACCTACGCTGCACGCCCTCCATAGCAAGAATATCCTTCCTCAAATTTGGAGACCAAAACTGCACACAGTACTCCAGGTGCGGTCTCACCAGGGCCCGGTACAACTGTAGATGGACCTCTTTGCTCCTATACTCAACTCCTCTTGTTACGAAGGCCAACATTCCATTGGCTTTCTTCACTGCCTGCTGTACCTGCATGCTTCCTTTCATTGACTGATGCACTAGGACACCCAGATCTCGTTGAACTCCCCCTCCTCCTAACTTGACACCATTCAGATAATAATATGCCTTTCTATTCTTACTTCCAAAGTGAATAACCTCACACTTATCTACATTAAACTGCATCTGCCATGTATCCGCCCACTCACACAACCTGTCCAAGTCACCCTGCAGCCTTATTGCATCTTCCTCACAATTCACACTACCCCCCAGCTTAGTATCATCTGCAAATTTGCTAATGGTACTTTTAATCCCTTCGTCTAAGTCGCGCCCAATGTCCAACCTGCTTGCGGAACCCGGGCCACACGAAACGGGAAGCCACGAGGGTCGTCGTCGCCCGAATGGAAGGGTGGGCCAGCCCGTGGAGCACCTCGAACACCCGGCACCGCCAGGCAACAGGCACGATTGGGCGCGGCTGCCCGGTGGAAACATCGCAAAGCAGCGTCGCGCCCCCAGTGCCACAGGGAACGTCCTCCAACCTCAGGCCCGAAACGGCGGTACGGTAGGCGGACATCTCACTATCGGTGAACTAGGCCGCCGCCAGGGCTGAGTAGTCGATGCCATCGGCCACTTGCAGGGCGTCGTGGACCGCGGGTCGAGACAAGGCGTCGGCCACCCGGTTGTGTTTACCCCCGATGAAACGGATGGAGGTAGTGTATTCAGAGACGAAAGCCAGCTGCCGCTGCTGGCGAGCTGACCACGGGTCGAACACCTTGGCGAACGTAAAGGTGAGGGGCTTGTGGTCCGTGTAGGCAGTGAAGGTACGCCCCTCGAGGAAATAGCGGAAGTGGCGGACCGCAAGGTAAAGGGCAAGGAGCTCGCGGTCAAAGGCACTGTAGTTCCGCTGTGCGCCGCTGAGGTGCGTACTGAAGAAAGCGAGAGGGTTCCAACACCCATCCATGTGCTGTTCGAGCACCTCCCCAACCGCTACTTCCGAAGCGTCGACCGTCAGGCTGGTTGGTGCATCCGCCCGTGGGTGCACGAGCATCGTGGCCGCAGCCAGGGCTTCCTTGGTATTGTCGGCAGTTACGCCCCGCAGGGCGAACTGCGCCTCGGCCTGGTCAAACCAGAAGTCGGGGTCGTCGGTCCACAAGGGAGGCAGCCTCACTGCCACGGCGTGGAGAGCGGCGCGGGCGGCAGGGTCCAGAGGCTGCTGACTGGCAGAGTCGGGTAGTGGAGCGTTGAGGTCCATCGCGACTTGCGAAGGAAAATCGGGGTCACCAGTGTAGTGGGTGCGGTCACCACAGAAATCAGGCCAGACGCGAGGTAAGTAGTAGTTATACTTTATTCCGCAACGAACACATACACCGCACTAAAACTCGTGAGTCGACACACCGAAAACCCTTTATAGCCCCAGACCACCTGACCCAAGAGAACTGACAAAGGAAGTGACCTAATCCCCCCCCGTCCACTGAGTGCCGAGTGGGATGACCTAGGGAGTGGCCTAGCACCCGGGCGCCGCCACAACTTCCCCCTTATCCTTAAGCTGTGACCCCTGGTTCTGGACTCCCCCAACATCGGGAACAATCTTCCCGCATCTAGCCTCTCCAACCCCTTAAGAATTTTATATGTTTCTATAAGATCCCCCCTCAGTCTTCTAAATTCCAGCGGATACAAGCCCAGTCTATCCAGTCTTTCCTCATATGAAAGTCCCGCCATCCCAGGGATCAATCTGGTGAACCTTCTCTGTACTCCCTCTAAGGCAAGAACGTCTTTCCTCAGGTTAGGAGACCAACACTGCACACAATACTCCAGGTGCGGTCTCACCAAGAACCTGTACAACTGCAGCGGAACCTCCCTGCTCCTAAACTCAAATCCTCTTGCTATGATTACCAACATATCATTCGCTTTCTTCACAGCACTGAGCCTTGCGGTACCCCACTAGTCACTGCCTGCCATTCCGAAAAGGACCCGTTTATTCCTACACTTTGCTTCCTGTCCGCCAACCAAATTTCTATCCACCTCAAAACGGAACCCTCAATACCGTGTGCTTTAAGTTTGTACACCAATCTCCTATGTGGGACCTTGTCGAAGGCCTTCTGAAAGTCCAGATATAACACATCGACTGGTTCTCCCTTATCCACTCTA
This sequence comes from Rhinoraja longicauda, assembly GCF_053455715.1. Lineage (NCBI taxonomy): Eukaryota > Metazoa > Chordata > Chondrichthyes > Rajiformes > Arhynchobatidae > Rhinoraja > Rhinoraja longicauda. The sequence goes on along the minus strand of NC_135991.1, from coordinate 11,929,374 downwards.
CTAGTTACATACTCGAAAAATTCTATAAGATTCGTCAGACATGGTTTGCCTTTGGTAAATCCATGCTGACTTTGTCCAATGATTTCACCACTTTCCAAATGTAATGCTATCACATCTTTAATAACTGACTCTAGCATTTCCCCCACTACCGATGTTAGGCTAACTGGTCTATAATTCCCCGTTTTCTCTCTCCCTCCCTTTTTAAAAAGTGGGGTTACATTAGCTACCCTCCAGCCCTCAGGAACTACTCCAGAATCTAAAGAGTTTTGAAAAATTATCACTAATGCATCCACTAATTCTGAGGCTACTTCCTTAAGCACTCTGGGATGCAACCTATCTGGCCCTGGGGATTTATCTGCCTTTAATCCATTTAATTTACCTAACACCACTTCCCGACTAACCTGGATTTCCCTCAGTTCCTCCATCTCATTAGACCCCCGGTCCCCCGCTATTTCCGGCAGACGGTTTATGTCTTCCTTAGTGAAGACAGAACCAAAGTATTTGTTCAATTGGTCTGCCATCTCCTTGTTCCCTATGATCAATTCACATGTTAGCGACTGCAAGGGACCTACATTTGTCTTAACTAATCTTTTTCTCTTGACATATCTATAAAAGCTTTTGCAGTCAGTTTTTATGTTCCTTGCCAGTTTTCCCTCATAATCTATTTTCCCTTTCCTAATTAAGCCCTTTGTCCTCCTCTGCTGGACTCTCAATTTCTCCCAGTCCTCTGGTATGCTACTTTTTCTGGCTAATCTGTATGCTTCATCTTTTGTTTTAATACTATCCTTGATTTCCCTTGTTAGCCACAGATGCACTACCTTTCCTGGTTTGTTCTTTTGCCAAACTGGGATGAACACTTATTGTAGTTCATCCATGCGACCTTTAAATGCCTTCCATTGCATGTCCACCGTCATCCCTTTCAGCATCAATCGCCAGTCTATCTTGGACAATTCACGCCTCATACCCTCAATGTTACCTTTCTTTAAGTTCAGAACACTTGTTTCTGTATCGACTTTGTCACTCTCCATCCTAATGAAGAACTCTACCATATTATGATCACTCTTGCCCAAGGGGCCTCGCACAACAAGACTGCTAACTAACCCTTCCTCATTACTCAATACCCAGTCTAGAATGGCCTGTTCTCTCGTTGGTTCCTCGACATGTTGGTTTAGAAAACCATCTTCTCAAACATTCCAAGAAATCCTCTTCCTCAGCACCCCTGCCAGTTTGGTTCACCCAATCTATATGTAGATTGAAGTCACCCATTATAACTGCTACGCCTCCCTGGTGAGACCGCACCTGGAGTACTGTGTGCAGTTTTGGTCTCCAAATTTGAGGAAGGATATTCTTGCTATTGAGGGCGTGCAGCGTAGGTTCACTAGGTAAATTCCCGGAATGGCGGGACTGTCGTATGTTGAAAGGCTGGAGCAATTAGGCTTGTATACACTGGAATTTAGAAGGATGAGGGGGGATCTTATTGAAACATATAAGATAATTAGGGGATTGGACACATTAGAGGCAGGAAACATGTTCCCAATGTTGGGGGAGTCCAGAACAAGGGGCCACAGTTTAAGAATAAGGGGTAGGCCATTTAGAACGGAGATGAGGAAAAACTTTTTCAGTCAGAGAGTGGTGAATCTGTGGAATTCTCTGCCTCAGAAGGCAGTGGAGGCCAATTCCTCTGAATGCATTCAAGAGAGAGAGCTGGATAGAGCTCTTAAGGATAAGTTCTTAAGGAACTTCTTAAGGATAAGAGCTCTTAAGGAAAGTTTGCAAGAAAATTGCAAGAAAGTTACAAGAAAATTTGCAAGAAAGTTACAAGAAAGTTACAAGAAAATTTGCAAGAAAGTTTGCAAGTTAGCAAACAAGAAAGTTAGTCAGCAAATTATACTTTTACACTTCACAGACACATCGCGGAAACAGGCCCTTTGGCCCACCGAGTCCACACCGACCACGATCGCCAGTTGACACACTAGTTTAGTTTGGAGAGACAGCGTGGAAAGTTGGACTAGTGTGGATGGGGCATGTTGGCCAGTGTGGGCAGGTTGGGCCGAAGGGCATGTTTCCATGCTGTGTGACTTTAAAAATGTATGTATATTTTTATGTTTATACTTTATTGAGTCTGAAGAAGTCTTGACCCGAAACGTCACCCACTCAGTCTCTCCACAGATGCTGCCTGACCCGCTGAGTTACTCCAGCACTCTGTGAAACGTCACCTATCCATGTTCTCCACAGATGCTGCCTGACCCGCTGAGTTACTCCAGCACTCTGTGAAACGTCACCTATCCATGTTCTCCACAGATGCTGCTTGACCCGCTGAGTTACTCAAGCACTCTGTGGAACGTCACCTATCCATGTTCTCCACAGGTGCTGCCTGACCCGCTGAGTTACTCCAGCACTCTGTGAAACGTCACCTATCCATGTTCTCCACAGATGCTGCCTGACCCCCTGAGTTACTCCAGCACTCTGTGAAATGTCACCTATCCATGTTCTCCACAGATACTGCCTGGCCCGCTGAGTTACTTCAGCACTCTGTGAAACGTCACCTATCCACAGATGCTGCCTAGAAAGTTACATGAATGTTTGCAAGTAATACATAAGAATGTTTGTCAAGAAAGTTTCCAAAAAAGTTACAAAAAAGTTACAAGAAGGTTTGATAATAAAGTGGCAATAAAGTTTGTCAAGCAATTTACAAGAAAGTTACAAGAATGTTTGCCAAGAAAGTTACAAGAAAGTTTGACAAGACGTTTCCAAGTTACAAGAAAGTTTGCAAGTAATATATAAGAAAGTTTGACAAGAAAGGTTCCAAGAAAGTTACAAGGAAGTTACAAGAAAGATACAAGAAGGTTTGCAAGTAAGCTTGGCAAGAAAGTTAGCAAGAAAGTTACAATAGACAAGAGACAATAGGTGCAGGAGGAGGACATTCGGCCCTTCGAGCCTGTACGCACCACCATTCAATGTGATCATGGCTGATCATTCTCAATCAGTACCCCGTTCCTGCCTTCTCCCCATACCCCTTGACTCCGCTATCCTTAAGAGCTCTATCTAGCTCTCTCTTGATTGCATTCAGAGAATTGGCCTCCACTGCCTTCTGAGGCCGAGAATTCCACAGATTCACAACTCTCTGACTGAAAAAGTTTTTCCTCGTCTCAGTTCTAAATGGCCGACCCCTTATTCTTAAACTGTGGCCCCTGGTTCTGGACTCCCCCAACATTGGGAACATGTTTCCTGCCTCTAACGTGTCCAACCCCTTAATAATCTTATATGTTTCGATAAGATCTCCTCTCATCCTTCTAAATTCCAGTGCACACAAACCTAGTCGTTCCAGTGTTTCAACAAGAAAGTTTGCAAGAAGGTTTGACAAGAAAGTTTGCAAGAAAGATGCTAGAAAGTTGCAAGAAAGTTGCAAGAAAGTTACAAGAAAGTTACAAGAAAGTTACAATAAAGTCTGCAATAAATTTACAAGAAAATTTGCCAAGAAAGTTAGCAAGAAAGTTACAAGAAAGTTTGCAAGAAGGTTTGACAAGAAAGTTTGCAAGAAAGTTACAAGAATTTTTGCGAGAAAGTTTGCAAAAAATTTACAAGAAAATCACAAGAAAGTTACAAGAAAGTTTGACAAGAAAGTTTGCAAGAAAATTACAAGAATGTTAGCCAAGAAAGTTTGCCAAGAAAGTTAAAAGAAAGTTTAATAAGAAAGTTACAAGAAAGTTACAAGAAAGTTACAAGAAAGTTTGACAAGAAAGTGACAAGAAAGTTTGACAAGAAAGTTACAAGAAAGTTTACAAGAAAGTTTGAAAAGAAAGTTTGACAGGAAAGTTACAATAACGTTACAAGAAAGTTACAAGAAATTTTGCAAGAAAGTTTGACAAGAACGTTTGCAAGTTAGCTAACAAGAAAGTTAGTCAGCAAATTAGACTTTTACACTTCACAGACACATCGCGGAAACAGGCCCTTTTTCCACCGAGTCCACACCGACCACGATCGCCAGTTGACACACTAGTTTAGTTTTGAGAGACAGCGTGGAAAGTTGGACTAATGTGGATGGGGCATGTTTGCCATTGTGGGCAGGTTGGGCCGAAGGGCCTGTTTCCGTGCTGTGTGACTTTAAAAATCTATGTATATTTTTATGTTTATACTTTATTGAGTCTGAAGAAGAGTCTCGACCCGAAACATCACCCACTCATTCTCTCCACAGATGCTGCCTGACCCGCTGAGTTAATCCAGCACTCTGTGAAACGTCACCTATCCATGTTCTCCACAGATGCTACCTGACCCGCTGAGTTACTCCAGCACTCTGTGAAACGTCACCTATCCATGTTCTCCACAGATGCTGCCTGACCCGCTGAGTTACTCCAGCACTCTGTGAAACGTCACCTATCCATGTTCTCCACAGATGCTGCCTGACCCGCTGAGTTAATCCAGCACTCTGTGAAACGTCACCTATCCATGTTCTCCACAGATGCTGCCTGACCCGCTGAGTTAATCCAGCATCCTGTGGAACATCACCTATTCATGTTCTCCACAGATGCTGCCAAGAAAGTTACAAGAAAGCGTGACAAGAAGTTTCCAAGAAAGTTACAAGAAGGTTTGCAAGTAATACATAAGAAAGTTTGACAAGAAAGTTTCCAAGAAAGTTACAAGAAAGTTACAAGAAAGTTACAAGAAGGTTTGACAAGAGAGTGACAGTAAAGTTTGTCAAGAAAGTTACAAGAATGTTACAAGAAAGTTACAAGAACGTTACAAGAAAGTTACATGAATGTTACAAGAACGTTACAAGAAAGTTGCAAGAAAGTTACAAGAAAGTTTGCAATAAATTTACAAGAAAAATTGCAAGAAAGTTACAAGAAAGTTTGCAATAAATTTACAAGAAAGTTTGGCAAGAAAGTTACAAGAAGTTACAAGAAATTTACAAGAAAGTTACAAGAAAATTTGACAAGAAAGTTTACTAGAAAGTTTACAGGAAAGTTACAAGAAAGTTCCAAGAAAGTTTGACAAGAAAGTTTGACAAAAAAGTTACATGAAAGTTTCAAGAATGTTACAAGAAAGTTTTAAGAAGTTTGACAAGAACGTTTGACAAGAAAGTTACAAGAAAGTTACAAAGAAAATTTGCAATAAATATACAAGAAAGTTACAAGAAAGTTTGACAAGAAAGTTACAAGAACGTTACAAGAAAGTTACAGGAAAGTTACAAGAAAGTGTGACAAGAAGTTTCCAAGAAAGTTACAAGAAGGTTTGCAAGTAATACATAAGAAAGTTTGACAAGAAAGTTTCCAAGAAAGTTACAAGAAAGTTACAAGAAAGTTACAAGAAGGTTTGACAAGAGAGTGACAGTAAAGTTTGTCAAGAAAGTTACAAGAAAGTTTGACAAGAAAGTTACAAGAAAGTTACAATAAAGTTACATGAATGTAGCAAGAACGTTACAAGAAAGTTTGACAAGAAAGTTACAAGAAAGTTATAAGAAAGTTTGCAATACATTTACTAGAACGTTACAAGAAAGTTTGTAAGAAAGATTGCATGTATGTTATAAGAAAGTTTGACAAGAATGTTTACAAGAAAGTTACAAGAAAGTTTGCCAGAAAGCTACAAGAATGTTGCAAGAAAGTTACAATAACGTTTGGCAAGAAAGTTACAAGAAAGTTTGCAAGAAATTTACAAGAAAGTTTGACAAGAAAGTCACACGAAAGTTACAAGAAATATAGCAAGAAAGTTACAAGAAAGTTACAAGAAAGTTTGCAAGAAAATTACAAAAAAGTTACAAGAAAATTACAAGAAAGTTTGAGAGTTTACAAGAAAGTTTGCAAGAAAGTTACAAAAAAGTTACAAGAAAGTTACAAGAAAGTTACAAGAATGTTGCAAGAAAGTTACAAGAAAGTTACAAGAAAGTTACAAGAAAGTTATAAGAAAGTTTGTAAGAAAGTTACAAGAAATGTTGCAAATAAGTTATAAGAAAGTTTGACAAGAAAGTTTGCAAGAAATTTACGAGAACGTTACAAGAAAGTAACAAGAAAGTTACAAGAAAGGTAGGAAGAATGTTACAAAGAAAGTTTGACAAGAAAGTTACAAGAAAGTTACAAGAAAGTTTGCAATAAATTTACAAGTAAGTTTGACAAGAAAGTTTTTAAGAAAGTTACATGAAAGTTACAAGAAAGTTTGCAAGTAAGTTATAGGAAGGGTTGACAAGAATGTTTGCAAGAAAGTTACAAGAAAATTCCAAGAACGTTCCAAGAATGTTCCAAGAAAGTTTGACAAGAATGCTTGACAAGAAAGTTTGACAAAAAAGTTACATGTAAGTTACAAAAAAGTTACAAGAAAGAGGCAAAGATTGACAAGAACGTTTGACAAGAAAGTTACAAGAAAGTTACAAGAAAATTTGATAAGAAAGTTACAGGAAAGTTACAAGAAAGTTTACAAGAAAGTTTGCAAGGAAGTTACCAGAAAGTTACAAGAAAGTTACAAGAAAGTTACAAGAAAGTTACAAGAAAGTTTGCAATAAATTTACAAGTAAGTTACAAGAAAGTTACAAGAATGTTTTTAAGAATGTTACATGAAAGTTACAAGAAAGTTTGCAAGTAAGTTATAGGAAGGGTTGACAAGAATGTTTGCAAGAAAGTTACAAGAAAGGTACAAGAAAATTTGACAAGCAAGTTTACAAGAAAGTTTACAAGAAAGTTACAAGAAAGTTACAAGAAAGTTACAAGAAAGTTGCAAGAAAGCTACAAGAATGTTGCAAGAAAGTTACAAGAACGTTTGGCAAGAAAGTTACAAGAAAGTTTGCAACACATTTACAAGTTTGACAAGAAAGTCACACGAAAGTTACAAGAAATATAGTAAGAAAGTTACAAGAAAGTTTGCAAGAAAATTACAAAAAAGTTACAAGAAAATTACAAGAAAGTTTGAGAGTTTACAAGAAAGTTTGCAAAAAAGTTACAAGAAAGTTACAAGAAAGTTAGCAAGAATGTTGCAAGAAAGTTACAAGAGTAACAAGAAAGTTAGCAAGAAAGTTACAAGAAAGTTACAAGAAAGTTTGCAAGAAAGTTGCAAGAAAATTTGTAAGAAAGTTACAAGAAAGTTTGCAAGAAAGATTCAAGAAAGTTTCAAGAAAGTTACAAGATATTTAGAACAAAGTTATAAGAAAGTTTGCAAAAAAGTTACAAGAAAGTTACAAGAAAGTTTGCAACACATTTACAAGAAAGTTTGACAAGAAAGTCACACGAAAGTTACAAGAAATATAGCAAGAAAGTTACAAGAAAGTTACAAGAAAGTTACAAGAAAGTTTGCAAGAAAATTAAAAAAAAGTTACAAGAAAATTACAAGAAAGTTTGATAGTTTACAAGAAAATTACAAGAAAGTTTGCAAGTAAGTTTGGCAAGAAAGTTAGCAAGAAAGTTACAATAGACAAGAGACAATAGGTGCAGGAGGAGGACATTCGGCCCTTTGAGCCTGTACGCACCGCCATTCAATGTGATCATGGCTGATCATTCTCAATCAGTACCCCGTTCGTGCCTTCTCTCCCCATACCCCTTGACTCTGCTATCCTTAAGAGCTCTATCTAGCTCTCTCTTGATTGCATTCAGAGAATTGGCCTCCACTGCCTTCTGAGGCAGAGAATTCCACAGATTCACAACTCTCTGACTGAAAAAGTTTTTCCTCGTCTCAGTTCTAAATGGCCTACCCCTTATTCTTAAACTGTGGCCCCTGGTTCTGGACTCCCCCAAAATTGGGAATATGTTTCCTGCCTCTAATGTGTCCTACCCCTTAATAATCTTATAAATTATTCTACCTTCTAAATTCCAGTGCACACAAACCTAGTCGTTCCAGTGTTTCAACAAGAAAGTTTGCAAGAAGGTTTGACAAGAAAGTTTGCAAGAAAGATGCTAGAAAGTTGCAAGAAAGTTGCAAGAAAGTTACAAGAAAGTTACAAGAAAGTTACAAGAAAGATTGCAAGAAAGTTACAAGAACGTTACAATAAAGTTTGCAATAAATTTACAAGAAAATTTGCCAAGAAAGTTAGCAAGAAAGTTACAAGAAAGTTTGCAAGAAGGTTTGACAAGAACGTTTGCAAGAAAGTTACAAGAAAGTTTGGCAAGTAAGTTTGCAAGTTAGCTAACAAGAAAGTTAGTCAGCAAATTAGACTTTTACACTTCCAGAGACATCGCGGAAACAGGCCCTTTTTCCACCGAGTCCACACCGACCACGATCGCCAGTTGACACACTAGTTTAATTTTGAGATACAGCGTGGAAAGTTGGACTAGTGTGGATGGGGCATGTTGGCCAGTGTGGACAGGTTGGGCCGAAGGGCCTGTTTCCATGCTGTGTGACTTTAAAAATCTATGTATATTTTTATGTTTATACTTTATTGAGTCTGAAGAAGTCTTGACCCGAAATGTCACCCACTCATTCTCTCCACAGATGCTGCCTGACCCGCTGAGTTACTCCAGCACTCTGTGGAACGTCACCTATCTGTGGAACGTCTGTGGAACGTCATCCATGTTCTCCACAGATGCTGCCTGACCCGCTGATTTAATCCAGCACTCTGTGAAACGTCACCTATCCATGTTCTCCATAGATGCTGCCTGACCCGCTGAGTTAATCCAGCACTCTGTGAAACGTCACCTATCCATGTTCTCCACAGATGCTGCCTGACCCCCTGAGTTACTCCAACACTCTGTGAAACGTCACCTATCCATGTTCTCCACAGTGATACTCTGTCGAGGTAAATGCGGTCTCTCCAAATGCATCACTCGCTACCTGATGGCCATGGCAGCGTCTGATCTCCTGGTCGGCATCACGGATCCCTTTCTACGTCAGACTATTCAAATTCACTTCCCCTATTCTTTTCTGAACATTACTCCCGTGTGCACGACTGTCCAATTCCTGGTCTTTGCAACCACCGCGGTCTCTGTCTGGCTGACGGTAGCCTTCACCTTCGATCGGTTTGTGGCCATTTGTTGTGAGAAGCTGAAAATAAAATATTGTACCGAGAGAACGGCGGCTGCAGTTATCAGGGCAGTGATTGTGCTGGGCTGTTTGGAGAATATCCCCATGTGTTTTACGTTGGAGCCTGGCTACGAATTTGATAATCTTCCCTGGATGTGCTTCCCTAAACCCACCTACTATACGTCGTCCGCATGGATCGCATATGATGTCACACACCGCGTTCTCACCCCTTGTCTCCCTTTCTTTCTGATCCTTCTGCTCAATGTGCTGACGGTCAGGCGGATTGTAGCGGCCAGCAGAGTCCGCAGAGGTCTCCGGGGCCGCAGCAACGGAGAGAATGACAAGGACCCGGAGATGGAGAACCGCAGGAAATCCATTGTTTTACTCTTTAGTATCACGGGCACTTTCATATTGCTGAGGGCAACACAAACTGTCTTTTACATCTTTAAGGGTATTGCGAAGATCGGAGATGACGGCTCCCCCACCGGTTATTACTATATCACAGATGTCACGGCGACGATTTTACAGCTTCTCAGCACCTGCACCAAGTATATACGTGGTGACCCAAAGTAAATTCAGACAGGAGCTGATGAACGCGGTGAAATTCCCACTGAGGGTAATTCGTGTACTTGTTCGCTCATAAAGACATGCTACACACACAAACAAAAGCAACCTTTTTGACCATCAATGCACGCCGACAATCTATCACCCATTTTCACTTATTTCAGTTTCTTAATCGTACTCCGTTAAACTGCCCAAACTTTTAAACGCAAAACTTACACGCTGAGGACAAGTTACGGAATACCTGCGGAATTCAGAGCCACAAAGCACGGAATCTGGTCCTGGGGCTCAGCTCTTCCATGCTCCTTCGACGTGAGTCCCATTTGCCTGCGATTTCCCATCGTTCATCGTAATCATTCCTATTCATGCACCCTGTCCAAGTGTATTTTAAAGTGTAGGAAATAAAAACTGCAGATCCTGTTTTAAATCGAAGGTAGAGTCAAATCCTGGAATAACTCAGCGGGTCAGGCAGCATCTCTGGAGAGAAGGAATGGGTGACATCACCAAATTGATGCAAATGCTCATTTGCCCTTTCTCATGAACTTGGATTTGATATGATTGCATTTATGTATTATTTGTTATCTGTTTTGTTTCAATAACATTTAAAAAACAACAAACCTTTTTGGTTTAGCGCGGTACACGTAATAACATATAATAACCATATAACAACTACAGCATGGAAACAGGCCTGTCCGGCCCTACCAGTCCACGCCGACCATTGTCCCTGACCTAGTCTCATCTACCTGCACTCAGACCATAACCCTCTAATGCCCTCTTATCCATATACCTATCCAATTTACTCTTAAATAATAAAATCGAGCCAGCCTCCACCACTTCCACCGGAAGCCCATTCCATACAGCCACCACCCTCTGAGTAAAGAAGTTACCCCTCATGTTACCCCTAAACGTTTGTCCCTCAATTCTGAAGCTATGTCCCCTTGTTGGAATCTTCCCCACTCTCAAAGGGAAAAGCCTACCCACGTCAACTCTGTCCGTCCCTCTCAAAATTAAAAAAACCTCTATCAAGTCCCCCGTCAACCTTCTACGCTCCAAAGAATAAAGACCCAACCTGTTCAACCTCTCTCTGTAGCTTCAGTGCTGAAAGCCAGGCAACATTCTAGTAAATCTCCTCTGTACCCTCTACATATTGTCGACATCCTTCCTATAATTTGGCGACCAGAACTGCACACCATACTCCAGATTCGGCCTCACCAATGCCCTGTACAATTTTAACATTACATCCCAACTTCTATACTCGATGCTCTGATTTATAAAGGCAAGCATACCAAACGCCTTCTTCACCACCCTATCCACATGAGATTCCACCTTCAGGGAACAATGCACAGTTATTCCTAGATCCCTCTGTTCCACTGCATTCCTCAATTCCCTACCATTTACCCTGTACGTCCTATTTTGATTTGTCCTACCAAAATGCAGCACCTCAGACTTATCAGCATTAAACTCCGTCTGCCATATTTCAGCCCACCCTTCCAAAAGGCCCAAGTCTCTCTGTAGACTATGAAACTCTACTTCATTATTAACTACACCACCTATCTTAGTATCATCTGCATATTTACTAATCCAATTTGCCACACCATCATCCAGATCATTAATGTAAATGACAAACAACAGTGGACACAACACAGATCCTTGGGGTACTCCACTAGACACTGGCCTCCAACCTGACATACAATTGTCAACCATTATCCTCTGGTATCTCCCATTCAGCCATTGTTGAATCCATCTTGCAACCTCACTATTAATACCCAACGATTTAACCTTCTTAATCAGCCTTCCATGTGGAACCTTGTCAAATGCCTTACTGAAGTCCATATAGACAACATCAACAGCCTTGCCCTTATCAATTTCCCCGGTAACCTCTTCAAAAAATTCAAGAAGGTTAGTAAAACATGACCTTCCAGGCACAAATCCATGTTGACTGTTTCTAATCAGGCCTTGTTTATCCAAATAATTATATATATTGTCCCTAAGTATCTTTTCCATTAATTTCCCCACCACAGACGTCAAACTAACCGGTCTATAATTGCTAGGTTTACTTTTAGAACCTTTTATAAACAAAGGCACAACATGCGTAATGCGCCAATCTTCCTGCACCATCCCCGTTTCTAATGACGTTTGAAATATTTCCGTCATAGCCCCTGCTATTTCTGCACTAACTTCCCTCAATGTCCTAGGGAATATCCTATCAGGACCTGGAGACTTATCCACTTTTATATTTTTCAAAAGTGTCCGTACCTCCTCTTCTTTAATCCTCATAATTTCCATCACTACTCTACTTGTTTCACTTACCTCACATAATTCAATATCCTTCTCCTCGGTGAATACCGAAGAAAATAAATTGTTTAATATCTCCCCCATTTCTTCCGGCTCAGCACATAGCTGTCCACTCTGACTCTCTAGTGGACCGATTTTATCCCTCACTATCCTTTTGCTATTGACATATCTGTAGAACCCCTTGGGGGTTACTTTTACATTACTTGCCAAAGCAGCCTCATATCTTTTTTTCGCTTTTCTAATTTCCTTTTTAAGATTTCTTTTACATTCTTTATATTCCTCAAGAACCTCATTTACTCCCTGCCGCTTATATTTATTGTATATCTGCCTCTTTTTCCGAACCAAGTGTCCAATTTCCCTGGAAAACCACGGCTCTTTCAAATTATTATTCTTTCCTTTCCACCGAACAGGGACATAAAGACTCTGTAGTCTCAAAATTTCACCTTTAAATATCCTCCATTTCTCTATTATATCCTTTTCATAAAACAAAAATTTCCATTTCACTCCTTTTAAATCCTTTCTCATCTCCTCAAAATTAGCCTTTCTCCAATCCAAAATCTCAACCCTTGGTCCAGATTTGACCTTCTCCATAATGATATTGAAACTAATGGCATTGTGATCACTAGACCCAAAGTGCTCCTCAACACATACCTCCGTCACCTGACCCATCTAATTTCCTAACAGGAGGTCCAACACTGCCCCTTTTCTGATAGGCACCTCTACGTATTGCTGCAAAAAACTATCCTGCACACATTTTACAAACTCCAAACCATCCAGCCCTTTAACAGAATGTGATTCCCAGTCTATATACGGAAAATTGAAATCACCCACAATCACTACTCTGTGCTTGCCTCTAATATCTGCTATCTCCTTACATATTTGCTCTTCCAATTCTCGTTCCCTATTTGGCGGTCTATAATATACCCCGATAAGTGTTGCTAAACCTTTCTCATTTCCACCCAAACAGCCTCCCTAATGGAGCCTTCTAGTCTGTCCTGCCAAAGCACTGCTGTGATATCCTCCCTGACAAGCAATGCAACACCCCCACCTCTTGCCCCTCCGATTCTATCACATCTGAAACAATGAAATCCTGGAATATTTAATTGCCAATCGCAACCCTCCTGCAACCATGTTTCACTGATCGCCACAACATCATACTTCCAGATGTCAATCCAGGCTCTAAGCTCATCCACCTTTCTTACAATGCTCCTAGCATTAAAATATACACATTTAAGGGACCCATCATTTCTTATTCTCAGTTTATTTATTTTCCCTTCTTTCTCTCCTACATATTGGGTCTGAGTGTTTCACTTTTTTGCCTCCTGCCTCACACACTGCCTATTAGCTATCTGTGTTTGAGTCCCTCCCTCCAACCGTACTAGTTTAAAGTCTCCGCAATTACCTTAACAAATCTCCCCGCCAGGATATTGGTTCCCCTCAGGTTCAGATGCAACCCGTCCTTTTTGTACATGTCATACTTCCCCCAGAAGAGGTCCCAATGATCCAGATACTTGAAACCCTGCTCCCTGCACCAGTTCCTCAGCCACGTATTTATCCTCCACCTCACTCCATTCCTATTCTCACCATCGCGTGGCACAGTCAGTAAGCCTGAGATTATTGCTTTGGAAGTCCTTTTTTTTAACTCACTTCCTAGCCCCCTAAATTCTCCTTTCAGGACCTCTTCCCTTATCCTACCTATATTGTTGGTACCTATATGTCCCACGACATCTGGCACATCTCCCTCCCCTTTCAGGATATCCTGGACACGTTCAGACACATCCCGGACACCGGCACCAGGGAGGCAAACCACTATCCTGGTCTCCCGATTGCGTCCACATAAACGCCTATCTGACCCGCTCACTATAGAGTCCCCTATTACTATCGCTCTCCTCTTCCTTTCCCTACCCTTCTGAGCAACAGGGCCGGACTCTTTGCCAGAGGCCCGGGCACCGTCGCTGCCCCCAGGTAGGCTGTCCCCCCCAACAGTACTTAAACAGGAGTACTTATTTCCAAGGGGTACAGCCACCGGGGTACTCCCTAGTCCCTGCCTCTGCTCCTTGCCCCCCCCTAACCGTGACCCACTTGTCTACCTCCCGTGGTCTTGGAGTGACCACCTCTCTGTAACTCCTATCTATAACCTCCTTACTCTCCCTGACCAGACGGAGGTCATTAATCTGCCGCTCCAGGCTCCTAATACGGTCCCTTCGGAGCCCCATCTCGTCACACCTGGCGCAGATGTGGATGTCTGGAAGATTATCAGACTCCCAGATTCCCCACATCCGACACCCAGAACAATAAACTGCCCTGGCACTCATACTCCCCAAACAAAGCCCCGTGCTCGGTTACTAAACCTACCGCCCGGCCGCTGCTCCAACCGCTCCAACCGCCCACCCAAAGGAACTGAGTGATCTCCTGGGAGAGGCGAAAAACCGGATAAAGAACCCAGGCCAATTTGGGAAAAAAAAATCCGGGAAATTCCTCTCCGACCCCAAGCTAGGCGATCGAAATTTGTCCGGGAGATCACACAGGTCTTACTCCTTGCTATCCCCACACAACCCCCACACAATACTTCCCAAGCAACACAGCTTGGTGCTGCTGCTGCTGCTCTGCTGCTGCTGCTGCTGATTGCTGCTACTGCTGCTGATTGCTGCTGATTGCTACAATAATTTTATTATTGTAATAATTAAAAAAAACATAAATCTGCATTCTAAACTCTGGTATAATTTTTGTACACTGACCGGTGCATTTATACATAGAATATGGAAATGTACAGCGCAGGAAAAGGCATTTCGGCCAATGATTTCTTGGCCGAACATGATATCGAGATAAATTTATGTCATCTGCTTACGCATGATCCAAGTTCCGCAAGACTTTGTTTGTCCACGTGCCGATACAAATGCCTCATAAAAGCCATGATACCACCAACCTCCCCCACCTACACTAGAAGAGCGTTTCAGGCACGCGACACCCTCCAGTTAAAAGAAACACGTGTCCCAGACACCTGCATTGAAATGTGTCTTTCTCTTAAAGCTGTGCCTTCCAGTCTTTGCATGTTCACCAATATTGCTGACCCGATACTGCCACTCTCCGGCTTTGAACCCTGGACCCGGCGTAATCCACACCCCTGTGCCCGGACGCGGACACTGTTTAGTCCAGGTTGTTTTCTTTGATCCACACACGTCGCAATTGATATCTATGTAACCCACTCCCCCATCCCGGGATCCAGAACACTGTGCTCCAGGACCATATATAATCGAACGTAGACACAAAATGCTGGTGTAACTCCGCGGGACAGGCAGCATCTCTGGAGAGAAATAATGGGTGACGTTTCAGGTCGAGAACCTTCTTTAGACTAATGTAATCAATATGATTTGTCCCAGGACTCTGTGGAAATCGCACCATCGAGCCCGACGTTGCTTTTGATCCAATCTCTCTGTCATTCTATCACTACTGCCACACAGATTGTCCCTCCATCAGCACTAACCCACAGTGCGTCACTCCATGAGTGCAGCGCCGCAGTGCGTCAGGCAATCAGTAGCACACCAGTCTCACTCCGTCCCTGCTACGCCATAGTGTTACTCAATCAGTACTAGTCCATAGTGTGTCAGACCATTAATAATATCCCATAGTGTAATTGCAGTTACTTGATATTGTATTCGAAAGAATCATTTTATTCAGGGGAACTGGGATTAATGCAAGGATGGGTGTGTGTGAGAAGCACGCCTGGACCGCAGAATGTTGGATCAGATGCGGTTATCAAGGCGGGGAAGCAGCATTATATCACTACCACTACTCGAGGTCAAAAATGTGAGGATGAAATGTCGAATGTAAAGTCAAACGAATATTCCAATATCTGTCTTGCAATATCAATGACGTCGTGGTATGAATGATTTATATCAGGAAAGAAATATGAAAGCTGGAGTGGTAGATGGGACACTGACGAAATTAATCGAAATCACACCAACATTAAATGAAATAACAGCGTCATGGACCATTTTTTCATTGCAAAGCATGAATTATTACTTTTCAGTAAAAAATACACAAAATGATGATGTACCCCCCCCCCCCACCCACCACCCCCTGACCGCCCGATTTCTGATACCGAACGGCCTGCCCTCAGCAGGGGCCTCGCCTTTGTTCACCTCCGCCGACAAATCAACGAGTTCCGGGTCCTCCACGATGTGGAGCTCTTCCTCCGTCGCCTCCGCCTCCGAGCTCTTTTCCCTGGGAAGGAGTCCTCACCACCCAGTGATGACCCCTTCTCCCGTCTCCAGCGGAACCCCTCCTCTTAGAATCACCCGGCTGGCCATCTACCCTCAATAAAACATTTCATTTCCAACTGCCGTCATGACATCAACCGCCTCATATTTTCGACTACCCTGACTCACTCTAACCTCTGCCCTCCTGAACGCGCATCCCTCCACTCACTCTGCAACAACCCTGACTTAGTCATCAAACTCGCTGACAAGGTGCTGTCGTAGTCTGGCACGTTGACTTCTACCGCACCGAGGCCAGACGACAACCCTCAGACTCCTCCTTCTACTTATCCGTGGACCATGCCCCACCGACGAGCACCAGACATTAATCATCAACACCATCACTGACCTCATCAATTGCGACGCTCTGCCCACTAATGCCTCCAACCTTATCGTTCCCCAGCCCCGCACGGCCGGATTTTTCCTTACCCCTAAAATCCCCCCCCCCCCCAGACCTTTAACTAATGCCCTCCCCCCCCCGGAACTTTAACTAATGCGCTCCCCTCTCCGGACCTTTACCGAATGCGCCCCCCAACCGGTCCTTTAACTAATATGCTCCCCCCCCGGACCTTTAACCAATGCGCTCCCCACCCCGGACCTTTACCTAATGCGCCCCCCCCCCGAAACTTTAACTAATGTGCTCCTCACCCTTCCCACCGGACCTTTATCTAATGCGCTCCCCCCCCGGACCTTTAACGAATGTGCTCCACCCCCCCCCCGGACCTTCAACTAATGTGCTCCACCAACCCCCGCCCCGGGCCTTTAACTAATGCGCTCCCCCCCCCTCCACTCCAACCTTTAAGTAATGCGCCCCCCCAGGAACTTTAACTAATGCGCTCCGCCCACCCGGACCTTTAACTAATGCGCTCCTCCCCCCTGAAACTTAGCTAATGCGCTTCCGCCCCCCCCGACCTTTAACTAATGCGCTCCCCCCCCCCGCCCGGACCTTTAGCTAATGCTCTCTCCCCCCCCCCCCACCGGACCTTTATGTAATGCGACCCCCTCCCGGACCTTTAACTAATGCGCCCCCCCCCCATCTTCGGACCTTTAATTAATGCGCTCCCGGACCTTTAAGTAATGCGCCCCCCCTCCCGGACCTTTAACTAATGCGCCCCCCCCCATCCGCCGACCTTTAATTAATGCGCTCCCCCCCCTAATGCGCCCCCCCCGCGCCACGGGAGCACCGCCGCCCGTCCCGGCTTGCCTCGCGCCTGACATTCCTCAGATCGGGCCGCGGTGACCGCCGAGAGGTGTCGTCGCCTCTCCCGCTTCGAGAAGGGAGGGCTCCCGCCCGAATGACGGCAGTGCAGTGCTCAGTTCCTTCCTCGCCCCTTTTCTCTCTCCTTTCCCCTCTACTTTCCTCTCCCCTTTCCTCTCTCCTTTCCTCTCCCCTTTCCTCTCCCCTTTCCTCTCTCCTTTCCTCTCCCCTTTCCTCTCCCCATTCCTCTCCCATTTCCTCTCCTTTTTCTCTCCCCCAATCCCGGAGGAGCCCGCAGCCAAAAAAGCCGTTAAAGAAGTTAACAAACCCGGGGGCGGCGCCAGCCATAGTGACTGCAGTGGGCAATGGGGTTGGGGGCGAGGTGATGGGTGGGGGTGACGAGAGCGCCAGGGGGGAGGATGGGGAGGAGGAGGGGGAAGGAGAAGGTGGGGGGAGGATAGGGAGAGTGGAGGGCATGGAGGGGGTGGGGATGGAGTGGGTGAGGGTGGTATGGGGAGGAGGAGGTGGGTATGGGGGGAGGAGGAGGGGATGGAGGGTTTAGGGGGGTGGGGTGAGGAGGAGGACGGGGTCGAATAGTTAAGGAGGGGTGGGGGGAGGCGGAGGGTGGGGGGTAGAGGAGGGGGTTGGGGGGGAGAGTGGTCGAGTAGATAAGGGGGTGGTGGGGGCGGGGATGGAGGAGGAGGGGGGTGGGAGGAGGATGGGGCGGTCGAGTGGTTGAGGAGGAGATGGGGGTGGGGGAAGGAGGAGGAGTGGGGGTCAAGTGGGTGGAGGGGAGGTTGGGGGTAGGAGGTTAGTGGGGTAGGGGAAGGAGGGAGTGGGGAGGAGGGGGAGAGGTGGGGGGAGGAGAGGGTGGGGGGTTTGGTGGGGGAAGTGGGGGGGGGGGGCAGGTGGGGGAAGGGGAGGGGGAAGTAGGGTGGGTAACGGGATGGAGTGGGTCAGTGGGGGGAGGAAGGGGGGATAAGGTGGATTGAGTGGGGGTTGAGGGTGCTACACCAATACATGAGAGGCTTTGGGTCCAGGGCTCACTCACTCACACCCTCTCTCCTTCTCTGTCCCCCTATACAAGGAATGGGCCCAACTTGGTCTAATATATTATAAATCTAGAGGCGTTGTTGGCCAAGCAGTACAATGACGACTTGAATGAAAGAACCAGCAAGGAATCAGAAGAAACGTCCAGAAAAGAGCTAAAGTTTTTGGAAATTGGTAATCACTCAGTAAAGATGATAGAAGTGTACCATTGCCTAGACTTACCTTTCAAACAAGAATGCGTTAGTCTGCCGATTAACCATTGCATTGCAGAACAACGCATTCAGAATCTGAAACGCGTTTGGCAAGAAGACAAAATTTCATGAAGAATATACATCTTTCCTCACAGAGATGATTAATAATGGTTATGCTGAAAGGGTACCAGAAGACCAGCTGAATCGATGTGATGGGGAGATTTGGTATATCCCACAACAATGGGTATCATTCAAAGAAAGGAACTTTAAGAGTGATCTTCGACGGTGCTGCGGTTTTCAAGGATAAATCACTAAATTGTCACCTGCTGCAGGGTCCAGACCGAACGAACTCAATAATCAGTTCTTATCGGATTCAGATAAGAGCCGGTGGCTTTGATGGCGGATATCAAGGCAATGTTTCATCAGGTCAAGGTATCGGAAAAGCATGTTAACTCCTTGCGATTCCTATGGTGGCCGGATGGTGATGCACCACAAGATCTCGTTGAATACCGGAGTAGTGTCATCACTAAGTTGTACAAACTTCGCATTGAGGAAAACCGCCGAGGACAATGAAGCTCACTTTCCAGAAGAAGTGACTAACATAGTAAAGAGAAATTTCTATGTGGACGATTGTTTACAATCCATCTCGATGGAGAGAGCAGTGCGATTACTGGTGCGTTGAAACAAATGTGTTCAAGTTCAGAATTTCGATTCAGGAACGACCGTGTACAAGATGGAGCAACCTGTCCGTGGTTGGTTCTGTTTACGACCCTTTGGGATTTCTTGCACCTTTTACACTCCCAGCCAAGTAATTTTTACAAGATCTCTGCAAGAAGAAATTTGAATGGGATGAGTGTACAATGCAAATCTTCTCTCAGCGACGGATAGAGTGGTTAGAAGAGCTCAACAAGATCTCGGAGTTCAGAGTGGACCGGTGTATGAAGCCTACAAGCTTTGGTCGAATCAAATTTGCACAGCTGCATCACTTTTCTGACGCAAGTGAGTGGTTATGGTACTGTTTCATATCTGAGACTGGAAACTGATAACAATGAAGTACATGCTGCATTCTCAATGGGAAAGGCCAGAGTGGCAACATTGAAGCAAATGACGATTCCCAGGATGGAGCTTGCAGCCGCAGTCTTAGCCGTTAGAATTGACATATTGCTGCATCAGGAGCTGCAGCTTGAGCTGGTGGAGTCTACTTTTTGGACTGATAGCATGACAGTGCTTAAGTACATTAATAATGAAAACAAACGTTTCCTATCCTTCGTAGCAAATAGGGTCTCTTTAATAAGGGATGCTACTAAGGTATCACAGTGGAATTATATTAATACCAAGGAGAATCCTGCCGATGAGGCGTCTAGAGGATTAACAGCGGACCGCTTCTTAAGTAATAAGAGATGGATCAGCGGGCCAGAGTTTGTCTGTAGACCAGACAGTGGATGGCCAAAGTTTAAGCTGGAAACTGAAATCCTTACCAATGATCTGGAGGTCAATCAAGACATTGTAGTGAAAGGTGAGCGTGTCCAATGTCTGGCTGAGTAGACATAACTTTTCAGCACTCCCGAAAACAAAGCACTAAACTACCAAAAAAAGACGCACTAAAAGAATTCAAGTACTTTAATTTAAAGTTAACAGTATACAGAACGCACTGATGACTCCCAAGAAAGAAAAGAAGTTAGCACAGCTGCCACAGAAGCAAAGAAATCCAGCAAAGGAATCAAGAAAAAAAATCGAAGGTAGGCCTACACCCCCGACGGAGCAGGGGCCTGGATTTGAAGAGCCCTCAGCAGGCGGAGAGGCATGGCACTCTGTTGGCCGAGAGGCTGAAGTTTCGGAAACGAGTGACGAGGAGGGAATAAGCAGTGGAAGTGGAAACAAGGAAGAAAGAAATCAAGAAGATTCAGAGATTAAAACTAAAGCGATGCTTGAGAAATTATTAACAGGCTCAAGAAAATTAAAGGAGATAACAAAGTGATGGAAAATGAAGTGAAAGCATTGAGGAGAGATAATAAGGAACTGCATAAGGACAATAAGGAAATGTATAAGACTTTGGAAAAAATGGAGGAGAATTTTCAAACAGTGATAAACAGAGTGGATAATATAGAAATGGAAAATGAAATGTTTAAATCTAGAGTGGAAAAAAATGAAGATAGTATTACTGCTGCAGCATTTGAAAGCAAAAAGATCGTGGAGAAGTTGGACGCCTTGGAAAACTACAGCAGGAGATATAATGTTAAAATTGTTGGCTTGCCAGAGGGAGTTGAGGGGGAAGACCCAATCAATTTTTTTCAAGATTGGATAGTAACTAGTCTGGGAATAGATAAACAAGGACCGATGGAAATAGAAAGAGCACATAGGGCTCAAAGACCGAAACCTTCGACTAATCAAAAGCCAAGATCTGTGTTGATTAAATTCTTAAGATAACAAGATAGAGAATTGGTCCTCAAATCAGTCGGGATGAACATAAGACAGGGAAAACCAATAGAGTATGAAGGTACAAAAATATTGTTTTACCCAGATATCAGTAATGTCTTGCTGAGCAGGAAAAAAGAATTTAATCAGGCAAAAAATATTTTATGGAAGAAAGGTTATGTTCATTTTACTGCATCCTGCTACTTTGAAGATCATGATCAACATTGGAGAAAATAAATTTTTCAAAGACTTTGTCAAAGCACAAGGTTTTGCTGAAGAATTGCCATCGAGAATTGATCAAGAAGATCCATGAATGAATGATTATTAACAAGACCTGTATACTATAGAAGGGATCAATTGTATTAAGGATAGTTAATTTTTAGAAGTGCTTGAAATATCGGGGGGGTTTGAGAATATGCATGTTCTACCATAATCATGGGCACAAGTGTGGTGTGGACAACACCTCGTGTAATGTTGCGGGGTAATGTTGTTAATCTGTTTATTAACAACATTAGAGGGAGGGTTTACTTCTCTATCTTTCTTTTTTCTTTTCTGTTTTTGTACCTGGACGATGGAAGGGAGTACACTGAAATATGGCACAACGTAAATACTGGAAGAGGTATCAAGGTAAGGAAGATGGGAAAAAAAAAGGAATGAATGGATAATAAATTAAATTTTCTAAGTTATAATGTGAATGGGTTAAATGGACCGATAAAAAGGAAGAGAATTTTAACACAGATGAAAAAATTGGAAGTGGATATAGCTTTCTTACAAGAAACACATCTAACGGAAAAAGAACATCAAAAGTTAAAGAGAGACTGGGTAGGAAGTATGGTAGCATCTTCTTTTAATTCAAAAGCAAGAGGGGTTGCTATCCTATTTAAGAAAACGCTACCAATTAAGATACAAAATATTGTAAGTGACCCAGTAGGTAGATTTATAATCGTACATTGTCAAATTTTCTCAGAATTGTGGACTTTAATGAATATATATGCACCAAATACAGATGATGAGAAGTTTGTGCAGGATACTTTTCTAAATGTAGCGGAAGCACATGAAAATATATTGGTAGGGGGAGATTTTAATTTTTGTTTAGATCCAGAAATGGATGGATCATCAAGAACAATGACAAGGACAAGAGCAGCGAAGATAACATTGAACTTAATGGAAAATTTAAATTTAATAGATATTTGGAGGAAAAGCCATCCTAGGGAAAAAGACTACTCCTTCTATTCCAATAGACATGAGACATATTCTAGAATAGATCTATTTTTGATTTCAGCTCAATTAAGGGGAAGAATAATACAAATAGATTACAAGGCTAGATTGCTATCGGATCATTCACCATTATTAATGAAAATTAAGATGCCGGATATAGAACAGTCAGTATATAGATGGAGACTCAACTCTTTACTATTGAAAAGGCAAGACTTTTGCCATTTTATTCGAGGACAAATTCGATTATTTTTGGAAACAAATTTAAATTCAGTTAATGATAAATTCATTATATGGGATGCAATGAAGGCATACTTGAGAGGCCAAATTATAAGCTACTCATCCAAGATAAAGAAAGATTATAGGAAGGAATCTGAAAGATTAGAAAAATAAATCACCGTATTAGAAAAAGACTTACAGAATGCTTCTTCAGATACAAAAAAAATACAACTTGGAAATAAAACATTTCAGTACAATACTTTACATATTTATAGAACAGAAAAATTAACATTACGAACTAAACAAAGGTATTATGAATTAGGAGAAAGAGCGAATAAGGTATTGGCATGGCAACTGAAAGAAGAACAAATATTAAGAACAATAAATTCAATTAGAACAGATCAAAATACTATTACTTATAAACCTAGAGAAATTAATGAGGTATTTAAGCAATTTTACACTAACCTGTATCATTCTGAATCTGAAAAGGATGAAATTAAGATAAATAATTTCTTATCTAAGATACAATTACCAACAATCTCTAATGAGGAGCAGATGGGACTAAACGCCTCCTTTACTTTGAGAGAAGTGGAGGAAGAACTACATTCTTTACCAAGTAATAAATCACCAGGGGAAGATGGCTTCCCGCCAGAGTTCTATAAAAAATTTAAAGATTTGTTGTTACCAGTATATATGGAAGTGATACAACAAGCGGAAAAACTTCTACATTACCGGAATCCTTTTCAATGGCAATCATAACTGTAATTCAAAACAAAGGGAAAGACCCTTCAAAAGCATTGTGGTATAGACCAATATCGCTGTTGAATGCAGATTATAAAATAGTTGCCAAGCTTTTGGCAAAGAGACTGGCAGAATTTTTACATAAGTTGGTTAAAGAGGATCAATCTGCATTTGTCAAAAAAAATGAGAATATCTGATAATGTGATCTGATTTATAATCTGATTTATAAGTATTTTACATTTAGCACAGAACAGAAAGGAATTAAGCGTAGCAGTTGCTTTAGATGCTGAAAAGGCGTTTGACAGGTTAGAATGGGATTTTTTATTTAAAGTATTAGAGAAGTATGGATTGGGGAATGGTTTCATTAACTGGGTAAAAGCTCTTTATAAACAACCCAAAGCCAAAGTGGTGACAAATGGCCAATCTTCTCAACCATTTAATTTGGAAAGATCTAGCAGACAGGGATGTCCCTTGTCACCAGCTCTATTTGTACTGGCTATTGAACCTCTGGCAGGACTAATAAGATCAGATTCAGATATTAAAGGATTTAAAGTTAATCAGGAAGATCACAAAATTACTTTATTTGCAGATGATGTCTTAATTTGTCTTACTAGACCATTGGAATCCTTAAGAAAATTATATTTCAGACTGGAAGAATACGGGAAAGTATCAAGATACAAACTTAATAAAGATAAAACTGAAATAATGCCTCTTTTTGAAGGCAATTATGACCAATGTCAGTTTAATGTCAAAGAAAGTCAGTTTAAATGGCAAAAAGAAGGCATTAGGTACTTAGGAGTTAAAGTAGATAATAAGTTAAATAATTTGTATAAATTAAATTATAAACCACTAATTAAAAACAATAGATGAGGACCTGAAGAAATGGATGAATCTTCCAATTACATTGATAGGGAGAGTGAACTGTATTAAGATTAATAATTTTCCGAGGATACAGTATTTATTTTCAACACTGCCTATACCTTTTCCAAATAATTTTTTTCAAGAATTGAACAAAATTGTGAGGAATTTCCTTTGGAAAGGTAAAATGCCAAGAGTGTCTCTGGAAAAATTAACATGGAAATTTGAATTAGGTGGACTGCAATTACCAAATTTTAAAAATTATTATCTGGCAGCACAAATGAGTTTTATTTCATCCTTTTATCAAGAGGGTGGAAAAACAGCATGGGTTAAAATTGAAATGGATAAAATAAAAGAGTTATGTCCAGAAGAATTTATATATAAATGGGAAGCGAAGCTATTAGTTAAGGATAAAGAGTCACCTTTGCTAAAACATTTAATTAATACATTGTTGAAAACAGTTAAAGTTAATGATAAAAGATTTTTTTTAACAGCTAAAACTCCATTAGTAAAAAATAGATTATTGACTTTTGCTTGGAATAATCAAATACTACAAGTCTGGGAACAGAAGGGTATTAAAAATATAGGAGATTGCTATGAAGAAATAACTTTTTGACATTTTCTCAATTGAGAAATAAATATCAAATTCCAGGGAATAGCATTTTTTTCTATTATCAATTACAATCCTTTTAAAGGGAAAAGTTAGATAATTCAATGTCTCTATTTCAGATTAAAGGAATTGAATCCTTGATTCAGGGCAAGGGAATAAAACAACTTATATCATCAATGTATAAATTATTACAAAAATCTAGTCCAAAGATAGGAATTCAAAAATCAAGACAAACATTGGAAACAGATCTTAATATTATCATTGATGAACCAAGTTGGGAAAGACTGTGTTTAGATAGTATGAAAATACTATTAATGTGAGATATAGTTTAGTACAATATAATTTTTTACATCAACTATATTTAACCCCGAAAAAATGAAACAATTTAAAACCAAACTCATCTGAAATTTGTTTTAGATGCAACCAAGACGTGGGTACTTTTTTACACTCTACATGGGCATGCCAGAAGGTAACTACTTTTTGGAAAGACCAAAAAAAAAATTGGAACAATTGATGAATAAGATCATACCATAGGATTCAAGGTTGTTTTTATTGGGAGATACTAAAGGAATATTACCAAAGCTAATTTTAGATAAACATCAGGAAAGATTTCTCAAAATAGCAATAGCAGTAGCAAAAAAATGTGTAGCGGTCACTTGGAAAGATCAAAATGAAATAAGATTTGAAAGATGCTATGCAGAAATGCGTAGTTATATCCCATTAGAAAAAGCAACGTATAATCTGAGAAATGGATATGACTTCTTCTTGAAAGCGTGGAACCCATTCATTTTAAAGCTAGGATTAAGAATTGGAAATATTTAAATTCAGGATTGTTTTGATACCTTTAATAAGAAATTGTCCCTAGTGGGTGTAGGATAGTGTTAATGTACGGGGATCACTGGGCGGCACGGACTTGGAGGGCCGAAAAGGCCTGCTTCCGGCTGTATATATATGATATGATATGATAATAAGAAATTACCCGGAAGTGTCTCCTTCTGGACTCCAGGTTTCTTTCTTTCTCTCTTTCTTTTTCTTTCTCTTTTTCCTTCTTTTTAACTGGGGGGTGGGGGAAAGGGGGGAGGGGTGGGAGGGGATATAATACAGAACAATACATGTATAATCGAATTTATAATGTAGGTATTATTGGGTACTATGAAATATAACATGTATGAGCTCTGTTAAAACTTAAATAAAATAATTTTTAAAAAATTTAAAAAGACATTGTAGTGAATGTCATTAGTAAGGATCCGCTCGATTCCACAAACTATCTAATTAGTAACTTTTCATCATGAATAGATTGAAGACTGTGGTGGCTTGGTTTCTTAAATTAAGAACAATGCTTTTGCAGTGGTCTCGTAAGAGAAAGAAAATTCGGACTGCTATGAGTAGTTTGGAAACGGATCCTGACAAGTTGAAAGTCAGGTGGACACGATAATATTTACCTTTAATTCAGGAACGTCAACGATGATTGAGAGTGAGAAGAAATTTTCTTCCAGGTGATATCGTTTTGGTGGTTGATTCTACTGCACTACGAGGTTGTTGGTTGATGGGCGTACGTTACGACTTCTAACTAGGGACAATATTTTGGTAAGACCAATAACCAAGATATGCCTGCTTCTGGAAGGTGAAGGAGAAGATCGAAGAATTGCGAAAGAAATTTGTACGCTGATGTATATGTAATGTGTATTTTTTGTTATTGGATGAATATTAAGCTTTTATAACTCCTTTGATATCCAATAGTAATTGGTTCGTTATATACGCAGAAAAATTAGGGGCCGGTATGTAGGGGCCATTTATGCTTAATTCAGTTATTGCCATTGTGTTATGGCTATGTTCTAATATTTCTAGTTTATGTCTTATTTGCCTGCTTGTGGGTGTGACTTAATGCGTAAATGGGAGTGCCTAGATGAAAGGAGGCTAGTGTGTCGACAGAGGATGTGGGTCAGTTTAGACTCGGAGGATGGTGAGCATACAATTCTTTACCACACGCGCTCGTACCACACGCGCTCGTACCATATGCTTGCATCGTCTATATTTGTAAGAACCATACGGTAATAACAGCAAGAATTCTAGATATTGTTTGAAGAAGAAACAGTTGATAAAGTTGAAAACTGATGAATTACTCTATGATTTGTGGTACCTTAATAAAAACCAATTAATGAAGAAAAGAAGTTTGGAAGATTCGTTTTGTCATATTAGGGTGCGACGTGTGCGTAAGCTATAACTAGATTTAATCCCAGAGAATTCATGGCTATCGAAGTGGGATTTCGAGATGGTATAGAAACTGCCATTACACTGTCCTTGACTTCCCTTGTCAGCCACGGGAGCCTCTTACTCCGCTTAGAATCTTTCCTCCTCTTTGGGATTAATTGATCCTGCAACTTCTGCATTATTCCCAGGAACACCTGCCATTGCTGTTCCACTGTCTTCCCTGCTAGGGCCTCCTTCCAGTCAATTCAGACCAGCTCCTGCCTCATGCCTGTGTAATCCCCTTTGCTATACTGTAATACTGACACTTCCGATTTTCCCTTCCCCCTCTCAATTTGTAGAGTAAAACTTATCATATTGTGATCACTGCCTCCTAATAGATCCTTTACCTCTTTAGTATTGTGGAGTATTGTGTTCAGTTGTGGGCACCATGATGGAAGAAAGATGGTGTTAACCTGGAGAGGTGATAGAGGAGATGTACGAGGATGTTGCCAGGACCCGTGGGCCTGAATTAGAGGTACAAGTTCAGCAGACTAGTACTATATCCCTTGGTGCACAGGAAGATGAGGGATGATCTTCTCGAGCTGAACAAAATAATGAGAGGAATAGATCTGGT
>NC_135991.1:11855320-11901504 GCF_053455715.1 Rhinoraja longicauda | reverse complement strand
TAAGTAATAGTATTTTGATCTGTTCTAATTGAATTTATTGTTCTTAATATTTGTTCTTCTTTCAGTTGCCATGCCAATACCTTATTCGCTCTTTCTCCTAATTCATAATACCTTTGTTTAGTTCGTAATGTTAATTTTTCTGTTCTATAAATATGTAAAGTATTGTACTGAAATGTTTTATTTCCAAGTTGTATTTTTTTTGTATCTGAAGAAGCATTCTGTAAGTCTTTTTCTAATACGGTGATTTATTTTTCTAATCTTTCAGATTCCTTCCTATAATCTTTCTTTATCTTAGATGAGTAGCTTATAATTTGGCCTCTCAAGTATGCCTTCATTGCATCCCATATAATGAATTTATCATTAACTGAATTTAAATTTGTTTCCAAAAATAATCGAATTTGTCCTCGAATAAAATGGCAAAAGTCTTGCCTTTTCAATAGTAAAGAGTTGAGTCTCCATCTATATACTGACTGTTCTATATCCGGCATCTTATTTTCATTAATAATGGTGAATGATCCGATAGCAATCTAGCCTTGTAATCTATTTGTATTATTCTTCCCCTTAATTGAGCTGAAATCAAAAATAGATCTATTCTAGAATATGTCTCATGTCTATTGGAATAGAAGGAGTAGTCTTTTTCCCTAGGATGGCTTTTCCTCCAAATATCTATTAAATTTAAATTTTCCATTAAGTTCAATGTTATCTTCGCTGCTCTTGTCCTTGTCATTGTTCTTGATGATCTATCCATTTCTGGATCTAAACAAAAATTAAAATCTCCCCCTACCAATATATTTTCATGTGCTTCCGCTAGATTTAGAAAAGTATCCTGCACAAACTTCTCATCATCTGTATTTGGTGCATATATATTCATTAAAGTCCACAATTCTGAGAAAATTTGACAATGTACGATTATAAATCTACCTACTGGGTCACTTACAATATTTTGTATCTTAATTGGTAGCGTTTTCTTAAATAGGATAGCAACCCTCTTGCTTTTGAATTAAAAGAAGATGCTACCATACTTCCTACCCAGTCTCTCTTTAACTTTTGATGTTCTTTTTCCGTTAGATGTGTTTCTTGTAAGAAAGCTATATCCACTTCCAATTTTTTCATCTGTGTTAAAATTCTCTTCCTTTTTATCGGTCCATTTAACCCATTCACATTATAACTTAGAAAATTTAATTTATTATCCATTCATTCCTTTTTTTCCCCCATCTTCCTTACCTTGATACCTCTTCCAGTATTTACGTTGTGCCATATTTCAGTGTACTCCCTTCATCGTCCAGGTACAAAACAGAAAAGAAAAAAGAAAGATAGAGAAGTAAACCCTCCTCTAATGTTGTTAATAAACAGATTAACAACATTACCCCGCAACATTACACGAGGTGTTGTCCACACCACACTTGTGCCCATGATTATGGTAGAACATGCATATTACTCAAACCCCCCCGATATTTCAAGCACTTCTAAAAATTAACTATCCTTAATACAATTGATCCCTTCTATAGTATACAGGTCTTGTTAATAATCATTCATTCATGGATCTCTTGATCAATTCTCGATGGCAATTCTTCAGCAAAACCTTGTGCTTTGACAAAGTCTTTGAAAAATTTATTTTTCTCCAATGTTGATCATGATCTTCAAAGTAGCAGGATGCAGTAAAATGAACATAACCTTTCTTCCATAAAATATTTTTTGCCTGATTAAATTCTTTTTTCCTGCTCAGCAAGACATTACTGATATCCTGGGTAAAAAAATATTTTTGTACCTTCATACTCTATTGGTTTTCCCTGTCTTATGTTCATCCGACTGATTTGAGGACCAATTCTCTATCTTGTTATCTTAAGAATTTAATCAACACAGATCTTGGCTTTTGATTAGTCGAAGGTTTCGGTCTTTGAGCCCTATGTGCTCTTTCTATTTCCATCGGTCCTTGTTTATCTATTCCCAGACTAGTTACTATCCAATCTTGAAAAAAATTGATTGGGTCTTCCCCCTCAACTCCCTCTGGCAAGCCAACAATTTTAACATTATATCTCCTGCTGTAGTTTTCCAAGGCGTCCAACTCTCCACGATCTTTTTGCTTTCAAATGCTGCAGCAGTAATACTATCTTCATTTTTTTCCACTCTAGATTTAAACATTTCATTTTCCATTTCTATATTATCCACTCTGTTTATCACTGTTTGAAAATTCTCCTCCATTTTTTCCAAAGTCTTATACATTTCCTTATTGTCCTTATGCAGTTCCTTATTATCTCTCCTCAATGCTTTCACTTCATTTTCCATCACTTTGTTATCTCCTTTAATTTTCTTGAGCCTGTTAATAATTTCTTCAAGCATCGCTTTAGTTTTAATCTCTGAATCTTCTTGATTCTTTCTTCCTTGTTTCCACTTCCACTGCTTATTCCCTCCTCGTCACTCGTTTCCGAAACTTCAGCCTCTCGGCCAACAGAGTGCCATGCCTCTCCGCCTGCTGAGGGCTCCTCAAATCCAGGCCCCTGCTCCGTCGGGGGTGTAGGCCTACCTTCGATTTTTTTTCTTGATTCCTTTGCTGGATTTCTTTGCTTCTGTGGCAGCTGTGCTAACTTCTTTTCTTTCTTGGGAGTCATCAGTGCGTTCTGTATACTGTTAACTTTAAATTAAAGTACTTGAATTCTTTTAGTGCGTCTTTTTTTGGTAGTTTAGGGCTTTGTTTTCGGGAGTGCTGAAAAGTTATGTCTACTCAGCCAGACATTGGACACGCTCACCATTCACTACAATGTCCTGATTGACCTCCGGATCATTGGTAAGGATTTCAGTTTCCAGCTTAAACTTTGGCCATCCACTGTCTGGTCTACAGAGAAACTCTGGCCCGCTGATCCATCTCTTATTACTTAAGAAGCGGTCCGCTGTTAATCCTCTAGACGCCTCATCGGCAGGATTCTCCTTGGTATTAATATAATTCCACTGTGATACCTTAGTAGCATCCCTTATTAAAGAGACCCTATTTGCTACGAAGGATAGGAAACGTTTGTTTTCATTATTAATGTACTTAAGCACTGTCATGCTATCAGTCCAAAAAGTAGACTCCACCAGCTCAAGCTGCAGCTCCTTATGCAGCAATATATCAATTCTAACGGCTAAGACTGCGGCTGCAAGCTCCATCCTGGGAATCGTCATTTGCTTCAATGTTGCCACTCTGGCCTTTCCCATTAACAATGCAGCATGTACTTCATTGTTATCAGTTTCCAGTCTCAGATATGAAACAGTACCATAACCACTCACTTGCGTCAGAAAAGTGATGCAGCTGTGCAAATTTGATTCGACCAAAGCTTGTAGGCTTCATACACCGGTCCATTCTGAACTCCGAGATCTTGTTGAGCTCTTCTAACCACTCTATCCATCGCTGAGAGAAGATTTGCATTGTACACTCATCCCATTCAAATTTCTTCTTGCAGAGATCTTGTAAACATTACTTGGCTGGGAGTGTAAAAGGTGCAAGAAATCCCAAAGGGTCGTAAACAGAACCAACCACGGACAGGTTGCTCCATCTTGTACACGGTCGTTCCTGAATCGAAATTCTGAACTTGAACACATTTGTTTCAACGCACCAGTAATCGCACTGCTCTCTCCATCGAGATGGATTGTAAACAATCGTCCACATAGAAATTTCTCTTTACTATGTTTGTCACTTCTTCTGGAAAGTGAGCTTCATTGTCCTCGGCGGTTTTCCTCAATGCGAAGTTTGTACAACTTAGTGATGACACTACTCCGGTATTCAACGAGATCTTGTGGTGCATCACCATCCGGCCACCATAGGAATCGCAAGGAGTTAACATGTTTTTCCGATACCTTGACCTGATGAAACATTGCCTTGATATCCGCCATCAAAGCCACCGGCTCTTATCTGAATCCGATAAGAACTGATTATTGAGTTCGTTCGGTCTGGACCCTGCAGCAGGTGACAATTAAGTGATTTATCCTTGAAAACCGCAGCACCGTCGAAGATCACTCTTAAAGTTCCTTTCTTTGAATGATACCCCATGTTGTGGGATATACCAAAGCTCCCCATCACATTGATTCAGCTGGTCTTCTGGTACCCTTTCAGCATAACCATTATTAATCATCTCTGTGAGGAAAGATGTATATTCTTCATGAAATTTTGTCTTCTTGCCAAACGCGTTTCAGATTCTGAACGCGTTGTTCTGCAATGCAATGGTTAATCGGCAGACTAACGCATTCTTGTTTGAAAGGTAAGTCTAGGCAATGGTACACTTCTATCATCTTTACTGAGTGATTACTAATTT
Source organism: Rhinoraja longicauda (assembly GCF_053455715.1). Taxonomy (NCBI): domain Eukaryota; kingdom Metazoa; phylum Chordata; class Chondrichthyes; order Rajiformes; family Arhynchobatidae; genus Rhinoraja; species Rhinoraja longicauda. The sequence continues at coordinate 11,897,218 of NC_135991.1, read as the reverse complement.
CCAAAAACTTTAGCTCTTTTCTGGACGTTTCTTCTGATTCCTTGCTGGTTCTTTCATTCAAGTCGTCATTGTACTGCTTGGCCAACAACGCCTCTAGATTTATAATATATTAGACCAAGTTGGGCCCATTCCTTGTATAGGGGGACAGAGAAGGAGAGAGGGTGTGAGTGAGTGAGCCCTGGACCCAAAGCCTCTCATGTATTGGTGTAGCACCCTCAACCCCCACTCAATCCACCTTATCCCCCCTTCCTCCCCCCACTGACCCACTCCATCCCGTTACCCACCCTACCTCCCCCACCCCTTCCCCCACCTGCCCCCCCCACTTCCCCCACCAAACCCCCCCCACCCCTCCCCCTCCTCCCCACTCCCTCCTTCCACTACCCCACTAACCTCCTACCCCCAACCTCCCCTCCACCCACTTGACCCCCACTCCTCCTCCTTCCCCCACCCCCATCTCCTCCTCAACCACTCGACCGCCCCATCCTCCTCCCACCCCCTCCTCCCCATCCCCGCCCCCACCACCCCCTTATCTACTCGACCACTCTCCCCCCAACCCCCTCCTCTACCCCCCACCCTCCGCCTCCCCCACCCCTCCTTAACTATTCGACCCCGTCCTCCTCCTCACCCCACCCCCTTAAACCCTCCATCCCCTCCTCCTACCCCATACCCACCTCCTCCTCCCCATACCACCCTCACCCACTCCATCCCCACCCCCTCCATGCCCTCCACTCTCCCTATCCTCCCCCCACCTTCTCCTTCCCCCTCCTCCTCCCCATCCTCCCCCCTGGCGCTCTCGTCACCCCCACCCCTCACCTCGCCCCCAACCCCATTGCCCACTGCAGTCACTATGGCTGGCGCCGCCCCCGGGTTTGTTAACTTCTTTAACGGCGTTTTTGGCTGCGGGCTCCTCCGGGATTGGGGGAGAGGAAAAGGAGAGGAAAGGGGAGAGGAATGGGGAGAGGAAAGGGGAGAGGAAAGGAGAGAGGAAAGGGGAGAGGAATGGGGAGAGGAAAGGGGATAGGAAAGGAGAGAGGAAAGGGGAGAGGAAAGTAGAGGGGAAAGGAGAGAGAAAAGGTGCGAGGAAGGAACTGAGCACTGCACTGCCGTCATTCGGGCGGGAGCCCTCCCTTCTCGAAGCGGGAGAGGCGACGACACCTCTCGGCGGTCACCGCGGCCCGATCTAAGGAATGTCAGGCGCGAGGCAAGCCGGGACGGGCGGCGGTGCTCCCGTGGCGGGGGGGGGGGGGCGCATTAGGGGGGGGGAGCGCATTAATTAAAGGTCGGCGGATGGGGGGGCGCATTAGTTAAAGGTTCGGGAGGGGGAGCGCATTACTTAAAGTTCCGGGAGCGCATTAATTAAAGGTCCGAAGATGGGGGGGGGGGCGCATTAGTTAAAGGTCCGGGAGGGGGTCGCATTACATAAAGGTCCGGTGGGGGGGGGGGGGAGAGAGCATTAGCTAAAGGTCCTGGCGGGGGGGGGGGAGCGCATTAGTTAAAGGTCGGGGGGGGGGGCGGAAGCGCATTAGCTAAGTTTCAGGGAGGAGGAGCGCATTAGTTAAAGGTCCGGGTGGGCGGAGCGCATTAGTTAAAGTTCTTGGGGGGCGCATTACTTAAAGGTTGGAGTGGGGGGGGGGGGGGGAACGCATTAGTTAAAGGCCCGGGGCGGGGGTTGGTGGAGCACATTAGTTGAAGGTCCGGGGGGGGGGGGGGGGGGGGGGGGGGGGGATGGAGCACATTCGTTAAAGGTCCGCGGGGGGGAGCGCATTAGATAAAGGTCCGGTGGGAAGGGTGAGGAGCACATTAGTTAAAGTTTCGGGGGGGGGGGGCGCATTAGGTAAAGGTCCGGGGTGGGGAGCGCATTGGTTAAAGGTCCGGGGGGGAGCATATTAGTTAAAGGACCGGTTGGGGGGCGCATTCGGTAAAGGTCCGGAGAGGGGAGCGCATTAGTTAATGTTCCGGGGGCGGGGGGGAGGGCATTAGTTAAAGGTCTGGGGGGGGGGGGGGGATTTTAGGGGTAAGGAAAAATCCGGCCGTGCGGGGCTGGGGAACGATAAGGTTGGAGGCATTAGTGGGCAGAGCGTCGCAATTGATGAGGTCAGTGATGGTGTTGATGATTATTGTCTGGTGCTCGTCGGTGGGGCATGGTCCACGGATAAGTAGAAGGAGGAGTCTGAGGGTTGTCGTCTGGCCTCGGTGCGGTAGAAGTCAACGTGCCAGACTACGACAGCACCTTGTCAGCGAGTTTGATGACTAAGTCAGGGTTGTTGCAGAGTGAGTGGAGGGATGCGCGTTCAGGAGGGCAGAGGTTAGAGTGAGTCAGGGTAGTCGAAAATATGAGGCGGTTGATGTCATGACGGCAGTTGGAAATGAAATGTTTTATTGAGGGTAGATGGCCAGCCGGGTGATTCTAAGAGGAGGGGTTCTGCTGGAGACGGGAGAAGGGGTCATCACTGGGTGGTGAGGACTCCTTCCCAGGGAAAAGAGCTCGGAGGCGGAGGCGACGGAGGAAGAGCTCCACATCGTGGAGGACCCGGAACTCGTTGATTTGTCGGCGGAGGTGAACAAAGGCGAGGCCCCTGCTGAGGGCAGGCCGTTCGGTATCAGAAATCGGGCGGTCAGGGGGTGGTGGGTGGGGGGGGGGGGGGGGTACATCATCATTTTGTGTATTTTTTACTGAAAAGTAATAATTCATGCTTTGCAATGAAAAAATGGTCCATGACGCTGTTATTTCATTTAATGTTGGTGTGATTTCGATTAATTTCGTCAGTGTCCCATCTACCACTCCAGCTTTCATATTTCTTTCCTGATATAAATCATTCATACCACGACGTCATTGATATTGCAAGACAGATATTGGAATATTCGTTTGACTTTACATTCGACATTTCATCCTCACATTTTTGACCTCGAGTAGTGGTAGTGATATAATGCTGCTTCCCCGCCTTGATAACCGCATCTGATTCAACATTCTGCGGTCCAGGCGTGCTTCTCACACACACCCATCCTTGCATTAATCCCAGTTCCCCTGAATAAAATGATTCTTTCGAATACAATATCAAGTAACTGCAATTACACTATGGGATATTATTAATGGTCTGACACACTATGGACTAGTACTGATTGAGTAACACTATGGCGTAGCGGGGACGGAGTGAGACTGTGGTGTGCTACTGATTGCCTGACGCACTGCGGCGCTGCACTCATGGAGTGACGCACTGTGGGTTAGTGCTGATGGAGGGACAATCTGTGTGGCAGTAGTGATAGAATGACAGAGAGATTGGATCAAAAGCAACGTCGGGCTCGATGGTGCGATTTCCACAGAGTCCTGGGACAAATCATATTGATTACATTAGTCTAAAGAAGGTTCTCGACCTGAAACGTCACCCATTATTTCTCTTCAGAGATGCTGCCTGTCCCGCGGAGTTACACCAGCATTTTGTGTCTAGGTTTGATTACATATGGTCCTGGAGCACAGTGTTCTGGATCCCGGGATGGGGGAGTGGGTTACATAGATATCAATGGCGACGTGTGTGGATCAAAGAAAACAACCTGGACTAAACAGTGTCCACGTCCGGGCACAGGGGTGTGGATTACGCCGGGTCCAGGGTTCAAAGCCGGAGAGTGGCAGTATCGGGTCAGCAATATTGGTGAACATGCAAAGACTGGAAGGCACAGCTTTAAGAGAAAGACAACATTTCAATGCAGGTGTCTGCGACACGTGTTTCTTTTAACTGGAGGGTGTCGCGTGCTTGAAACGCTCTTCTAGTGTAGGTGGGGGAGGTTGGTGGTATCATGGCTTTTATGAGGCATTTGTATCGGCACGTGGACAAACAAAGTCTTGCGGAACTTGGATCATGCGTAAGCAGATGACATAAATTTATCTCGATATCATGTTCGGCCAAGAAATTATGGGCCGAAATGCCTTTTCCTGCGCTGTACATTTCCATATTCTATGTATAAATGCACCGGTCAGTGTACAAAAATTATACCAGAGTTTAGAATGCAGATTTATGTTTTTTTAAATTATTACAATAATAAAATTATTGTAGCAATCAGCAGCAGTAGCAGCAATCAGCAGCAGCAGCAGCAGCAGCAGCAGCACCAAGCTGTGTTGCTTGGGAAGTATTGTGTGGGGGTTGTGTGGGGATAGTAAGGAGTAAGACCTGTGTGATCTCCCGGACAAGTTTCGATCGCCTAGCTTGGGGTCGGAGAGGAATTTCCCGGATTTTTTTTTCCCCAAATTGGCCTGGGTTCTTTATCCGGTTTTTCGCCTCTCCCAGGAGATCACTCAGTTCTTTTGGGTGGGCGGTTGGAGCGGTTGGAGCAGCGGCCGGGCGATAGGTTTAGTAACCGAGCACGGGGCTTTGTTTGGGGAGTATGAGTGCCAGGCCAGTTTATTGTTCTGGGTGTCGGATGTGGGGAATCTGGGAGCCTGATAGTCTTCCAGACATCCACATCTGCGCCAGGTGTGACGAGATGGGGCTCCTAAGGGACCGTATTAGGAGCCTGGAGCGGCAGATTAATGACCTCCGTCTGGTCAGGGAGAGTGAGGAGGTTATAGATATGATTTACAGAGAGGTGGTCACTCCAAGACCACGGGAGGTAGACAAGTGGGTCACGGTTAGGGGGGGGGGGGGGGGGCAAGGAGCAGAGGCAGGAACTAGGGAGTACCCCGGTGGCTGTACCCCTTGGAAATAAGTACTCCTGTTTAAGTACTGTTGGGGGGGACAGCCTACCTGGGGGCAGCGACGGTGCCCGCGCCTCTGGCAAAGAGTCCGGCCCTGTTGCTCAGAAGGGTAGGGAAAGGAAGAGGAGAGCGATAGTAATAGGGGACTCTATAGTGAGCGGGTCAGATAGGCGTTTCTGTGGACGCAGTCGGGATACCCGGATGGTGGTTTGCCTCCCTGGTGCCGGTGTCCGGGATAAGTCTGAGCGTGTCCAGGATATCCTGAAAGGGGAGGGAGATGAGCCAGAGGTCGTGGGACATATAGGTACCAACAATATAGGTAGGATAAGGGAAGAGGTCCTGAAAGGAGAATTTAGGGGGCTAGGAAGTGAGTTTAAAAAAAGGACTTCCAAAGCAATAATCTCAGGCTTACTGACTGTGCCACGCGATAGTGAGAATAGGAATGGAGTGAGGTGGAGGATAAATACGTGGCTGAGGAACTGGTGCAGGGAGCAGGGTTTCAAGTATCTGGATCATTGGGACCTCTTCTGGGGGAAGTATGACATGTACAAAAATGACGGGTTGCATCTGAACCGGAGGGGAACCAATATCCTGACGGGGAGATATGTTAAGGTAATTGCGGAGACTTTGAACACGTACGGTTGGGGGGAGGGACTCAAACACAGATAGCTAATAGGCAGTGTGTGAGGCAGGAGGCAGAAAAGTGAAACACTCAGACCCAATATGTAGGAGAGAAAGAAGGGAAAATAAATAAACTGAGAATAAGAAATGATGGGTCCCTTAAATGTGTATATTTTAATGCTAGGAGCATTGTAAGAAAGGTGGATGAGCTTAGAGCCTGGATTGACATCTGGAAGTATGATGTTGTGGCGATCAGTGAAACATGGTTGCAGGAGGGTTGCGATTGGCAATTAAATATTCAAGGATTTCATTGTTTCAGATGTGATAGAATCGGAGGGGCAAGAGGTGGGGGTGTTGCATTGCTTGTCAGGGAGGATATCACAGCAGTGTTTGGCAGGACAGACTAGAAGGCTCGATTAGGGAGGCTGTTTGGGTGGAACTCAGAAATGAGAAAGGTTTAGCAACACTTATAGGGGTGTATTATAGACCGCCAAATAGGGAACGAGAATTGGAAGAGCAAATATGTAAGGAGATAGCAGATATTAGTAGCAAGCACAGAGTAGTGATTGTGGGTGATTTCAATTTTCCGTATATAGACTGGGAATCACATTCTGTTAAAGGGCTGGATGGTTTGGAGTTTGTAAAATGTGTGCAGGATAGTTTTTTGCAGCAATACGTAGAGGTGCCTATCAGAAAAGGGGCAGTGTTGGACCTCCTGTTAGGAAATTAGATGGGTCAGGTGACGGAGGTATGTGTTGAGGAGCACAATGCCATTAGTTTCAATATCATTATGGAGAAGGTCAAATCTGGACCAAGGGTTGAGATTTTGGATTGGAGAAAGGCTAATTTTGAGGAGATGAGAAAGGATTTAAAAGGAGTGAAATGGAAATTTTTGTTTTATGAAAAGGATATAATAGAGAAATGGAGGATATTTAAAGGTGAAATTTTGAGACTACAGAGTCTTTATGTCCCTGTTCGGTGGAAAGGAAAGAATAATAATTTGAAAGAGCCGTGGTTTTCCAGGGAAATTGGACACTTGGTTCGGAAAAAGAGGGAGATATACAATAAATATAAGCGGAAGGGAGTAAATGAGATTCTTGAGGAATATAAAGAATGTAAAAGAAATCTTAAAAAGGAAATTAGAAAAGCGAAAAAAAGATATGAGGCTGCTTTGGCAAGTAATGTAAAAGTAAACCCCAAGGGGTTCTACAGATATGTCAATAGCAAAAGGATAGTGAGGGATAAAATTGGCCCATTAGAGAGTCAGAGTGGACAGCTATGTGCTGAGCCGGAAGCAATGGGGGAGATATTAAACAATTAATTTTCTTCGGTATTCACCGAGGAGAAGGATATTGAATTATGTGAGGTAAGCGAAACAAGTAGAGTAGTGATGGAAATTATGAGGATTAAAGAAGAGGAGGTACGGACACTTTTGAAAAATGTAAAAGTTGATAAGTCTCCAGGTCCTGATAGGATATTCCCTAGGACATTGAGGGAAGTTAATGCAGAAATAGCAGGGGCTATGACGGAAATATTTCAAACGTCATTAGAAACGGGGATGGTGCCGGAAGATTGGCGCATTGCGCATGTTGTGCCTTTGTTTAAAAAAGGTTCTAAAAGTAAACCTAGCAATTATAGACCTGTTAGTTTGACGTCTGTGGTGGGGCAATTAATGGAAAAGTTACTTAGGGACAATATATATAATTATTTGGATAAACAAGGCCTGATTAGAAACAGTCAACATGGATTTGTGCATGGAAGGTCATGTTTGACTAATCTTCTTGAATTTTTTGAAGAGGTTACCAGGGAAATTGATAAGGGCAAGGGTGTTGATGTTGTCTATATGGACTTCAGTAAGGCATTTGACAAGGTTCCACATGGAAGGTTGATTAAGAAGGTTAAATCGTTGGGTATTAATAGTGAGGTTGCAAGATGGATTCAACAATGGCTGAATGGGAGATACCAGAGGATAATGGTTGACAATTGTATGTCAGGTTGGAGGCCAGTGTCTAGTGGAGTACCCCAAGGATCTGTGTTGTGTCCACTGTTGTTTGTCATTTACATTAATGATCTGGATGATGGTGTGGCAAATTGGATTAGTAAATATGCAGATGATACTATGATAGGTGGTGTAGTTAATAATGAAGTAGAGTTTCATAGTCTACAGAGAGACTTGGGCCTTTTGGAAGGGTGGGCTGAAATATGGCAGATGTAGTTTAATGCTGATAAGTGTGAGGTGCTGCATTTTGGTAGGACAAATCAAAATAGGACGTACAGGGTAAATGGTAGGGAATTGAGGAATGTAGTGGAACAGAGGGATCTAGGAATAACTGTGCATTGTTCCCTGAAGGTGGAATCTCATGTGGATAACGTGGTGAAGAATGCGTTTGGTATGCTTGCCTTTATAAATCAGAGCATCGAGTATAGAAGTTGGGATGTTGTAGGGACATACGGATTAGCGGGGGGGGGGGGGGGGGGGGGGGGTTCTCGAACCCTCGGTTGGGCTAACGAGGCACGAGATGCGGGAGCACGGGATATCGTTGTGTCTGGCGACCAGCTGGAAAGATGAGATTAGATTATTATACCTAGTTAAGTAGTGTGTGTCCAAAAGCTGCAGTCTGTTTGCAAATACCTTCGAATAAAGACTTGAACAAAGACGCTCGTTGTGGACTCACTACATTGGTGACCCGAACGCGAAGAAAACACGCAGCATGTCGCAGGTGGGAGCGAGCGCGGGCGAGGTGCACCTACCGCCGTTCTGGGCCCATCAGCCGCACCTGTGGTTCGTACAGGCGGAATCACAGTTCCACATTAAAATGTGGATAGCGAACTGGAGAAGTTCCACCACCTCGTGAGCTGTCTGCAGGCGGAGGTGGCGGTGAGAGTCAGTCAGTATCTGACCAGTCCACCCCAAACGGAGCAGTACGTGGGGCTCAAGAGGCTCCTACTGAAGAAATTCGGCTGGAGCCAGAACCAGCGGGCTCTGAGGCTGCTCCATCTACCAGCGCTGGGGCAGCGGCTGCCGTCCGAGTTGATGACGGAAATGCTGACCTTGGTGGGCGACCATCAGCCGTGCATGATGTTCGAGGCGGCATTTCGAGAGAAGCTACCCCAGGACGTCAGGCTGGTGTTGGCCGACGTCTCGTTCGACGACCCGGAGACGTTCGCCGAGAAAGCCGACGTGCTCGTCAGGGAGCGGCACAACCGGGACGACTCGGTCAATCGTGTCTCGAGGCCCAGCGGCAGTCGGCGGAGCGGCCGGGAGAGCGACGGCTCGACCGCTATTTCGCAGTCTGCCAGGCAAGAGGGGGCTGCAGAACATGTTTATTGGTCGCGGGCACAACCAGCACGGCAGAATAAAAGCGGCTGGTGTTTCTTCCATCGGCGGTGGGGCAGTGATGCCCGAAGTTGCAGAGCCCCGTGTACGTTTCCGGGAAATGCCTGGGCCGATCGAACGTAGAGGCAGTTTCGATTGGCCGTAATTGCCGCCTCTACGTGACGGACCAAGAGACCAGGATCGTGTTTCTGGTGGATACGGGAGCGGTTGTGAGTATTGTGCCTCCCTACGGCTGTGGAGTCCAAGCGGGGGGGGGGGGGGGGGGAAGGGGCCGCCCCTCATTGCGGTGAACGGTAGCGCCATCGGCACTTACGGTAAGAGGACTATGTCCCTGTCCTTTGGGTCTAGGACCTACCGTTGGAATTTCATCGTGGCGGATGTGGGCCAGGCCATTTTGGGTGCAGACTTCCTATGGGCGTTTTCGTTGGTCGTAGACGTCCACGGTAGCGGCCTGCAGCCCTCGGCCGACGTACGGCCCCGAGGTACGGGGCCTGCGGCCCCTCCAAGCGCCGCCCCACCCAGTTCAGCAATCCAGGCCATCACCACGGCCCCCGGTCAGTTCGATGCGGTCCTAGCGGAGTTCCCGCAGCTCCTCGTTCAGCGGTTCGATGCACCTTCCGAGAACCATGGGGTGGTGCATTTCATTCCGACCGAGGGCCCGCCGGTTTTTGCCCGGGCACGGCGCCTCCCTCCCGAAAAGCTGGCCATGGCTCGAGAGGAGTTCTGGAACTTGGAGAGGCTGGGAATTGTGCGGCCTTCAAGTAGTCCTTGGGCCTCACCCTTGCACATGGTTTCCAAAGCATCTGGGGGGTGGAGACCATGTGGGGATTTCCGACGACTTAACGCGGCAACACGGCCGGACCGCTACCCGATTCCGCACATACAGGACTTCTCAGCTAGCCTGGAGGGGGCTACAATTTTTTCAAAGATCGATTTGATGCGGGGGTATCATCAGATCCCGGTCCATCCGCCGGACATCCCAAAGACGGCTACCATTACTCCGTTCGGATTGTTTGAGTGGTTGCGCATGCCTTTCGGCCTTAAAAACGCAGCTCAGGCATTTCAGCGTCTCATGGACCGTGTGGGTCGAGGGTTGCCGTTCGTGTTTATTTATCTCGATGACATTTTGATTGCCAGCCGTTCGGTCCAGGAGCACTTAGTCCACCTCCGCACTATATTCCAGAGGCTGCAGGACCACGGCCTGATTCTGCACCCGGACAAATGCCAATTCGGCCTGTCGGTGGTAGATTTTTTGGGTCACCGGGTTACATCGGCCGGAGCCATCCCTTTGCCAGCTAAGGTGGAGGCGGTCCGCTCTTTTCCACGTCCTACTACCATCAAGGGATTGCAGGAATTCGTAGGCATGGTGAACTTTTATCACCGGTTCGTGCCTGCAGCAGCTCGGGTCATGCGCCCCCTTTTTCTATGCCTCGCGGGTAACCCCGCAGAGTTGGTATGGTCCGCATCTGCAGAGACGGCTTTTGTCGCGGTCAAACAGGCCCTCGCCAACGCCACCATGCTGGTGCACCCGCGCTCCTCCGTCCCCACGGCGCTGACGGTGGACGCCTCAGACGTGGCGTTGGGTGGGGTTTTGGAGCAGCAGGACGAAGGTCAATGGCAGCCCCTGGCGTTTTTCAGCCGGCAGCTCTCGCGAGCCGAGCTGAAATATAGTGCGTTTGATAGGGAGTTCCTGGCCCTCTATTTAGCAGTCCGCCACTTCCGCTATTTTTTGGAAGGCCATTCTTTTGTGGCCTACACGGATCACAAACCTCTGACATTCGCTTTTGCTAAGGTTTCTGATCCGTGGTCAGCTCGCCAGCAGCGGCACCTCACCCTAATTTCGGAGTTTACCACCGATGTCCGTCATTTTGCGGGTAGGCTTAATACTGTTGCTGATGCCCTGTCCCGGCCGGCCATTCCCTCCGTTGCCGTGGTAGGCGGACAGGTGGATTTCCAGAAGCTAGCGGAGGCTCAGCGCCTGGAAAAAACGGCCGAGGTGTACGGCTCCACAGCCTCGGGACTGCGTTTGGAGCAGGTGGCATATGGCCCCACAGGTACCAAGTTGTGGTGTGACGTTTCCCTTTCACGCCCTCGCCCGGTGGTGCCTGCCGCCCTGCGGCGTAATGTTTTTGAGGCCATTCACGGCCTGGCACATCCGTCTATCAGGGCGACTTCGGCCATGGTGGCCGCCCGGTTTGTCTGGCACGGCCTGCGGAAGCAGGTGGCAGCCTGGGCACCGGCCTGTATTCCGTGCCAAACCTCCAAAGTTCATCGCCATGTCCAGCCCCCATACCAGAGTTTCGAGGTTCCCCCAGTCCGTTTTTTCCACATCCACGTGGATTTGGTGGGTCCATTGCCTTATTCCCGGGGTTATACTCAGCTGCTGACGGTGGTGGATCGGTTTACACGTTGGCCGGAGGCGCTCCTATTGTCGGACACCTCGGCGGCCTCCTGTGCACGGGCCCTGGCGTTGCATTGGGTGGCCCGTTTCGGCGTACCGGCTATCATCACCACAGATCGGGGAGCCCAGTTCACCTCCTCCCTCTGGGCCGCGCTGGCACAGTTGTATGGGTCTCGCTTACAGCAGACCACCGCCTACCATCCCCAATCCAACGGGATGGTAGAGCGCTTCCATCGGCAGCTTAAGGCGTCCCTTTGTGCCCGGCTGACCGGCCACGATTGGGCTGACCAGCTGCCTTGGGTCCTCCTCGGCATTCGTACGGCCCCGAAGGCCGAGCTAGGCACATCCTCGGCCGAACTCGTCTACGGTTCGCCCCTGCGGGTACCAGGTGACATCCTCCCTTCCGCCCCCGCTTTGCCACCACCCGTTACGTCGGTGTTGGGTTCCCTCCGGGCACGGGTAGGTTCTCTGGCTCCAGTCCCGACCTCCTGGCACGGAAGCACGGCGGTCCACGTCCCGTCGGACTTGCGGGACTGTGATTTCGTGTTCCTGCGGAAAGATTCCCACCGCCCCCCTCTTCAGCCGGTTTATCAGGGCCCGTTTCTGGTACTTAAGAGAGGGGCTGTCACTTTTACCTTACAGGTGGGTAATCGCCAGGAACTCGTTTCCGTATCCCGGCTCAAGCCGGCCCATTTGGACCAGGACCTCCCTGTGTCGGTGGCCCAGCCGCCGCGCAGGGGCCGGCCTATGGCCGCCCCCCTGGTGCCGCCAGCGGCGCCTTGGTTGCCACCCCTCAGCCCCCCGCCGCCTATGGTTGGGCCCGGCCCCCGTTCCCGATCAAGCGCTCTCCGTCGCCTACGCTCTCCACATCCATGGCCCCTCCATCGCCTCCGGCGGCGGCGGCCTTCCCGCCTCCCATCACATTGGCGGTATCGGGTTCCCCCCTCCGTACGCGTTCCGGGAGGGAGGTCCGGGCACCCGTGAGGCACGGTTTCGAGGGTTTGGGGGGGGGGGGGGGGGGTCATGTAGGGACATACGGATTAGCGGGGGGGTCTCGAACCCTCGGTTGGGCTAACGAGGCACGAGATGCGGGAGCACGGGATATAGTTGTGTCTGGCGACCAGCTGGAAAGATGAGATTAGATTATTATACCTAGTTAAGTAGTGTGTGTCCAAAAGCTGCAGTCTGTTTGCAAATACCTTCGAATAAAGACTTGAACAAAGACGCTCGTTGTGGACTCACTACAATGTAATGTTAAAATTGTACAGGGCATTGGTGAGGCCGAATCTGGAGTATGGTGTGCAGTTCTGGTCGCCAAATTATAGGAAGTATGTCGACAAAATGGAGAGGGTACAGAGGAGATTTACTAGAATGTTGCCTGGGTTTCAGCACTTAGGCTACAGAGAGAGGTTGAACAGGTTGGGTATTTATTCTTTGGAGCGTACAAGGTTGAGGGGGGACTTGATAGAGGTTTTTAAAATTTTGAGAGGGACGGACAGAGTTGACGTGGGTAGGTTTTTCCCTTTGAGAGTTGGGAAGATTCCAACAAGGGGACATAGCTTCAGAATTGAGGGACAAAAGTTTAGGGGTAACATGAGGGGTAACTTCTTTACTCAGAGGGTGGTGGCTGTATGGAATGGGCTTCCGGTGGAAGTGGTGGAGGCTGGCTCGATTTTATTATTTAAGAGTAAATTGGATAGGTAGATGGATAGGAGGGGATTAGAGGGTTATGGTCTGAGTGCAGGTAGATGAGACTAGGTCAGGGACAATGGTCGGCGTGGACTGGTAGGGCCGGACAGGCCTGTTTCCATGGTGTAGTTGTTATATGGTTATTATATGTTATTACGTGTACCGCGCTAAACCAAAAAGGTTTGTTGTTTTTTAAATATTATTGAAACAAAACAGATAACAAATAATACATAAATGCAATCATATCAAATCCAAGTTCATGAGAAAGGGCAAATGAGCATTTGCATCAATTTGGTGATGTCACCCATTGCTTCTCTCCAGAGATGCTGCCTGACCCGCTGAGTTATTCCAGGATTTGACTCTACCTTCGATTTAAAACAGGATCTGCAGTTTTTATTTCCTACACTTTAAAATACACGTGGACAGGGTGCATGAATAGGAATGATTACGATGAACGATGGGAAATCGCAGGCAAATGGGACTCACGTCGAAGGAGCATGGAAGAGCTGAGCCCCAGGACCAGATTCCGTGCTTTGTGGCTCTGAATTTCGCAGGTATTCCGTAACTTGTCCTCAGCGTGTAAGTTTTGCGTTTAAAAGTTTGGGCAGTTTAACGGAGTACAATTAAGAAACTGAAATAAGTGAAAATGGGTGATAGATTGTCGGCGTGCATTGATGGTCAAAAAGGCTGCTTTTGTTTGTGTGTGCAGCATGTCCTTATGAGCGAACAAGTGCACGAATTACCCTCAGTGGGAATTTCACCGCGTTCATCAGCTCTTGTCTGAATTTACATTGGGTCACCACGTATATACACGTGTTGGGACAGGTGCTGAGAAGCTGTAAAATCGTCGCCGTGACATCTGTGATATAGTAATAACCGGTGGGGGAGCCGTCATCTCCGATCTTCGCAATACCCTTAAAGATGTAAAAGACAGTTTGTGTTGCCCACAGCAATATGAAAGTGCCCGTGATACCAAAGAGTAAAACAATGGATTTCCTGCGGTTCTCCATCTCCGGGTCCTTGTCATTCTCTCCGTTGCTGCGGCCCCGGAGACCCCTGCGGACTCTGCTGGCGGCTACAATCCGCCTGACCGTCAGCACATTGAGCAGAAGGATCAGAAAGAACGGGAGACAAGGGGTTAGAACGCGGTGTGTGACACCATATGCGATCCATGCAGACGACGTATAGAAGGTGGGTTTAGTGTAGCACTCCCAGGGAAGATTAGCAAATTCGTAGCCAGGCTCCAACGTAAAACACCTGGGGATATTCTTCAAACAGCCCAGCACAATCACTGCCCCGATAACCGCAGCCGCCGTTCTCTCGGTACAATATTTTATTTTCAGCTTCTCACAACAAATGGCCACAAACCGATCGAAGGTGAAGGCTACCGTCAGCCAGACAGATACCGCTGTGGTTGCAAAGACCAGGAATGTGGTAGTTGTGCACACGGGAGTAATGTTCAGAAAAGAATACGGGAAGTGAATTTGAATAGTCTGACGTAGAAAGGGATCCGTGATGCCGACCAGGAGATCAGACGCTGCCATGGTCACCAGGTAGCGTGTGATGCATTTGGAGAGACCGCATTTACCTCGACAGAGTATCACTATCGCCAACAGGTTCACTGCGAAGGAGATAAGAGATATTACTGTCACAAGGCCTGCGCAAATGTATCTGAGGAACATTGTCTGATTGGAAGGTTTTCAAACTTGGATGTGTTGACCAAATGACCCTTCAGCGTTTGTATCGCGGTGCCCGCGCAACTCTTCAAACACCAATGGACATTACGCTCACTGCTTTTAATTCCGCCCACATTCTTATCAACTGCCCTCCTCATTGTAGCATCCATCTGCCCTCAAGCCCATAAACAGTAGTGACAGAAACCATTGATAGGCAGGTCGATTGCATGTGGGTTAAAATACGAGCACAGCCAGGAATAGCGCGGAGTCGGAGGACGAACGATGAAACATTGCACGTGTGGCCCGGGAGGTAGAGATTGAACCTGCGTCTCCTGAACTGTGCAACATCGGTAGTAGTGACTGTGGCGCGGTGGCGAGGATGTACAGAGAGCGATGCAGGACAGGATAAACAACGGGAATGGCGTGCACACTGCGGCAGTTACAGAAGGAAATGGATATCTGACCAAATTAAACAAGTTAATTATTGAAACAGGAAAAAACGTTTGTTTAACGTCGGCAGCGCCGGAATACTTCACGGAATGTCTCACAGCATGAGCACGTACATGAAAATCAAACACAAAACAAATTACCGAAAACAGCGGCAGTCGCTATGGTAGGGTAATATATATCTTCAATTCGATAGATCAATGGATATCCCATAGCTGTAAGACACAATTAACTCCTGTGGCTCCGTCAGTCCGTCACCGCCGCAGCTCTGTGGCCCTGCCTTCTGGTGCGCACCGAGATATACAGAGCGATAGGTCTCCAGCGACATGAACTCATACCTGCTGATCGGCGTTAGTGACGCTCACGAAACAAACACCTTGCGTCACAGCCATTGACTGCACCATGGGAGATGACAAGCAAATAACTTGAGGATCGAGTAAAAAAAAAACAAAGCGGGTCGCTGAAAAGGGAGTCTGAATAACGGTCACTATCCGAAACATCACCTCTACACGTTCTCAAAGAATGCTGCCTGACCCTCTGTTACGCCAGGACTTTGTGTATTTTTCACTGAAAATTGGAATTCATGCTTTCCAATGAACGAATGGTCCATGACACTGGGTGATTTCATTTAATGTTGGTGTGATTTCGATGAGTATCACCAGTGATCCCATCTACCACTCCAGCTATCGTATTTTATTTCCCAAAATAAATCATCATTCACGCCACGGCGTCCCTGATATTGCAGGACAGATACTGAAATATTCGTTTGAATTTCCATTCGACATTTCTTCCTCACATTTTTGACCACGAATAGTGGTGGTGATATAATGCTGCTTCCCCGCCTTGATAACCGCATCTGATCCAACAGTCCCCGGTCCTGGCGTGCTTCTCACACGCTCCCTTCCTTCCATTAATCCCAGTTCCACTGAATATCGACCCTGAGGGTAGCCCCTGATAAAATATTACTTTCGAAGACAATAACAAGCATCAGCAATTGCTGGATTATACCAAAGATAAACAAAAAACACTTGAGTAGCTAAGCGGGGCAATTTATATTTTACCATATGTTATGTAATGGCAGTTTCTATACCGTCTCAAAGTACAAATTCTATAGCCATTACCGCTCGGGATGGAGTGGAGGTATAGCTGATGCACACACCGCACTCTGAGATAACAACAACAAATCTTCCAAACGCTGTTTCTTGACTAATTGGTCTTTATTAAAGTCGCACAAATCAAAAGAGCAATTCATAACTTTTCGCTCTTATCAACTGTTTCTTCTGCAAACAATACAGTCGGGATCGTGTAGTCGTGTGGTCGTGGTTGTGGTCGTGTGGTCGTGGTTGTGGTCGTGTGGTCGTATGGTTAAAAACTGTATTCCTTCCATCCTCCGAGACTGAACTGACCCCCAATCTCTGTGGCTACGGTAGCCTCCTCAGATGTAGGCACTCCTCATTACGTATCAAATCACACCCACAAACAAGCAAAAAAACCCAGAAACTATAAATATTAAACAAAGCCATAATATAATGATAGTAACTAATTTAAGCGTAAATGTCTCCTATACATTAGCCCCTAATTGTTCTCCATATACAACGAGGCAATTATCAATAGATATTAAAAGGATCTATAAAAGCTGACGAAGTTGCGACAGCATGTGATTTCTTCCTCCATGTCCGATCTGTTCATAAATATGGCGTAACAGCAATGTTGAAATATGAAAGTTCTTCGAGAGAATAATGGGATGCTTAGCCGCTTCAGGCATCGCTAGTTTATTCAGACGACCAGCTAGTCTCAGAAGTCCTTTATCCAGTTTCGGATCAAGCCTGTATAAATGATTACTTATTTTAACACCATGCTCACCAGCTTGTAATGTTGATAGCTCTTCCTTGTCCCCTTGTCTTTGACAGAAAGGGATAACTGCATTTTCTACCTTAAAAAGATCATGAGGACATAAGCACGGTCCCCGGTATGATGTCTTAAAGACTTGCATCTCTTTGTTAACCTTTTTTTTCAGCTTGTCAGGATCCGTTTCAAAGCTGCTCATAGCATCCCGAGTTTCCTTTCTCTTACGAGTCCACTACAAAAGCATTGTCTTTACTTTAAGAAACCAAGCTGCCACAGCCTTCAACTTATTCCGTGATGAGAAATGGGTAATTAAATAGTTTGTTGAATCCAATGGATCCTTGATAATGGCGTTCACTGAGATGTCAGGATCATTAGCAGAGATTTTAGTTTCTAGGTTAAACCTTGACAATTCTCGGTCTGGTTTACAGAGGAACTCTGGCCCATTGATCCATCTCTTACTGCTCCAGAATCGGTTTGCTGTTAATCCTCTAGAGGTTTCATCTGCAGGATTTTCCTTGGTATTAACATACTTCGACTGTGATACATTAGTAGCATCCCTTACAAAAAATATCCTGTTTGTTACAAATGTTAGGAAGCGTTTGTTTGCATTGTTGATGTACTTAAGCACTGTCATGCCATCAGTCCAGAAGGTAGATTCCTCCAGCTTAAGCTGCAGTTCTTTTTGCAGCAAAATGTCAATTCTGACAGCTAAGACTGCGGCTGCAAGCTCCATTCTGGGAATCGTCATTTGCTTCATTGGTGCCACTCTTGCCTTTCCCATTAAGAATGCAGCATGTACTTCATTGTTATCAGTTTCCAGTCTTAGATATGAAACAGTACCGTAACCATTTTCACTTGCGTCAGAAAAAATGATGCAGCTGTACAAATTTGATTCGACCAAAGTTTGTCGGCTTCATGCACCGGTCCACTCTGAACTCCGAGATCTTGTCGAGATCTACTACCCACACTGTCCATCGCTGAGAGAAGATTTGCATTGTACTCTCATCCCATTCAAATTTCATCTTGCAGAGATCTTGTAAAATTTACTTGGCTGGTAGTGTAAATGGTGCAAGAAATCGCAAAGGGTCTTAAACAGAACCAACCACGGACAGGAATCTCCGTCTTGTACATGGTCGTTCCTGAATCGAAATTCTGAACTTGAACACATCTGTTTCTACGCACTAGTGCAATCGCAGTGTTCGCTCCATAGGCAGATTGTCTTTGTCCAAATCCAACTCCCAGGTCTCCTTGGCTCTGTTATCTAGTGGAATGGTTTCCAATACAGCACGGCTGTTGCTGATCCATTTCGATAGTATGAATCCTCCCTTGGTGCAGAGGGAAGTCAGATGTTTTACCATTTGGATTGCTTCCTGTTCCGTCGACATAGATTTTAAACAATCGTCCACATAGAAATTGCGCTTTGCTGTGTTTGTCACTTTCTCTGGAAAGTGAGCTTTATTGTCCTCGGCGGTTTTGCTCAATGCGAAGTTTGTACAACTTGGTGATGACAGTACTCCGGTATTCAACGAGATCTTGTGGTGCATCACCATCCGGCCACCATAGGAATCGCAAGTGGCCGACATGCTTTTCCCACACCTTGATCTGATGAAACATTGCCTTGATATCCGCTATCAAAGCCACCGGCTCTTATCTGAATCCGATAAGAACTCCGATGATTGAATTTGTTCGGTCTGGAACCTGTAGCAGGTGAAAGTTAAGCGATTTACACTTGAAAACCGCAGCACAGTCGAAGATCAGTCTTAAAGTTCCTTTCTTTGAATGATACCTCCATGGTGTGGGATGTACCAAAGTTCTCCATCACTTCGATTCAGATTGTCTTCTTCCCAACGCGTTTCAGGTTCTGAAGGCGTTGTTCTGCAATGCAACGGTTAATCGGCAGACTAACAGACCGTTTGAAAGGTAAGCTTTGGCAATAGTGCCCTTGTATCACCTTTACTGAGTGGTTACTAATTTCCAAAAACTTTAGCTCTTCTCTAGACATTTCTTCTGATTCCTTGCTGGTTCTTTCATTAAAGTCATGATTGTATTGCTTGACAAACGACTCTTCTAGATTTATAATAGGCCAGACCAAGTTGGGCCCATTCCTCGTAGAGGGGGGACAGGGAAGGAGAGAGGGTGTGAGTGAATGAGCCCTGGACCCAAAGCCTCTCCTGTATTGGTGTAGCACCCTCAAACCCGCACTCAATCCCCCTTATCCCCCCCTCCTCCCCCACTGACCCACTCCATCCCCTTACCCACACCCACTTGCCTTTCGCCTTCCACCACCTACCCCCCTAATTCCCCCTCCTCTACCCCCACTCCCCACAGTCCTGCCACCCATATTTCACCCTCTCCACCCCTATTAACCACTCCCCTTCCCTCACCCCCACTCGCACCCACCTCACTACCTTCTTCCTACCCCCACTGTCCCTGCCCGCACCCCACTCTCCTCCCCACCCTCCTCCCCACCCCCACGCTTTCCTCCCTCAACCCCCCCTCCCTCTCCCCCCACTCTCGCTCCCCCACCCCCATCCCCCCACCCCCACTCTCTGCCCCAACTATCCCCTCTTCCACACCCCCACTCTCCCCTGCCCCGCACTGTCCTCCTTCCGGGGTGGGGGGGAGCGCATTAGTTAAAGGTCTGACGTAGGGGGGGGAGGGAGCGCATTAGTTAAAGGTCCGGGAGGGAGACAGCATTAGTTAACGTTCCGGGGGGAGCGCATTTCTTAAAGGTCCGGGGGGGGGGGGGGGAGCGCATTAGTTAAAGATCCGGGGGGGGGGGTGACGTATTAGTTAAAGGTCCGAGGGGGGGGGAGCGCATTAGTTAAAAGTCCGGGAGGGGGGAGAGTACTAGTTAAAGGTCCGGGGGAGGGAGCGCATTACTTAATGGTCCGGGGGAGGGGGGGGGGGAGAGCGCGTTAGTTAAAGGGGAGGGGGCTCATTAGTTAGTCCGTGGGGGGGCGCATTAGTTAAAGGACCGGGGGGAGAGCATTAGTTAAAGGTCCCGGAGGGGGTGCGCATTAGTTAAAGGTCCGGGGGGGCGCATTAGTTAAAGTTCGGGGGGGGGAGCTCATTAGTTAAAGGTCCGAGGGGGAGCACATTAGTTAAAGGTCCGGGGTGGGGAGAGCGCATTAGTTAAGGTCCGGGGGGGGAGCTCATTAGTTAAAGGTCCAGGTGGAGCGCATTAGTTAAAGGTCCGTGGGGGGGGGGGGAGATGATCTCTTGAAGACTTGCGGGTCCCAATGTGACGTCACACGCTGAAGACCTTCAAGAAAAGGATTAGAAAGGAATTTTTTAAGTTTTAAAACCTCTCTCGCTTTAAAAATGTAGCTTAAATTTGTATGAGAGTAGTTACATTATATGCCCAGGATAATGGTGAGTAACGTGGGCCAATAATTGTGGCGCTATGGTGTACCGTTTTGGCTGTGTGTGCGAATCACAAAGGTTATGCTGCACACATACATACATACACACGGACAGAGAGCTCTCGGGGCTAGTGGAATCAAGGGGTATGGGGAGAAAGCAGGCATCGACCCTCATCAGTCAGGGAAATAAATATAGACGTTGGAAGTCTATGTTCGGCTGATCAAGAAGTTATCGATGGGGCTCTTGGAGTGGTATGTTTGTTTTTTCGTTACAACGCATAGGAAAAAAAACACGAAGTTGTAACGAGTGCAGCGAAGATTTACAACTGTGTGTCCACGGAACAAGGTTCGGATCGGAGTTACTGGGAGAGGTTGGACAAGCCAATAATTTATTCTTTGGACCGCAGGAGGACACAAAGCATTCGTACAGGTACATGGCGTGGAAAGGTTCAGAGGGAGATGAAATTGGAACTCAAACATACTATCCCTCAGCATGGGACACAGGAACTTGTGTCTGACGAGTGCACCAGGTACACCACTGACATGTACCCACTGCTTCTAAACAGCCTGTCATCTGTTTGGTTATTTCGTCACCAATAAACTCTAGTCTGGAAATCCAACGAACTAAAATCAACAGGTGTCGACATTTCTTAAAGGTGCAGATTAAACAGAAAACATAATTACTGCCTGTCACATACATCGACCCTTTAAAAAAACATCTGTCTTTGATCTCAGAACTGCTTCTTTCAGTTTCAACGTGAGCCAGTTAGCGCCATCATAGGGGATATGCACTCTTCAAATACTTGACAAATGCGCACAGCAATTAAGTCGAAGATAGACACAAAATGCTGGAGTACCTCAGCCGGTCGGTCAGCATCTCTAAAAAATGTTATAGGTGACGTTTCGGTTCGAGATCCTTCTTAACTGAATGTCAGTCTGAAGGAGGGTGTCGAACTGAAACGTCAACTATTTCTTTCTTCAGAGATGCTGCCTGACCCGCCGAGGTCCTCCAGCATATCGTGTCTATCTCGAAGGTAGGCACAAAATGCTGGAGGAACTCAGCGGGTCAGGCTGCATCTCTGGAGAGAAGGAATGGGTGACGTTTCGGGTCGAGACCTTTCTTCAGACTCAAGACAGCATTTTGTGTCGATCTGTTGTTTAAAAGAGCATCCGCAGTTTCCTACACTGTGAATCAACTCTGTGTGTGGCAGCACTTTCTGAACCGCTGCATGGACAGCCCAGACAGATGAGTTGATGATATGCGTTTAGACTGCCCTTGCTGCCTGAGTATTTGAATTCACATCGACCTATCGACTGGTCTGTGTCGTTCACTACAAAATAAAGTGCAGATTGAACAGAGCCTCAACTTGTGTTCACCAGCTGGAACTAATATTCCCCATTGGGCGAAGGGCACAGCACAGTTACTCAACTCCGCCTTTCTGCTTATCAATTTTCATCTTTATTCATTAAATTGCATGCTGGAGTGATTTATTTACTTATTTTCAACACATCTATTGAGATGACTATAACAAACAAATATACTTGTGTTTTACCGTGTTTACTCGCGTGGGGAGGACGTCAAGATGCAAAAAGCTGCGGCTCACCGGCAGTCTCTCCGTTTTTGTTGTTGTTTTTTTGTCATTGTCGTTGTTAAATGTACGTTTTGTTTTATTTTTAATTCTGTGTATGTAGGGGGGTGGTGGGGGGGGAGTTTGGGGGAAACCTTTTTTCAAATCTCCTCCTCAACGGAGATGCGACCTTTACCGTGTCGTATCTCCGTTCGCGCTACGGCCTAACATCGTGGAGTCGGCGGCCTCCAGCTGGGATCGACCTCAAAGACTCCGGTCGCAGGGCCTGGACTTACCATCTCGGAGGCTTCGGCCGTGGGCCCTGCAGACCGCAACATCGGGAGTTCGCAGGTCCCTGGCTGGCGACCGGCTTTTGGGAGCTCCAGCCGTAGCAGCTTCGACCGCCCCGAAGTGTGAGGTTTGATCAACCCGCCCGCAGGCCCTTCATCGCCCTGCGTGGCTCGGCCGAGGCACTTTCCATCGCCCGGTGGGGGCTCAGGACTTTCATCGGCCTGCTCGGCTCGGCTCGGCCCTGGGACTTTCCATCGCCCGGTGGGGGCTCAGGACATTCATCGGCCTGCTCGGCTCGGCCCTGGGACTTTCCATCGCCCGGAGGGGGCTCAGGACCTTCATCGGCCTGCTCGGCTCGGCCCTGGGACTTTCCATCGCCCAGTGGGGGCTCAGGACTTTCATCGGCCTGCTCGGCTCGGCCCTGGGACTTTCCATCGCCCGGTGGGGGCTTCAAAAAGTTGGGAGCCTCGATCACCTCGTGGCACCACGGGAGAAGAACGAGGAGGAGATAAGACTTTGCCTTCCATCACAGTGAGGGTATGCCTAGAGCAATCACTGTGATGGCTGTTTTATGTAAAAAAAATTATCTGTGTGTCTTGTGCTCTTTAATGTCTACTGCCGGACCCTGACGTGAGAGGACGCTGGCGTTGAGTATTCGCCGCTTTTCCGTCAGGATAGTTTGTCTGTTTGTTTCTATGTTAATTGTTTTTGTAAAGCGCTTTGAGCATGTGATAAGGCGCTATATAAAATAAATGGATTATTATTATTATTATTAAAAGATTAACAACAGATACTGAGCCCGCGTTAAACTATTTCAGTCAAATATCTGAAATAATGCAAAACAGACGACTGTTATCCAGTCGTGTATTTCATCCAAAAGAAGGGGGTCGAAATTAAATTAGGTCATGCCACTGCTAACAGAGACCCATCACTGACCACACTTATAATGTCGCCGCTTATCCAGACACATCTCTGGCCACACTGATAATGCCGCTGCTTATCCGGACCCATCACTGACCACACTGATAATGTCACTGCTTGTCCAGACCCATCACTGACTACACTGATCATTCCATTGTTTATCCAGACCCATCACTGACCACACTGATAATGTGTCAAATTATGTGTCGTAACAATGTGTCAAATAAACCTTTGCTCAGTCCGCGTTAACCAACCCGATCTCCCGGTGGCTGAGCACTTCAAATCCCGCTCCCACTCCCAGTCTGGCCTTTCTGTCGTGGGCCTCCTCCAGTGCCATAGTGAGGCCCACCTGAAATTGGAGGAACCGCACCTCATATTTCGCTTCGGCAGCTAGCAGACCAATCGTATGAACATTGACTTCTCCAAATTTAGATTGTTCCTCTGTTTCTTTTTTTTTCCTTTCCCCCACCTCCCCTTCCCAGTTCTCCCACCGTCTTCCTGTCTCCACCCCCAGACATCAGTCTCAAGAAGGGTCTCGACCCGAAATGTAACCCATTTCCTCTCTCCAGAAGCTGCCTGACCTGCAGAGTTACTTCAGCATTTTGTGATACCTTCGATTTGTACCAGCATCAGCAGTTATTGTCCTACGCTGATAATGTCACTGCTTGTCCAGACCCATCACTGACAACACTGATAATGTCACTGCTTATTCAGACCCATTACTGACCACACTGATAATGTCACTGCTTATCCAGACCCATCACTGTCCACAATGATAACAGTGTATAAATGTACTTCCTTTGAATAAACGTACACCCTTACCCAGGATATCTCACAATTGTTGCCCTGAAACAGGTTTCGGAGCTGTCGGGGGAGGTTGGGCAAGCAAGGACTATGGGACTGCTTCAGACCACATTTGGGATACGCAGTTGCAGCATGGGACCCACACACAATTAAAAACATTTATTCCATCGAACGTGTCGAAAGACAGGCATCTCGTTTTGTTCCAAATATCTATGAGAGAGAAGCGAATGTTACCGAACTTCTAAATTCATTGGGGGGGAACATTATCCAAGACAGACGTAAAGCCCACCGTTTGACCTGCTTTTACAAAATGTTAAATGGTTAGCTCGACATAGATGACCACGTCTACACCAAACACAAACCCATCAGTAGATGAGACATTCGATTCAATTTGAGATCCCAGCTATCAAGAAAGATGTGTATAGCAATTCATTCTTCTCTCGCACAAATAAAACATGGAATAGTCTTCACCCTACTATAGTTACTCAACCAGACGCAACTATATTCCAGGCAGCTCTTTTCCAAGAAGCCCTTCTTGCTCAAGTCCATACTCCGCCACCTCCAGTTTAAATTCCATTTCGAGTATTTTGGAGGACCAAGAACCAAGACCAAGACCAAGATTAGCTCAAAATCGGACTGTCAACTGCTTAAGTGAAGTGTTTCTTTCCATTTCTACGTGTACCAGATGTACACACCGTGATGGTAAACATGTTCTCATGCATTTCTTGACAAATAGGAACAAATATTATTGGTGTGCGTGGCAGCTCTCTCTGAAATGCTTGTGGACAGGCCACAAAGATGAGTTGGTCATTTGCCTCCAGACAAACTTTGCTGTCTGGTCTCTGGGCTTGAAATAACACCAACCTGTCGACTGGTCTGAAACCATTCGTCGCAAAATAAACTACACATTTAACAGAGCCTCACCTTGTGTTAGAAAACATAGAAAACATAGAAATGTGTTGCAGGATTAGCCCATTCATGATTGATCATTCAGAATCAGTACCCTGTTCGTGGCTTCTCCCCATATCCCATATCCTTTGACTCCGTTAACCCCAAGAGATGTATCTAGCTCTCCCTTGAATACATCCAGTGAATCCAATGCCTTCCGTGGGAGAGAATTCCACAGATTCATAACTTTCTGGGTGGAAACGTTTTTCCTCATCTCAGTGCTAAGTGGCCTACCCTTTATTCTTAAATTGTGACTCCTGGTTCTGGACTCCCCCAAAATGGTAATTTCCCCCCTGCATCTAGCCTGTCCAATCCCTTAAGAATTTTGCATGTTTCTCTCCGATCCCCTCTCGTCCTTCTAAATTCCAGTAAATTTAAGACCAGTCGATTCATTATTTTATGATATGGGTAGTATAAGAAAATAACTGCAGATGCTGGTACAAATCGAAGGTATTTATTCACAAAATGCTGGAGTAACTCAGCAGGTCAGGTAACATCTCGGGAGAGAAGGAATGGGCGACGTTTCGGGTCGAGACCCTTCTTCAGACTGACCATATTATTTTACCATATGTCAGTCCCGCCATCCCGGGGATTAACCTCGTGAACCTAATTACTCCCGCAATAGAAAGAATGGCCTTCCTCAAATTAGGATACCAAAACTGCTCACAATACTCCGGGTGTGACCTCATTGCTCCTGTACTCAAATCCTGTCGCTATGAAGGCCAACATGCCATGAGCTTTCCTCGCTCCCTGCTGTACCTGTATGCTTACTTTCAATGAGTGACATGCAAGAACGCCTTGGCCTCGTTGCACCTCCCCATCTTCCTAATCTGACAACATTCAGATAATAACCATCCTTCGAGTTCACCGGCTGGAACTATTATTTCCCACTGGGCGCAGGGCACAGCAGAGTTTATCAACTACCTCTTTCTTAGATTTGAAGCAAGCATTTTAAATTTGATTTGGAGCATTATGTGTTATTCGTTCAATTGTTAATGTTCAAACATTAGCAAATTTGTGGATGACACAAAGCTGGGTGGCAGTTTGAACCGCGAGGATGATACTATGAGGATGCAGGGTGACTTGGACAGGTTATGTGAGTGGGCAGATGCATGGCAGATGCAGTCCAATGCGGATAAATGTAAGGTTATCTATCCACTTTGGTGGAAAGAACAGGAAAGCAATTATTGTCTGAATGGTGTCAATTTAATAAATGGGGAAGTACAAAGAGATCTGGGTATCCTTGTGACGATTCCGGTTCTTTATGTCAATCTAGTTTAATAATAATTGATCGAAACACTTGCTCATCAATTCAAACCTTTAATGCAGCGCTGCGATGATTCCTCCAAGTCTGCTCCGACAGAGCCCACGGTCTCCGGAACAGGCTGGGACGACCATACTCATACATACCAAGTCAATGTTTATATAGTTTCCAAATAATAGAATGCAGGGGGCACAATTGAGGGGCGTGGCAAGATGTTCATCCAATCACAACTAGAAGCTCCGTAAGCACTTCCCAGTCCCCAGTTATGACCAATCCCGGACATCCTATTGTTGTATCTGCTGGAACATTCTGTGATCTTCATAGCTCTGACTTATACCCAGTTGATTAAGTCTATTGTATTCTTCCTCTAATAATTCCCTGGCAACCTGCTCATTCACCATATCACTTGCTTTACCATCATTTTCAGTGTAATCGTCCCCTAACATCGGAAGGTCTTCTCCAGTTTCTCCCATGCGCAGTAACAACATTTTATGAGTGCTTCAAATGCCTTTCATGGCCTGCATAAGCTTACTAATTATACATTTAACGTTGGCAATCCCCACGAATAAAGATATCAAAATTATTCCGAGATAAATGGCAATGTTAATAAACCAATTGTAGTATCCGCCCAATCCCCAATCTGCCCAGTTCAAACCCTCAGTTATCCCATTCAGGAAAGTTTGTATATCGTCTTCAATTCTCGTGAGGTTCGCGGTGCGGTCCAAAATCCCCATAATACATTTCCCTTTTTGCAATGGCACACACACCTCCTTCCCTCGCCAGCAGATATTCCAATGCGTATCGGTTCTGCATTGAGAACAGCCATAGGTCTGACAGGCCCTCCTTTATTTCATTTATAGCCTCCACTCTCTTATTCCCTATAATGGTGAGTCCGCACACAACATAATTTCGATTGTTGGATGCCATGGCCACTGCGGTCAAACCTAGAGTTATGGTGCTCAATATTCCCCAACCAACGGAACATGCTCTGCTGTTACCGATCGCAGCTGG
Organism: Rhinoraja longicauda; assembly: GCF_053455715.1. Classification (NCBI taxonomy): domain Eukaryota; kingdom Metazoa; phylum Chordata; class Chondrichthyes; order Rajiformes; family Arhynchobatidae; genus Rhinoraja; species Rhinoraja longicauda. Next base: position 11,870,340 of record NC_135991.1, on the reverse strand, counting down.
TTCCATCCAGTTAGCGCAAAATTCCTTAGAAATTCCTCGTGTTGTTTTTATTTGGCCAACGATGGAGAAGCTGAAGCTCCACCGTACTGGTCATGGTAGAGTTGTGGGGGTAAGGATTCCTATCGCCACTTTGTCAGGGGTCTCTTTTCCCATTACCAGGAAATTGGTCCCTATCCCATTACTCATGAAATAATATCCTGGTTTGGTATAAACTACTCCCGGGGTTCCTCCATCAGAGACTGAAGTTGGACCAGTGCTACTCCAGTTATCATTACAGGGGAACCGGGAGTTGCTATCCACCGAACATATCATCGGGTACTTGTATGGTTCTCAGGAGTTACCTCTTGTGCCAAAGCGTGTACAATCGGGAAGGGAGGTATTGTTGTTAATCGCCAGGTGTGTCTTATTTCCCCAACCACAGAGTGTCTGCCACCCTCTCTCAAGGTTAACACATTGGCTGGTGTTATGGCAAGTGGTCACCCCGGTGCCAGGGTGTTGGCTGCACCGGAATGTCTCCTTTGTCGTAACGCAGCTTACAGTGCTCTGGATGTTTACCACGGCACACCAATACCTGGTTGCATTCCAACAATTGGAGTATCCAGAGGTTGGTACAGAAGTCTTTATACAGGTGGCTGGGTAGCTCTGGCTTTGGGGATATTTAAAGGTAATGTACATAACGGGAGGGGGTAAATAGTACCCTTGGTTAAAGTAGCTCGGGTCCATAACTGGGATTGGAGCGAGGTTGCAGGGTTACTTGGACAGGTTGTGTGAGTGGGCGGATGCATGGCAGGTGCAGTTTAATGTGGATAAGTGTGAGGTTATCCACTTTGGTGGTAAGAATAGGAAGGCAGAGTATTATCTGAATGGTGTCAAGTTAGGAGCAGGGGACGTTCAACGAGATTTGGGTGTCCTAGTGCATCAGTCACTGAAAGGAAGCATGCAGGTACAGCAGGCAGTGAAGAAAGCCAATGGAATGTTGGACTTCATAACAAGAGGAGTTGAGTATAGGAGCAGAGGTCCTTCTGCAGTTTTGTTAGGGCCCTAGTGAGACCGCACCTGGGGTACTGTGTGCAGTTTTGGTCTCCTAATTTGAGGAAGGATATTCTTGCTATTGAGTGCGTGCAGCGTATGTTTACCAGGTTAATTCCCGGAATGGCGGGACTGTCATATGTTGAAAGATTGGAGCGACTAGGCTTGAATACCCTGGAATTTAGAAGGATGAGAGGAGATCTTATCGAAACGTATAAGATTATTAAGGGGTTGGACACGTTAGAGGCAGGAAACATGTCCCATATATTGTGGGAGTCCAGAACAAGGGGCCAGATTTTAAGAATAAGGGGTATTTAGAACTGAGATGACGAAGAACTTTTTCAGTCAGAGTTGTGAATCTGTGGAATTCTCTGCCTCAGAAGGCAGTGGAGGCCAATTTTCTGAATGCATTCAAGAGACAGCTAGGTAGAGCTCTTAAGGATAGCGGAGTCAGGGGGTATGGGGAGAACGCAGGAACGGGTTACTGATTGAGAATGATCAGCCATGATCACATTGAATGGCGTTGCCGGCTCGAAGGGCCGAATGGCCTCCTCCTGCACCTATTGTCTATTGTCTATTGTCTATAATACGGAAATAGGTTAAGGGGTAGGTAGTGTAGAGAAATCAGGGGCTCTGCAGAGGACTTTGATGGTTTGGGAGAGTGGCAGATGGAATATAGTGTCGACATGAGAGAGGGGATTTCTTTAGTCAGACGATGGAGAATCTGTGGAATTATTTGCCATAGAAGGCTGTGGAGGCAAAGTTAGTGGATATCTTTAAGGCAGCGATAGATAGATTCTTGATTAATATGGGTGTCAGATGTTATGAGGAGAAGGCATGAAAATAGGGTAAGGAGGGAGAGATAGATCAGCTAGGATTGAATGGTGGGGTGAGGTTGGAGGGGGGATATGAAAGGCTTTAGTGAAGAGACAGTGGGGGAGATGTTGATGTGCAGGGAGACAATGGTACATATTCGTCTACAAAGCTGCTGAGACTCAGACGTTGGGTATATTCTGTCCTTGATAGTCAGGGATTCAGTTGGCTTAGTGCAGGACAGTGATACTGAAGTAATGAATTCGATTGATGCATCTGTCCTGGTACTTATTGTGTTGTTACTTAAAACTGAGAATGAAGCTCATGCAACAAGCTTCTCTTCGTATCTTGGTGAATATTCGCCCACCTTTGTAGCTGTGGTAAAATAGTTCAATAGTTTAATAGTGTTTTATTGTCACGTGCACCCTGAGGTGCAGTGAAATTTGATCTTACCGTACAGCCGTACCAAATAAAGCAATAAGATACAAAATTACAAAGAATAAAGATAAACAGCCGCCACAGCTGTTTGGAGAATCCCCAGGGCACACAGCGTAAGCGGAGACCCACAGTCATCAGTCCAATGTCCGTGCCACACACTCGTTCCAGCGTGGTGTGGCCAGAGTTGCACCGATCCCTTGTCGCTCTCTCTGCAGTCCCTGTCCGCCGAGTCAGAAAGCCGTCCACACTTGCACCAGACTCCAGGACGCTCCCGTGGCGCAACCACCCCGCAACACCGAGACCACCACAAACACTGCAATCCCTCCGAGACCCCACCAGCGCAGGCAGCATCCATCTTGCTTTTGGTGACCTCGCACTCCTCATTGTGATCGAAGGCAAATAGATTTCACCTTCTTCCTCCTTCAAATGCGGGTTGATGAAGAATATATTGCCCCACATATTGCTGCAGCAAACATTCCCAGCACAACTCAGCTGCAAAATTACTTCAGCACCTCCCTGAATGATAGTTGCATGTGAGGGGCTTTTAGATTCGTATATGGATATGTAAAGAATACAGGATTAAGAATCACGTGCAGTCAGAGAAGAGTATGGCGACACAGTGCCGCAGCCGGAGGAACTGTTGCCTCTCCGAGCCGGAAACATGCATTCCATCCCGGTCCCGGATGGTTCTGTGTATGGCTTTTGCACTTTCTCATATTGGCTGTGCTCGTTTCGTACGAATGCTCCGTTTTCCCCAACATTCAGTAGACATTCGGATTTATTGGTCAATTAAACTCTGTAAATCGCCCCTAGCGTACTGGGTGTGGATGGGAAAGTAGGATAACACAAAACTCTTACGACTGGGTGACCGATGGCCGGCGTGGACCCGGTCGACCAAAGGACACGTATCATGGAGTCATAGATTCATCGAAGAGTAGAGCATGGAAACAGGGCGTTCGACCCAATCTTCCCCCAAAGACCAACATGTTTCAGCTACACTAGTCCCATCCGCACGCGGTTGGCCCTTAGCCCTCTAAACCTAACCCCCATGTACATGTCCAACTGTTTATGAAATGTTAGTCCCTGCCTCAACAACCTAATCTGGAAGCTTGTTCCATACACCCACCAAACTTTGTGTGAAAAAGTTACCCCTCAGATTCATATGAAATCGTTTCCCCTTCTCCTTAACCTTATGTCCCCTGGACCTCGAGTCACCTACTCTCGTCCTACCCAAACTGTTCCTCTCATGATTTTATACACCTCTATGTGATCACCCCTATTCCTCCTGCACTCCAAGGAATAGAGTCCTAGCCTGCTCAACCTCTCTCTATACCTCACACCCTCTAGCCCTGGAAACATCTTCGTGAAACTTTTCCGTAAATCAAACCTTTTCCAGGTTGACAACATCTTTCATATAACATGGTTCCCATCATGATATGCGTGATGTATATTTTACCCGCATCAACTGAAAAGGTATGATTTGCTTCTGCACAAATACCCAGCATAGCCTAGCTCGAGTCTTTTCTCAGCAAATCTCCAATCGGGGCATTCAGGAAAGATGTCCTTAACTTCCCCGTCCATCTCCTTTGCAGCAGCGTTTTGCACTCGCAGTGTTCGTATTGAGCGTGTGCAAGAAACGAGACATGAATGTGAAGCTGGAAGCAATTACTTCAATTTTGAATGCCGCACGTGAGTAAGGCAGCAGGAGTAGAGTTCAGGGTTTTAGGTCAGGAATAATGTCTCAGCCTGGATTCCCTCCGACTGTCAAACGCTATATCCACACATCCGACATCAACTTGTTGTTATTCTCCCCACTATCATATCAACCTTCCCAGATTCTACCGCTTAAATAAACAGTTCGAGAAAAGGCAATGGACAATTCACCAATCGGCAGGTTCGTATGGATCCTGGTCACCCGGGGAACCTCACGTAGTCACGGAATCGGAACGGAACTCCCAGTTTAGGTAGCGTTTCAGAGGCTCACCAACTTCTCGATCGCTCAATGCACAACGCATTCAAACGATCAAACTATCGCATGCATCCGATGCAGAGCTGAATATGAAGGCGCAGAAAAGCAAATTATTCTCAGCGTATACCGACAACACATTCAGACATCCGGCGCAATGCAAACACATAACCACTTAATGCAATCATGTCATGTTCAGGCACATTAAGGCTCATCCACACTCGGATGGAATGCATTGACGCATGCACGTGTCCGTAGACAGGCGGAGAAACACAAGCACAGACACACCAACAGACACACAACCCCCCCCAAACACACACACGCACACATAAACACACTTTAGCGCACACACTTACTCACATCTACGCATACACGCAGGCACACGCACGCACACGCGCGCACGCACGCACACACACAAACACACCCGGACATAAACCTCCACAGACAGAGACAGATACACACGATCACATATGCACGCGAGTGCACACACGCACGCACACATACACACACTCACATACACACGCACTCACACACGCACGCACACGTACACACACAAACACACACGCACACGCACACACGCACACACACAAACAGACACACACACGCACACGCACACACGCACGCACACGTACACACACAAACACACACACACACACACGCACACGTACACACACAAACAGACACACAAACACGCACACGTACACACACAAACAGACACACACACACTCACACACACATACACACACAAACAGACACGCACACACACACAAACACACACACACACACAGACACACACACACACACACACACACACACACACACACACACACACACACACACACACACACACACACACACACACACACACACACACACACACACACACACACACACACACACACACACACACACACACACACACACACACCGGCCGGCCAGATTCATCGCGTGTTTTGCGTGGAATCGCCGCACCGGGGCTCGTTTCCTTGTGGACACAGGGGCTGAGGTGAGCGTCCTTCCCCTTCCAATGCTGACCTCCGCAGTGGTAAACGTGGGCCCCTCCTCGCTGCAGCAAACGGGACTCCAATCCGCTCGTATGGGGTGCGCACGATCTCCCTCAACTTCGGAGAGGGCCGCTTCTTATGGCTATTCGTCATTGCGGATGTGTCCCAGCCGTTGCTGGGTGCGGACTTCCTACGGGAACATTCCCTGGTCATGGACGTTAAGCGGCAGCGTTTGTTGCACTCCGTCACATTGTAGCCTGTTTTCCTCCGCTTGGGCGACCCGGTCGTGCTGCCTGATGGGCCCCTGTCGTCCGTGGACGCTAGGTTCTCGCGAGTTCTGGCTGAGTTCCCCGATATCCTGGACCCCCAATTCCACTCCGCCGCCCGGAAGCATGGGGTGGTGCATCACATTTCCACTACTGGCCCGCCCTTGTTGCCCGGGCGCGGCGTCTTCCACCGGACAAGCTCCGTCTCGCACGGGAGGAGTTCCGCCTTATGGAGTCGCTGGGTATTGTGCGACTTCCTTCACACACGCTGGGTATTGTGCGCCGCTCAGACAGCCCGTGGGCGTCCCCGCTCCATATGGTCCCCAAGGCAGACGGTCGTTGGCGCCCTTGCGGGGACTTCCGTCGGCTTAACGATGCTACCATCGCTGACAGGTATCCGGTCGCCCACATTCAGGACTTTAACGCACACCTGGCTGGGGCCACGGTGTTTTACAAGGTCGATCTGGTGCGTGGCTATAATCAGATTCCCGTCCACCCCGACGACGTCCCCAAGACGGCCATCGTGACGTCATTTGGAATTTTCGAATTCCTCCGTATGCCGTTTGGACTCAAGAACGCTGCGCAAGCTTTTCAGCGGTTTATGGACTGTGTGTGCCGCGGCCTGGACTTTGTGTTCGTGTACCTGGATGACATTTTGGTGGCGAGCCGCTCGAGACAGCAGCATGCTGCCCATCTCCGCCATCAACATCGCCAAATGCCGTTTCGGAGTGTCGTCCATTGATTTCCTGGGCCACCGCGTGACCCCGCACGGGGCGCTGCCGCTCTCGGACAAGGTGGTCACGGTGCACCAGTTTCCACGCCGGACCACCGTAAGGGGCCTCCAGGAGTTAGTTGGGATGGTGGCCTTTTACCACCGATTTGTGCCGTCTGCGGCCCGGATCATGCGCTCGCTGTTCCACCTCATGGCGGGCAAGCGCAAGGAGGTCGAATGGACTGACGATGCGGTGGCGGCGTTCCAACACGCCATGGAAGCCCTAGCTACGGCCACGATGCTCGTGCACCCACGGGCGGATGCACCAACCAACCTGACGGTCGACGCTTCGGATGTGGCGGTTGGGGCGGTGCTCGAACAGCGGATTGATGGATGTTGGAAGACTCTCGCCTTCTTCAGCCGGCACCTCAGCCTTTGACCGCGAGCTCCTTGCCCTTTACCTTGCAGTCCGCCACTTCCGCTATTTCCTCGAGGGGCGAAACTTCACCGCGTACACTGACCATAAGCCCCTCGCCTTTCCGTTCGCCGTGGTGTCCGACCCGTGGTCGGCTCGCCAGCAGCGGCAGTTGGCTTTCATCTCGGAGTACACTACCTCCATCCGTTTCATCAGGGGCAAAGACAACAGAGTGGCCAACGCGGTCCACGCCGTCCTGCAAGTGGCCGATGGCATTGATTACTCAGCCTTGGCGACCGTCCAGTTGACAGACGAAGAGATGTCCGCCTATCGTACCGCCGTTTCGGGCCTGCGGTTGGAGGACGTTCCCTGCGGCGTTGGGGGCGCAACGCTGCTGTGCAATGTCTCCACCGGGCAGCCGCGCCCCATCGATCCTGTTGCCTGGCGGCACCGGGTGTTCGAGGTGCTCCATAGGCTGGCCCACCCTTCCATTCGGGTGACGACGACCCTCGTGGCTTCCCGTGTCGTGTAGCACGGGTATGTAAACATGTTGAGCATTGGGCACGCACCTGCATCCCGTGCCAAATTGCCAAAGTACAGCGGCATGTGCGAGCGCCGCTCTAGGAGTTCATCGTCCCTCGACAGCGTTTCGACCACATCCACGTGGACATCGTGGGGCCGCTGCCGCCTTCTTGGGGTTTCACCCACCTCCTGACTGTGGTTGACCGTTTCACGCGGTGGCCGGGATCAGTTCCACTGCCGGACACTTCTGCCTCTACTTGTGCCCGTGCGTTGGCGGCACACTGGATTGCCAGATTTGCGCTGCAGCTCGACATCACGTCCGACCGGGGGCCGCAATTCACCTCCGCACTGTGGTCAGCAATGGCTCAACTACTGGGGTTTTACCTGCACCGCACCACGGAGTACCATCCGCAGGCGAACGGCCTGGTGGAGCGCTTCCACCGCCAGCTCAAGGCTGCCCTGAAGGCCCGGCTCGTTGGCCCGGAATAAGTCGACGCTTTGCCGTGGGTTTTACTGGGCGTCCGCACTGCGCCCAAAGAGGACTTGGCCACCTCCTCAGCTGAATTGGTGTACGGGGCCCCGCTGGCAGTCCCCGGTGAGTTTAATCCATCAGCCCAACGTCAGGCGGAACAACTATCGGCCGCCCTGCAACGCCTTCGGGAGACGGTGGGCAAGCTAGCACCGGTGCCGACGTCTCGCCACGGTTCGGTTCAGTCCCATGTCCCTTCCGCTCTGCAGGACCCTCCGTTTGTTTTCCTGCGCCGGGCTGCGCACCGGACGCCCCTTCAGCGTCCGTATGAGGGACCATTCAAGGTGCTCGAGCGTGGCTCTGGCACCTTCGTTTTGGACATGGGGGTCGTCCTGAGACTGCCTCTATTTCGCGGCTGATGTCGGCGCACGTGGACATTAGCCAGCCGGTCCTACTGGCGCGGCCTCGCCCTCGGGGTCGTCCTGCATCCCGGCCCTTACCCCCAGAGTCCCCGCGGTTGTCTTCCCCTGGCGGAGTGGTTCCGGTTCCTGCGACCGCCGTGGTGCGCACACGGGCTGGTCGTCTCATACGTCCCCCTGTCCGTTTCGTGCCTCCAGTTCTTGGGGGGGGGGGTCTTGTGGCGGTGCCCGGGGATTAGGCCACTCCCTGGGTCATCCCCCTCGGCACTGAGTGGACAGTGCTGGGGAGGTGTCTGGAGCTACGGGGCTTGCCTGAAGGGGCTAGAGTTTACGCTCGTGCGAGAGACTGAAGAGAGTGGATGTTCTGATGCTATATTAAAGTCACTGTTAATCCTTACCTGGCGTCCTGCCTGATTCCTGCTGCGTCCAGACCCACTACAATATCTTCCTTAGTGAAGACCAAACCAAAGTACCTGTTCAACTCTTTCGTCATTTCCCAGATCCCCACAATAATTTCATCTGTTTCTTCCTTCAAGGGACCCACACTTGTCTATGCTAATATTTTTTATCTTAAAATACCTAAATAAGCTTTTACTAGCCGATTTTTACATTCTTGGCCAGCTCACCCTTGTACTTCATCTTTTCACCCCCTATTGCCCTCTTTGTCCTTCTTTTGTCCTTTGAAAGAGACACAATCCTCTGGCTTCCCGCTGCACTTTGCTATGTTATACACCTTTTCTTTTAGTTTTATTTCATCCTTGACTCCCCTTGTCAGCCACGGTTGCCTCTTGCTCCCCTCAGAATCTTTCTTCCTCTTTGGAATGAAATGATTCTGCATCCTCTGGATTATGCCCAGAAATTCCTGCCATTGCTGTTCCACCATCATTCCTGATAGGATCCTTTTCTAGTCGACCTTGGCCAGCTCCTCTCTCATGCCTTCATGGCCCCCTTTGTTCAACTGCAACTCCGCCACTTCCGATTTAACCTTCTCCCTCTCAAATCGCAGATTAAAACTTATCATATTATGCTCACTACCTCGTAGCAGTTCCTTTACCTTGAGTTCCCTTATTAAATCTGTCAATCCATCTGTACTTTCCCACAGTACGTCTGTCTATCAGTATACCCCGACGTTTGGCACTCCATCAGTACTATCCTGCAGTGTACCACTCCATCAGCTGTACAACAGTGTGCCAGTCCACCAGTACTATGCCACAGTCTCTCACCCATCAGTCCCATCCCACAGCATGTCACTACATCAGTTCTTCCTCAAAGTGCGTTACTCGATCAATATTACTCCGCAGTGTATCATTCCATCTGTACTACCACACAGTGTATCACTTCATCGGCACCACCGCCTGTCACTGCATCAGTACTATCCCACAGTGCGTCAGTCCATCAGTACTACCACACATTGTGCCACTCCATCAGTACATCCCCTGTGTGATACTCCATCGGTACTACCCCACAATATGTTAGTACATCAGTGCTAGCCCACAGTGTGTCAACCCATCATTACGCACTGCAGTGTGTCACTCCGTCAGTATTACCCCACTGTATACTATTAGGTCAGTACTACCCCAGATTATGTCACTTCATTAGTATTGCCCCACAGTGTGTCACTTCATCAGTACTCCTCCACAGTGTGTCAATCTATCAGCACTACTACACTGTCACTCCAACAACACTACTCCACTGTGGAGAGTATCACTTCATTCGTGCTACCATTCGTTTGATCACTTCATCAAGACTACTCCACAGCGTGAAACTGCATGACTACCACCCCACAATGTGTCACTCCATCAGTACTACCCCACCCCATGTGTCAGTCCAAAAGTACGACCGTAGTGTTTCACTCCATCAGCGCTGCCCCACTGTTTGTCACTCCAACAGTACAACCACACAGTGTGTCACTCCATCAGGACTACGTCACCGGTTATCACACCATCAGTACTACACCACAGTGGGTTTATCCTTCAGTACCACGCCGAGGTCTGTCACTCCATTATGGCTACCTTACAGAGTGTGCAGGAAAGAACTGCAGACGCTGGTTGAAATCGAAGATAGACTAAAGGCTGGAGCAATTCAGCGGTACAGGCAGCATCTCTGGAGAAATGGGATAGGTGACGTTTCGAGTCAAGATCCTTCTTTATAATGATGTCAGGGGAGTGGGCGGTACAGAGATAAAGTGTAGTCGGAGACAGTAAGGCAGGTAGGAGAACTTGGAAGGGGAATGACATTGGGGTGGGGAGGGAGGGTTAAAATGTTGTGCAACAGTTAGCCATCGCATACAGCACATAATCCTCCAACAGTTTTCCGCAGAGACGGTTTCCTCCGCAAGTCCCTGATCAACTCCTCTGATCCATCCCAAACCACCCCCTCCAGCAACCACAGGAGATGCAACACCTGTCCCTTTGCCTTTCCCATTGACTCCATCCAAGGACCCAAACAGTCTATCCAGGTGAGGCAGAGGTTCACCTGCACCTCCTCCAACTTCATCTATTGTATCCACTGTTGCAGATGTTGGCTCTGGTATATCGGTGAGACCAAACTCAGGCTCGGCGATCGTTTCGCAGAACACCTCCGCTCAGTTTGCCAAAGCAGTCCTTTTCTCCCGGTGTCTCAGCAATTTTACTCCCTTTCTCATTCCAAGCTGACCTTTCTGTCCTGGGCCTCCTCCATTGTCAGAGTGAGGCCCACCACAAATTGGAGGAACAGCACCTTTCGCTTGGATAGCTTACATTGTTACAGTGGTATTAACATTGACTTCTCTAACTTCAAGAAGGCATTGCTTTCCCTCTTTCTCCATTCCCTCCCCTCCCCAGTTCTCCCACCAGTCTTACGGTCTCTGGCTACATTCTCTCTCTGTCCCGCCCCCCCCAGGCATCAGTCTGAATAACTGGGTCTCCACCCGAAATGTCACCCATTCCTTCTCTCCAGAGATGCTGCCTGTCCTGCTGATTTAACGCGGTATTTTGTGTCTATCTACTCAACGAAGTGTCACTCCTTTCGTGCTACCATACATTTTATCACCTCATCAGTACTACTCCACAGCGTAAAACTACACACCACCGCACAATGTGTCACTCCATCAGTATTACACCACAGTGAGTTACTCCCTCAAATCTCCCCCGCAGTGTGTTACTCCATTAAGTGCAACCTCACAGTGTGTCATTCCATCTGTACTACCACAGAGTGTATTACTCCATCAGTACTCTCCCATCTCGTGTGTCACTTCAAAAGTACTACCCCAAACTGTCACGCCCTCAGTACTTCCCCAAAGTGTGTCACTCCGTCAGTACTACTCCTCAATGTCATTCCATCAGTAATACCCCACAATATTTCACTCCATCGGTACTACCGTGGAATGTGTCAGTGCATCAGGTTACCCCAAAGAGTGTCAATCCATCAGTACTACCCTAGAATGTATCATTACACGAATACTACCCTACAATGTGTGTGTGTCTCTCTCTCTTTCTCTCTCACTACTACAACACAATTTGTCATTGCTTCACGACTACCCCACAGAGTGTCATTCCATAGCTACGAGCACAAACGGGCATTATCTCGGTACTACCTCACAGTATGTCATTACTTCAGTACTATCCGCACTGTGCCGCTCCATCACCACAACCTCACATTGTATCATTCTATTGGAACCACCCCGCGGTGTGACATTCCATCAGTAGTATTTCTCAGTGTCATTCCATCAGTACATCCCCACATTGTGTCATTCCATTAGAACTGCCCCACAGTGTGTCAGTCCATTAGTACACCCCAGAATTAGTCATTCCATCAGTACTACCCCGTATTTTGTCACTCCACCGGTACTACCCCCCAGGGTTTCATTCCAACAGCACTGCTCCACAATGTGTCCCTCTAGTTCCACCACAGAGTGTGTCAATTAATCAGTACAGCCCCATTGTGTGTCCCTCCATCAGTACTACCGCACAGTGCGTCACTCCATCAGTACTACCCCACGGTGCGTGGGACACCGCATGCAGCAGATGAGATAAGAGGAGGTTCAGGTGAACACCTGGCTCGCCTGGAAGAGCTGCTGGAGTGCGACGGGAGGGGGTATAGGGACAGCTGTAACATCCCATGGTGGCTAACTTTTTTAACCGGACTTCCCAGGTTTGGAGAGCGAAGTGAGGGCGAGCAGGAAGAGAATTGGGGAAAAGAAGGAGACAGATAGGGAGGACAAAGATGAAAGGGAGAGATAGCGGAGAAAACGAAAGGGGGAGGGATGGAGCGAGAGCGAACTGTCAAAGGGAGAATGGGAAGATGAAGAGAGAGGGGAGTTCAGAGCGAGTGGGTTGGCAAAAGGGAGAGAGGGAACGGGCAGACGGATAGAGAAACAGAGGGTGATATGCAGTGAGAGTGAGAGGGGAGGGATGAGTAAGGGGAGACAGGTTGACAGAGGGAGGGTGGCGCAGAGAGGGAGAATAGAGAGGGTGGAGGAGAGAGTAACAGTTCAGAGAGAGGACAGCAGTAAGGATGGAGGGAGAGAGAGAAAGATAGTAGCGAGAGATGCTGCACCATTCCCGGTTTGTTCAACATTTAGAACAATTCTGAGGCGGTAATGTTTCTGTTCTCTGAGTGTCGTGAGTCTTTGGGCCGTTCCTCCTCAGCGGTGATGATGACAGAGAATGTTATTGTCCCAGGGCAAAGTCAGATGCATTCCATCAAGCGAGGAGTGAAGGGTTACCGGGGTCGGTCGGCGTAGAGATTAGAGTCAGATGAGCCGCGATCATACTGAATGGTGAAGCAAAATGGAGGTGGCATTTTAGTCTGAGGTGATCTGTTGAACTAATTCCTCAACCTGTGGACAATGGTCGCCCAGACCACCTTCAAACGGCATCAGAAGCCCTGAGAGGGTCCCTGGGATTTGGCTTGCTGAGTGAAGCGGATTGAATGGTTATGAGATAAACAACGTGTGGCGGAGAGTTGGATCTTATGGAGTTTGAAACAATATCCCCTTTGCTGGAGCAATGCCGCTCCCAATTTCTATCCTTCAGAATCGCCACAATTCCCAGTCGAGATTTTCACAATCAATTCCCTGAATAAATCAGGACGTGTCTCAGCAGGGATTTCACTTGGCTGATGTCATCTGTTTGCGAATCATTTCAAAAGCTCTATTTTTTTATTTCTGTTGAAACTTCACTGTCCCGGTGGAGACGGAAAATGGTATAAAATCTCCGGGAATGTTCCCCCCCAGCATTTCATTCAGAGAGATTACCGACAGATCACGGGGACACGTCGCTGGACAGAGAATATGGGGGAATTGTGGGACAGATATGCCAGTGCAGAGAAAATCTTGTACGTGATCATTGCTGCCGTTGGACTACCTGGTGAGTGATCAGAACAATTCAAGTTTTATAACTCCGTCCGTTAACCGGTGTTGAACTGATTCTGATCATATTCAATATTTCTAACTGATGATCGTTGTACAACAATATGTGAAGCATATTAATCCTCTCAGTGAAATATTATTGAATTAACGCTGTGATTTTTCTCATTTTCAGACAGCCGAAACTAACCCTCTTTCACTGCCGGGACCCACTAGAATGTTGTTCTTGCCTTCAGTGGGACCTTGCCCAGAGTTGTCCCAGTGCTCGGGACAGGCAGCTCTCCGGGACGGTGTGACTGGGAGAGGTTTACATTGTGAAGTTCACTGTGTCTGAGTTATTGATCAGAGTGAACACACGCTCCTGTGGACACGTCTCACTGTGGAGTCTGTCACAGTCGGATTCCACCGCCTGTTGGTCAATAATTGGATCGATCTCCAGAACCAGTGGCCACGGATCTACCGGCGTGTGTTGTTACTGAACTGAACTCACTGTGGAATGAATTCATTAACGGAGCCACTCTGCTGCCGGCTTCTAAATTGTCCATGCCTTCCCTCTGGAACCCTCCTCGTCCCCATCAGATGCCGAGTCCCAGAGCCCTGGTTAAACGCGGCCGGTCACAGTTAAGTCTGTGAAACCGGCCCCATCAGAGACTGTGAGCGTGGTTAACTATAGACAGGACCATACCGCCTGTTGTAGCGGGCGGCTGCTCGTTCCCTCCCCGCCCTTTACCCCGCCCGTCGCCTTATCTCCTCTCCCCAGAAGCAGGCAGGTCGGGCACAGTCGGAGCCGGGTCTGACATTGTTAAACCTGCAGCCGCGCACCGACTCCAACACTCCTGATCTTCAGCTGAAAGTGGAGCCGGTGTTCAGCCCCGGAGACCGTGTTCAGTAATGCCCAGTGTCTGTTCCCTTCTCTTTCCGCAGTTAATTTAGTGGCGATTGTGATCCTGTCCCGGGGAAAGTGCGGCCTCTCCACCTGCACCACTCGCTACCTGGTGGCAATGGCAGCGGCCGATCTACTCACCCTGATCACCGAGGTCATTTTGTATCAGATCCGATATCATTACTTTTATTGGAGTTTCCTGTCCATCACCCATGTGTGCCGTGTTATCGTTGTACTGGGGTCTGCAGCTGCAGACTGTTCTGTCTGGTTCACCGTCACTTTCACCTTTGATCGCTTTGTCGCCATTTGTTGCCAGAAGCTGAAAACTAAATATTGCACCGGGAAAACTGCGGCTGCGGTTCTCGCAACAGTCGGCGTTCTGCTCTGTCTGAGAAACGTTCCCCACTACTTCACACGGAACCCCGGACAACCATCGACAATGTCCCATGGCAGTGTTTCACGGTGGACAGTTATTACACTGACCCCGGGTGGGTGGCATTTGACTGGCTCGACACGGTTTTAACTCCGCTCCTCCCTTTCGCTGTGATCTTGCTGCTCAACGCTCTGACAATCCGGCACATTTTAGTGGCCAGTCGGGTCCGTCAGGGGCTGAGGGGTCAGAGCAAGGGGGAGAAGCGCAGTGACCCGGAGATGGAGAGCAGGAGGAGGTCTGTGGTTTTACTCTTCACCATCTCCAGCAGCTTCATCCTCCTGTGGCTGACGCTGGTTGTAAACTT
>NC_135991.1:11779810-11854820 GCF_053455715.1 Rhinoraja longicauda | reverse complement strand
ATGGTAGCCCGGGGGCGGCACGGTGGCACAACGGTAGAGTTGCTGCTTTACAGCGAATGCAGCGCCGGAGACTC
Source organism: Rhinoraja longicauda (assembly GCF_053455715.1). Taxonomy (NCBI): domain Eukaryota; kingdom Metazoa; phylum Chordata; class Chondrichthyes; order Rajiformes; family Arhynchobatidae; genus Rhinoraja; species Rhinoraja longicauda. The sequence continues at coordinate 11,854,746 of NC_135991.1, read as the reverse complement.
ACGTTCGATCCTGACTACGGGTGCTGTACTGTAAGGAGTTTGTACGTTCTCCCCGTGACCTGCGTGGGTTTTCTCCGAGATCTTCGGTTTCCTCCCACACTCCAAAGACGTACAGGTTTGTAGGTTAATTTGACTAGGTAAATGTAAAAATTGTCCCCAGTGTGTGTAGGATAGTGTTAATGTGCGGGGATCGCTGGGCGATGCGGATTTGGTGGGCCGAAAAGGACTTTTTCCGCGCTGTATCTGAAATATGAAATAATAAAATAATATGAATGAAGTGATACTCTCCACAGTGGAGTAGTGTTGTTGGAGTGACAGTGTAGTAGTGCTGATAGATTGACACACTGTGGAGGAGTACTGATGAAGTGACACACTGTGGGGCAATACTAATGAAGTGACATAATCTGGGGTAGTACTGACCTAATAGTATACAGTGGGGTAATACTGACGGAGTGACACACTGCAGTGCGTATGATGGATTGACACACTGTGGGTTAGCACTAATGTACTAACATATTGTGGGGTAGTACCGATGGAGTATCACACAGGGGATGTACTGATGGAGTGGCACAATGTGTGGTAGTACTGATGGACTGACACACTGTGGGATAGTACTGTTGGAGTGACAGGCGGTGGTGCCGATGAAGTGATACACTGTGTGGTAGTACAGATGGAATGATACACTGCGGAGTAATATTGATCGAGTAACGCACTTTGAGGAAGAACTGATGTAGTGACATGCTGTGGGATGGGACTGATGGGTGAGAGACTGTGGCATTGTACTGGTGGACTGGCACACTGTTGTAGAGCAGATGGAGTGGCACACTGCAGGATAGTACTGATGGAGTGCCAAACGTCGGGGTATACTGATAGACAGACGCACTGTGGGAAAGTACAGATGGATTGACATACTGGGAAGTAGCAATGATATAATGACAGATTTAACAAGGGAACTCAAGGTAAAGGAACTGCTACGAGGTAGTGAGCATAATATGATAAGTTTTAATCTGCGATTTGAGAGAGAGAAGGTTAAATCAGAAGTGGCGGAGTTGCAGTTGAACAAAGGGGGCCATGAAGGCTTGAGAGAGGAGCTGGCCAAGGTCGACTGGAAAAAGATCCTATCAGGATTGATGGTGGAACAGCAATGGCAGGGATTTCTGGGCATAATCGAGAAGATGCAGAATCATTTCATTCCAAAGAGGAAGAAAGATTCTGAGGTGAGCAAGAGGCAACCGTGGCTGACAAGGGGAATTATGGATGCAATAAAACTAAAAGAAAAGGTGTATAACATAGCAAAATGCAGCGGGAAGCCAGAGGATTGTGTCTCTTTCAAAGGACAAAAGAAGATAACAAAGAGGGCAATAGGGGGTGAAAAGTTGAAGTACAAGGGTGAGCTGGCCAAGACTGTAAAAAATGGCTAGTAAAAGCTTATTTAGGTATTTTAAGATAAAAAATATTAGCAAAGACAAGTATGGGTCCCTTGAAGGAAGAAACAGATGAAATTATTGTGGGGATCTGGGAAATGACGGAAGAGTTGAACAGGTACTTTGGTTCTGTCATCACTAAGGAAGATATTAGCAAAGACAAGTGTGGGTCCCTTGAAGGAAGAAACGGATGAAATTATTGTGGGGATCTGGGAAATGACGGAAGAGTTGAACAGGTACTTTGGTTCGGTCTTCACTAAGGAAGATATTGTAGTGGGTCTGGAAGCAGCAGGAATCAGGCAAGACGCCAGGTAAGGATTAACAGTAACTTTAATATAGCATCAGAACATCCACTCTCTTCAGTCACTCGCACGAGAGAAAACTCTAGCCCCTTCAGGCAAGCCCCGTAGCTCCAGACCCCTCCCCAGCCCTGTCCACTCAGTGCCGAGGGGGATGACCCAGGGAGTGGCCTAATCCCCGGGCACCGCCGCAAGACCCCCCCCCCCCCCAAGAACTGGAGGCACGAAACGGACAGGGGGACGTATAAGTCGACCAGCCCGTGTGCGCACCACGGCGGTCGCAGGAACCGGAACCACTCCGCCAGGGGAAGACAACCGCCGGGACTCTGGGGGTAAGGGCCGGGATGCAGGACGACCCCAAAGGCGAGGCCGCGCCAGTAGGACCGGCTGGCTAATGTCCACGTGCGCCGGCTTCAGCCGCGAAATAGAGGCAGTCTCAGGACGACCCCCATGTCCAAAACGAAGGTGCCAGAGCCACGCTCGAGCACCTTGAATGGTCCCTCATACGGACGCTGAAGGGGCGTCCGGTGCGCAGCCCGGCGCAGGAAAACAAACGGAGGGTCCTGCAGAGCGGAAGGGACATGGGACTGAACCGAACCGTGGCGAGACGTCGGCACCGGTGCTAGCTTGCCCACCGTCTCCCGAAGGCGTTGCAGGGCGGCCGATAGTTGTTCCGCCTGACGTTGGGCTGATGGATTAAACTCACCGGGGACTGCCAGCGGGGCCCCGTACACCAATTCAGCTGAGGAGGTGGCCAAGTCCTCTTTGGGCGCAGTGCGGACGCCCAGTAAAACCCACGGCAAAGCGTCGACTTATTCCGGGCCAACGAGCCGGGCCTTCAGGGCAGCCTTGAGCTGGCGGTGGAAGCGCTCCACCAGGCCGTTCGCCTGCGGATGGTACCCCGTGGTGCGGTGCAGGTTAAACCCCAGTAGTTGAGCCATTGCTGACCACAGTGCGGAGGTGAATTGCGGCCCCCGGTCGGACGTGATGTCGAGCTGCACCGCAAATCTGGCAATCCAGTGTGCCGCCAACGCACGGGCACAAGTAGAGGCAGAAGTGTCCGGCAGTGGAACTGCTCCCGGCCACCGCGTGAAACGGTCAACCACAGTCAGGAGGTGGGTGAAACCCCAAGAAGGCGGCAGCGGCCCCACGATGTCCACGTGGATGTGGTCGAAACGCTGTCGAGGGACGATGAACTCCTAGAGCGGCGCTCGCACATGCCGCTGTACTTTGGCAGTTTGGCACGGGATGCAGGTGCGTGCCCAATGCCCAACATGTTTACATACCCGTGCCACACGACACGGGAAGCCACGAGGGTCGTCGTCACCCGAATGGAAGGGTGGCCAGCCTGTGGAGCACCTCGAACACCCGGTGCCGCCAGGCAACAGGAACGATGGGGCGCGGCTGCCCGGTGGAGACATTGCACAGCAGCGTTGCGCCACCAGCGCCACAGGGAACGTCCTCCAACCGCAGGCCCGAAACGGCGGTACGGTAGGCGGACATCTCACTATCGGTCAACTGGGCCGCCGCCAGGGGTGAGTAGTCGATGCCATCGGCCACTTGCAGGACGGCGTGGACCGCGTTGGCCACTCTGTTGTCTTTGCCCCCGATGAAACGGATGGAGGTAGTGTACTCCGAGATGAAAGCCAACTGCCGCTGCTGGCGAGCCGACCACGGGTCGGACACCTTGGCGAACGGAAAGGTGAGGGGCTTATGGTCAGTGTACGCGGTGAAGTTTCGCCCCTCGAGGAAATAGCGGAAGTGGCGGACTGCAAGGTAAAGGGCAAGGAGCTCGCGGTCAAAGGCTGAGGTGCCGGCTGAAGAAGGCGAGAGTCTTCCAACACCCATCAATCCGCTGTTCGAGCACCGCCCCAACCGCCACATCCGAAGCGTCGACCGTCAGGCTGGTTGGTGCATCCGCCCGTGGGTGCACGAGCATCGTGGCCGTAGCTAGGGCTTCCATGGCGTGTTGGAACGCCGCCACCGCATCGTCAGTCCATTCGACCTCCTTGCGCTTGCCCGCCATGAGGTGGAACAGCGAGCGCATGATCCGGGCCGCAGACGGCACAAATCGGTGGTAAAAGGCCACCATCCCAACTAACTCCTGGAGGCCCCTCACGGTGGTCCGGCGTGGAAATTGGTGCACCGTGGCCACCTTGTCCGAGAGCGGCAGCGCCCCGTGCGGGGTCACGCGGTGGCCCAGGAAATCAATGGACGACACCCCGAAACGGCATTTGGCGATGTTGATGGCCTGCCCATGATCGCTAAAGCGCTGGCATAGCTGGCGGAGATGGGCAGCATGCTGCTGTCTCGAGCGGCTCGCCACCAAAATGTCATCGAAGTACACGAACACAAAGTCCAGGCCACGGCACACACAGTCCATAAACCGCTGAAAAGCTTGCGCAGTGTTCTTGAGTCCAAATGCATACGGAGGAATTCGAAAATTCCAAATGGCGTCACGATGGCCGTCTTGGGGACGTCGTCGGGGTGGACGGGAATCTGATTATAGCCACGCACCAGATCGACCTTGTAAAACACCGTGGCCCAGCCAGGTGTGCGTTAAAGTCCTGAATGTGGGCGACCGGATACCTGTCAGCGATGGTAGCATCGTTAAGCCGACGGAAGTCCCCGCAAGGGCGTCAACGACCGTCTGCCTTGGGGACCATATGGAGCGGGGACGCCCACGGGCTGTCTGAGCGGCGCACAATACCCAGCGTGTGTGAAGGAAGTCGCACAATACCCAGCGACTCCATAAGCGGAACTCCTCCCGTGCGAGACGGAGCTTGTCCGGTGGAAGACTCCGCGCCCGGGCACCAAGGGTGGGCCAGTAGTGGGAATGTGATGGGGGTCCAGGATATCGGGGAACTCAGCCAGAACTCGCGAGAACCTAGCGTCCACGGACGACAGGGGCCCATCAGTCAGCACGACCGGGTCGTCCAAGCGGAGGAAAACAGGCTACAACGTGACGGAGTGCAACAAACGCTGCCGCTTAACGTCCATGAGCAGGGAATGTGCCCGTAGGAAGTCCGCACCCAGCAAAGGCTGGGACACATCCGCAATGACGAATAGCCATATGAAGCGGCCCTCTCCGAAGTTGAGGGAGATCGTGCGCACCGCATACGAGCGGATTGGAGTCCCGTTTGCTGCAGCGAGGAGGGGCCCACGTTTACCACTGCGGAGGTCAGCATTGGAAGGGGGAAGGACGCTTACCTCAGCCCCTGTGTCCACAAGGATACGAGCCCCGGTGCGGCGATTCCACGCAAAACACGCGATGAATCTGGCCGGCCGGTGTGTGTGTGTGTGTGTGTGTGTGTGTGTGTGTGTGTGTGTGTGTGTGTGTGTGTGTGTGTGTGTGTGTGTGTGTGTGTGTGTGTGTTTGCGTGTGTGTTTGTGTGTGTGTATGTGTGTGTGAGTGTGTGTGTGTGTCTGTTTGTGTGTGTACGTATGCGTGTGTGTCTGTTTGTGTGTGTACGTGTGCGTGCGTGTGTGCGTGTGTGTGTCTGTTTGTGTGTGTGCGCGTGTGTGTGTGTTTATGTGTGTACGTGTGCGTGCGTGTGTGAGTGCGTGTGTATGTGAGTGTGTGTATGTGTGCGTGCGTGCGTGCACTCGCGTGCATATGTGATCGTGTGTATCTGTCTCTGTCTGTGTGGGTTTATGTCCGGGTGTGTTTGTGTGTGTGCGTGCGTGCTCGCGTGTGCGTGCGTGTGCCTGCGTGTATGCGTAGATGTGAGTAAGTGTGTGCGCTAAAGTGTGTTTATGTGTGCGTGTGTGTGGGGGGGTTGTGTGTCTGTTGGTGTGTCTGTGTTTGTGTTTCTCCGCCTGTCTACGGACACGTGCATGCGTCAGAGCATTCCATCTGAGTGTGGATGAGCCTTAATGTGCCTGAACATGACATGATTGCATTAAGTGGTTATGTGTTTGCATTGCGCCGGATGTCTGAATGTGTGGTCGGTATACGCTGAGAATAATTTGCTTTTCTGCGCCTTCATATTCAGCTCTGCATCGGACGCATGCCATAGTTTGATTGTTTGAATGCGTTGTGCAGTGTGCGTTCGAGAAGTTGGTGAGCCTCTGAAACGCTACCTAAACTGGGAGTTCCGTTCCGATTCCGTGACTACGTGAGGTTCCCCGGGTGACCAGGATCCATACGAACCTGCCGATTGGTGAATTGTCCATTGCCTTTTCTCGAACTGTTTAATTAAGCGGTAGAATCTGGGAAGGTTGATATGATAGTGGGGAGAATAACAACAAGTTGATGTCGGATGTGTGGATATGGCGTTTGACAGTCGGAGGGAATCCAGGCTGAGACATTATTCCTGACCTAAAACCCTGAACTCTACTCCTGCTGCCTTACTCACGTGCGGCATTCAAAATTGAAGTAATTGCTTCCAGCTTCACATTCATGTCTCGTTTCTTGCACACGCTCCTACGAGCACTGCGAGTGCAAAACGCTGCAGCAAAGGAGATGGACGGGGAAGTTAAGGACATCTTTGCTGAATGCCCCGATTGGAGATTTGCTGAGAAAGACTCGAGCTAGGCTATGCTGGGTATTTGTGCAGAAGCAAATCATACCTTTTCATTTCATGCGGGTAAAATATACATCACGCATATTATGATGGGAACCATGTTATATGAAAGATGTTGTCAACCTGTAAAAGGTTTGATTTACGGAAAAGTTTCACGAAGATGTTTCCAGGACTAGAGGGTGTGAGGTATAGAGAGAGGTTGAGCAGGCTAGGACTCTATTCCTTGGAGTGCAGGAGGAAGAGGGGTGATCACATAGAGGTGTGTAAAATCATGAGAGGAACTGTTTGGATAGGACCAGAGTAGGTGACTCGAGGTTCAGGGGACATAAGGTTAAGGAGAAGGGTAAACGATTTCATATGAATCTGAGGGGTAACTTTTTCACACAAAGTTTGGTGGGTGTATGGAACAAGCTTCCAGATTAGGTTGTTGAGGCAGGGACTATCCCAACATTTCATAAACAGTTGGACAGGTACACGGGGGTTAGGTTTAGAGGGCTAAGGGCCAACCGCGTGCGAATGGGACTAGTGTAGCTGAAACATGTTGGTCTTTGGGGGAAGGATGGGTCGAACGCCCTGTTTCCATGCTCTACTCCTCGATGAATCTATGACTCCATGATACGTGTCCTTTGTCGACCGGGTCCACGTCGGCCATCGGTCACCCAGTCGTAAGAGTTTTGTGTTATCCTACTTTCCCATCCACACCCGGTACGCTAGGGGCAATTTACAGAGTTTAATTGACCAATAAATCCGAATGTCTGCTGAATGTTGGGGAAACCGGAGCATTCGTACGAAACGAGCACAGCCAATATGAGAACGTGCAAAAGCCATAGACAGAATCATCCGGGACCGGGATGGAATGCATGTTTCCGGCTCGGAGAGGCAGCAGTTCCTCCGGCTGCGGCACTGTGTCGCCTTACTCTTCTCTGACTGCACGTGATTCTTAATCCTGTATTCTTTACATATCCATATACTAATCTAAAAGCCCCTCACATGCAACTATCATTCAGGGAGGTGCTGAAGTAATTTTGCAGCTGAGTTGTGCTGGGAATATTTGCTGCAGCAATATGTGGGGAAATATATTCTTCATCAACCCGCATTTGAAGGAGGAAGAAGGTGAAATCTATTTGCCTTCGATCACAGTGAGGAGTGCGAGGTCAGCGAAAGCAAGATGGATGCTGGTTGCGCTGGTGGGGTCTCGGAGGGATTGCAGTGTTTGTGATGGTCTCGGTGTTGCGGGGTGGTTGCGCCACGGGAGCGTCCTGGAGTCTGGTGCAAGTGTGGACCGCTTTCTGACTCGGCGGACAGGGACTGCAGAGAGAGCGACAAGCGATCGGTGCAACTCTGGCCACACCACGCTTAAGCGTGTGTGTGGCACAGACATTGGACTGATGGATGTGGGTCTCCGCTTACGCTGTGTGCCCTGGGGATTCTCCAAACAGCTGTGGCGGCTGTTTATCTTTATTCTTTGTAATTTTGTATCTTATTGCTTTATTTGGTACGGCTGTACGGTAAGATCAAATTTCACTGCACCTCAGGGTATACGTGACAATAAAACACTATTAAACTATTGAACTATTTTACCACAGCTACAAAGGTGGGCGAATATTCACCAAGATACGAAGAGAAGCTTGTTGCATGAGCTTCATTCTCTGTTTTAAGTAACAACATAATAAGTACCAGGACAGATGCATCAATCGAATTCATTACTTCAGTATCACTGTCCTGCACTAAGCCAACTGAATCCCTCACTATCAAGGACAGAATATACCCAACGTCTGAGTCTCAGCAGCTTTGTAGACGAATATGTACCATTGTATCCCTGCACCTGAGGAAATTCTCCTGACCATCTGAACCCTGATTCCCGGGCTGCGTTCCCTTGATGTAGACCGCAGAGTCAGGAGGTTCCACAGACAACAACAGGTCGATGGACCACGTTGCTTCTGTATTAAACGTACGTGTTGAGACATTCCCCAGCATGGTGCACTATTTTACACCGCTGCTGCCCAGACCTTGGTGGTGAATGATGGAACGATATAGAAGCAGTAATCTGGCTGTAATTCTGGATTTGAGTTTACAGTTTCTGCTCCATAGAGTCGGATAATACTGAAGTATATTCTACCCGCCGTGTCCGCGTCTGCCATGAAACCACGTTCTATGCGGATTTAGGTTCAAACATTTGACATGAAGCCTCTTCGTGCTTCCCTCACGATCTAATAAAACCCTCGACAAATCCACCAGCCACCTCGTCTATCAATGCCAAGATTAGCAGCGTCATATCACTTGCACTTTCAACCCTAAGCGATGGTCAACAGAATCAAATTGCCAATGTGACATTGTGGCCTGTATTATTGGGAATTAGTTCACAGTCTACGAGGTAAAGCTCACTGCACCCAGATTGTTCAATGCACGTCCAATGAAGCACGTTAATCACCCGTTCTTCTTTGAAGTTTATTTATTGGAGATCTGCTAACGGAACACACCATATCCCGTTCAGGTTGAGAGGAAAGAATTTATGCTTTCGAAAACAAATGGCTTAACATCTATTTCCCAGGACCACACAGATCTCCCGACAAACAAGGTTTTTAATTGAGTTGTGTGCATGCATGATTACGATTTAGCCCGTGACCATCAGCTCGCTCAGTATCTAACCCAGCCTTAATCTGACGTCTTGTTCACTAAAACAAACTGTAGAAATCTTCAGGATATTTTAGATGTTGCACTGAGATAGGTCAGATATACATGGAAATGTTGCTGGCATAGATGAAACGGGAGATACATTTCTGCTGTGATTTATTGCTTATAGTTTCTACATTGGCTTCCTTCCTTGACACGTTTAAACATTATTATCGGCAGATATTTCAACCCGCTCTTCAGTTCCTCTCTAAATTTAGACTGAGTTACGGCGTAAATACACGTGTTTGTGCAGCAACTCAAAAGCAGTAGCATGTAGCTGGTTTCGTCCGCGATTAGCGACGGGTCACTGTAACCGGTAAAATAAAATCGCCTTGTTATCTGTGTCCAGAGGAAATATATAAAATACGTCATCCAAAGCATAATGAAGTTGCCCGAAATTGCAAAGAGCAAGATGATTGACTTCCTTCTGCTTTCTATCTCGGCATCATTCTGATTCGCACCATTCTTGCTGCCTCTCAGATTCTTGCGGACTCGACTGGCCATTAAAATGTGCCCGACAGTCAGAACATTGAGCAGTGATATCAGGAACATTGGGAGCAGAGGGCTGAAACATCGGTGAATCCAGTTGAATGATATCCACGTGGGTTCAATTAAGCATTCTTGTTTTACATGGCAGCCCCATGCTACATTATGCACAGTCACAGAAGGTTCAAATGCAAAGTACCAGGGGATGTTTTTGAAGCAGAACAGCGTACACACAGTTGCTATCACCCTGGCTGCCGTTTTCTCGGTGCAAAATCTGGATCTCAGCTTGTGGCAACAAATCATCAAATATCGATCAAACGTGAACGAGAGTGTTAACCACACGGAAATGTCTGTGACTGCGTGGTTAAGGGCCCGGTGGAAGGAACACACTTGAGTAATGAAGAGAAAAGTTGTGGGGAAATACAGCTGATTGACACGATAAAGTAAAACGTCAATTACGGCAACCAACAGATCCGCCGCAGCCATGGCAACAAGATAGCGTGATACACATTTGGAGAGCCCGCACTTTCCCCGGGACAGGATCACAATCGATATCACATTAGCTGTGTTACGGGCATAAACAGAAATCGACAATGTACATTCACAGTGTAGATTACAGGTTGTTCCACGCAACACGCGATTTCACATAAAGCATAGAGTTGAGCATAGACATTCATGACAGGGCGAGCGGCACACCGCACAAAATATCCAAAAGGTTGAGCGACGAGAAAGAAACGCATTTCCACTGTTAGGACTGTCGCCAGTGTTAACGGACGAATGTAATCGCAACAGATGCGTGCATGAAAATAATGATAAACTTACAATAAATTTACACGGAACTTGTTTTAAATCAGTTCGGATAAACGTGGTGTACGCGGCAGGTGCAGTACCAGACTACAAATCTGTGATCTGAAAATAAAGCGAGACGCCACGGCATTTACTTGTAACCAAATGCCATCTGATAAGACGGATTGGGTGTCTGAAAATTTAGCCTTGATTTTGTGCGTTTTTAACTCAGCTACACTTCGTTTCATTAATACGAAATGTGCATTTCTAACCGTGAACGACGCATTAGCTTAACTTCACGTATTTTCATCATTTTCTGTTTGACTGATATTTCCCGCAGTATATCAATAACATCGATTATAATCACTTTATCTTTTCAATTCATCTTGTCCTATGACTCGGCAACATCTCGCCAGTTATAAATTGTTTCAATATCTCATTTTCCTTATTGATGTTTACAGACACATTGTCAGAATATCGGAACCGCTCCACACCCACCTGAGATTCTGACCAGTGTCACGCAGGGTCAGCGTGACTGCTCAGGGATTCATCACTGCCGCAGGGATTCCTTCAGCCGTTTCCTCGGTGCAACGGAATCCCTGCGGCAGCGATGTCGCTCCTGTAACAGATGCTACATAAGGCAACTGCTTCCCATGCTCAAGGACAGATCAATGCGTGGAGAATGAAATATTGCGCGTCCCCTTGAGTGGACTATGTTTTCTTCCTGCTAAGTGTAGATACCCACCCACCTAAGGGTAGATATCCACCCACCACAGGCATTGCAATGTCGATGAATAATATCCATCACCTCGGTGTGAAGCAATGGAGACATTCTGGCCAACGGCACCGCAGCCGGGGTCATGGCTGCTGAGAAACCAGAGTGTATCTATTATTACCGAACGCCTCACGATATGCGTGTGCACAGAGGCGTGGATTATTACACCTATAAATGACGAGACGTTACCGGGTGTCACCGGATAGGACGGGGGTTTGTCTGATGAATGGAGACAATAAAGTAAAGACAAAATATTTCAGTCATACAGAACACTAATGAAATACACTGGATCTTTTCAACAAACGGCAGCATTTGCAGTTGGAAATGTATATTTCAGGTGACCAAAACGAGGTATTATTGAGTTCAGCCCTTAAGAAACACGGCTACATTCGTCATTCGATGGATTTGAGGGCAGGAAAATCTAAACATCCCAAATCTGCGAAGAATGGCGTAGAAAAGAAAAAGGTTTAATCGACGATTCGTATCATAGATTGAATTACTTACCAAGAATTCCAAACCCTGCTATAATCGGGTAGTAAATCATTTCTGCCTGGATTATAGAAGGCAGCAGAAAAAACGAATAATCGGTGAATATAGGTTTCATCCTGGAGGGAAGTGAGAGATAAGTTTAATGTTCGATGTTGGAATGCATCTGAAAGCGCGTTATAGAGAAAGGCTTCATATCTGTTAGAGAGAGCTTCCCCTGGGATCAGGAAGACAAAAACAAGAACATTAACATTACTTCATGGTATCTGAACATCGGATCAACAGTACTCACAGTTATGATTTCACCACTTGATATATATCTACCAATCACCAGTTTTAATTTAAGTGGAAGTACCCAAACTTGAGATAACATATTGACGTAATATCCCTCTAATTCTGATTAAAATTTCGAAATTTGAATGCTGTACTGTAACACGTTAAACATGTGCGCTCACGCTTCTGTTATTCTGTGAAACAGTTCTTCTCTGCCGAACCTCAAACTAAACACAACAAGCTGTAACAAACTTTCAAAGTACGCCGTGATATAACTAGATTCGAATCAATTGGAGGTTTAACTCGCAAGAAGTGATTGGTACAATAACGGCACATGTAAAGCCGGAACAGTATTGCGAGTTCAGTAAATTACAATTTTGGGAGAGGATGACAGCAAATGTTGTCATAGAGTCATAGAATCATAGAGTCATACATTGTGAAAGCAGGGCCTTCGCCCAACTTGTCCACACCTACCAACATGTCTTACGTACATGTCTTGAGCATGTATTTTGCAAAGACATGCGACTCCTATAGTTGCTGGGACTCTGCGAGTGTCATGAATCACCCGGTGCGGATGACGACGCTGGGATGGGTGAGGATGGGGGCACGGGTCTGCTCCTCAGCAGAGACACTGTATAAGCATGCAAGGCATATAAAACAGACATGCATGAGTCGATGGACGAGTCCATATGCCAGAAATTTGCGACTAACCTAGATGAATAAGCCTCAGTTGTCGCAGACTTGGTGAGCAAGTGTATTGAGGATCGTGTACCAAAAAAGGCGATATCTGGTTCCATCAGAAACTACGGACAAACCGCGTGTTCGACTCCCACGTGACATTCATGTCTGCTACGTTCAAGTCAAATGATCCTGAGCGGTACAAGATATCTACTTACGCTCTTCGCAGAGTTTCTAAGAATGCCAAGACGGAATTGCGGACAAGGATGGAGTCCCGAGACAACTACACAAATGTCGGTAGTTTGGGGCAAGGCTTGCAAGTCGTCAAGTCAAGTCAAGTTTATTTGTCACATACATATACAAGATGTGCAGTGGAATGAAAGTGGCAACGCCTGCGGATTGTGCTAAACTACAAATCAGAATAGAAAATATATTAATACAGTAAATTAAATTAAATTAGTCCCTGGTGATATGAGAGTTAACAGTCCTGATGGCCTGTGGGAAGAAACTCCGTCTCCTCCTCTCTGCTTTCACAGCGTGACAGCGGAGGCGTTTGTCTGACCGTAGCAGCTGGAACAGTCCGTTGCTGGGGTGGTAGGGGTCCCCCATAATGTTGCTGGCTCTGGATCTGCACCTCCTGATGTATAGGTCCTGCAGGGGGCGAGTGTAAACCCCATAGTGCGTTCAGAAGAGCCTTCCTGTCCTTGGCAGAGCTGTTCCCAAACCAGATTGTGATGTTCCCGGACAAGATGCTTTCTACAGCCCCAGTGTAGAAGCACCGAAGGATCTTCAGAGAGACTCTAAATTTCCTCAACTATCTGAGGTGGTAAATGCGCTGCCTTGCCTTACTCACCAGTAAGGCAATGTGTGTTGTCCATGTCAGATCCCCTGTGATGCGGACTCCCAGGTATTTAAAGCTGCTCACCCCATCCACAGTAGACGGCACGATAGCGCTGCGGTAGAGTTGCTGCTTTACAGCGAATGCAGCGCCGGAGACTCAGGTTCGATCCTGACTACGGGTGCTGCACTGTAAGGAGTTTGTACGTTCTCCCCGTGACCTGCGTGGGTTTTCTCCGAGATCTTCGATTTCCTCCCACACTCCAAAGACGTACAGGTATGTAGGTTAATTGGCTGGGTAAATGTAAAAATTGTCCCTAGTGGGTGTAGGATAGTGTTAATGTACGGGGATCGCTGGGCGGCACGGACTTGGAGGGCCGAAAAGGCCTGTTTCCGGCTGTATATATATGATATGATATGATATGATAGACCCACTTATCTCCAGTGGCGTGCTCACATAGCCCCCCTTCTGGCTGTCAAGATGCGAGGGAGCGGTGTGCAGAACCTGGGAGACCGCATCATCCGTGGATCTTTTCGGACGGTATGCGAACAGCAGCGGGTCCATATTGGGAGGGAGGAAGGCACAGATGTAATTCTTGATCAGCCTCTCGAAGCATTTCATGACCACCGAGTTGAGGGCCACCGGTCGATAGTCATTCAAACAAGTTGGAGAGGCATTCTTTGGCACTGGTACGATGATGGATCGTTTGAAGTTAGGTCATGCCTAATGTGGACAGTTGCTACTTCCCCTCCCCCATAATTCTCATTGACTTTAGTGCGGAGATACACCACAGTAAATTCCCCTTGGGCCCAGCGAGTCCGCACCGAAAAACAATCGCCCCAACACTAACACTATCCTACACATGGGACAATTTAATAATATACCGAGGCCAATTAACCGACGAATCTGCACGTCTTTGGAGTATGGACGGAACCCGGAGCACAGCGTAAATACACATAGTCACGGGGAAAACATACAAAATCCACACGAGGCCGCACACGAGGTCAGGATCGAACCCGGATATCTGGTACTGTAAAGCATCAACACTAACACTGTGTCGTTGTGTCGCCACTGGCTACTGCAAAGCCTCAGTGCATCATATTCCCCGCTGATATGGTGGTATTTGCTCCCATTCTGCTCTCCCTGCTGACGTGCGACCGCCAGAGTGGAAGTCAAATGTGTGAAACTCCTTGCAGTTGATGCAGGTTGTTGCCATGATAATGCAGGCGGTCTGGACTGAAAAATAACTGAACACGGAAACCAATTGAATATTACCTGAGCCCCAAGATTCAGTATCCACAACCCTTCCCCCAAATCATTCACAATCCTTCTCCCATTCCAATCCAACCTCACCCGTTCCCACAATCACCTCCTCACTCTTTCCCGCTCCCTACCCCCTCCACTCCAAACTTCACTCACCAACCCCCAGAAAGCTTCCCCACACCCCTCCCCTCCAACCTCTCTCTTACCCCTTCCACCAACCCCCTCACCTCCCCCCAAAACAACCCTTTCCCCAAGCCTTCTCCCTCACCCTTCCATCAAGGTTCTCCCTCTTCCCATGGCCCCAAACATTCCCTCAACCCCGTCCACCACAAAGTCACTCCTCCACCAATCCTTCACATCAACATCTCCCCACTGTCTCTTCACTAAAGCCTTTCATATCCCCCCTCCAACCTCACCCCACTTCCTTCCCCTAACGCTCTGCCTCACCCCCTCCAACCCTCTCGCCTCACCGTTCCCCAAATACCTCATCAAGCCTTCCCCCAAACCCTCCCGCTTCTAACTATCGTCCTCACTACATCCCCTCCAGCCATTCCCTCAGCCCGCCAAGGCATTTTGGATCTCGCGGTTGCTACCCACTTACTCACCTTCCACTCCCATACTGCCCCTTCTGTCCTGGGCCTTATCAATTACCAGAATGAATCCACACGTAAAAAGAAGGAACAGCACTTCATATTTTGCTTGGATAGCTGACAACGCAACAGTATTACATTGAATTCTCCAATCTACGGTAACTTCTAAAAGCGCCTCCCTTTCCCTTCCTAATCCTTTGCCCACCAACACCACCCCTGCCTTTGCTCTTTCCACCACTCCATTCCCGTGGCCCTTGGCTGAGCCAACACCAGTTTCTCCCCCCCCTCACTGAAGGTCTGCTAACTAGCTTCACAGTCCGCAACTATGTTCAACAATTTGCTTATCAGTGAAAACCCTCGCATGAGGTAATCCGATGCCAGCCTTGATTTGTCCTGTATTTTCCCTGCTCTCTCTACTGCAATGTCTAAAGAAGAATCCCGCCCCGAAATGTCAGCTATCCATTTTCTCCAGAGTTGGTGTCTTTCGGTTGAGTTGCCCCAGCATTGTATGTCTGTCACAGCCACCGCAATATTGTCATAAGTTCATGAGGGACAGGAGCAGAATTAGGCTATTCGGCCCACCTTGTCTACTCCGCCATTCAATCCTAGCTGATCTATCTCTCCCTCCTTACCCTATTTTCATGCCTTCTCCTCATAACCTCTGACACCCAAATTAATCAAGAATCTATCTATCGCTGCCTTAAAGATATCCACTAACTTTGCCTCCACAGCCTTCTATGGCAAATAATTCCAAAGATTCTCCATCGTCTGACTAAAGAAATCCCCTCTCTCATGTCAATACTATATTCCATCTGCCTCTCTCCCAAACCATCAGTCCTCTGCAGAGCCCCTGCTTTCTCTACACTACCTACCCCTTAACCTATTTCCGTATTATAGACAATAGACTGTAGACAATAGGTGCAGGAGGAGGCCATTCGGCCCTTCGAGCGGGCAACGCCATTCAATGTGATCATGGCTGATCATTCTCAATCAGTAACCCGTTCCTGCCTTCTCCCCATACCCCCTGACTCCGCTATCCTTAAGAGCTCTACCTAGCTCTCTCTTGAATGCATTCAGAAAATTGGCCTCCACTGCCTTCTGAGGCAGAGAATTCCACAGATTCACAACTCTCTGACTGAAAAAGTTCTTCCTCATCTCAGTTCTAAATGGCATACCCCTTATTCTTAAAATCTGGCCCCTTGTTCTGGACTCCCACAATATATGGGACATGTTTCCTGCCTCTAACGTGTCCAACCCCTTAATAATCTTATACATTTCGATAAGATCTCCTCTCATCCTTCTAAATTCCAGGGTATACAAGCCTAGTCGCTCCAGTCTTTCAACATATGACAGTCCCGCCATTCCGGGAATTAACCTGGTAAACCTACGCTGCACGCACTCAATAGCAAGAATATCCTTCCTCAAATTTGGAGACCAAAACTGCACACAGTACTCCAGGTGCGGTCTCACTAGGGCCCTAACAAAACTGCAGAAGGACCTCTGCTCCTATACTCAACTCCTCTTGTTATGAAGTCCAACATTCCATTGGCTTTCTTCACTGCCTGCTGTACCTGCATGCTTCCTTTCAGTGACTGATGCACTAGGACACCCAGATCTCGTTGAACGTCCCCTGCTCCTAACTTGACACCATTCAGATAATACTCTGCCTTCCTATTCTTACCACCAAAGTGGATAACCTCACACTTATCCACATTAAACTGCATCTGCCATGCATCCGCCCACACACACAACCTGTCCAAGTCACCCTGCAACCTCGCTCCAATCCCAGTTATGGACCCGAGCTACTTTAACCAAGGGTACTATTTACCCCCTCCCGTTATGTACATGACCTTTAAATATCCCCAAAGCCAGATCTACCCAGCCACCTGTATAAAGACCTCTGGACCAACCTCTGGATACTCCAATTGTTGGAATGGAACCGGGTATTGGTGTGCCGTGGTAGAAATTCAGAACACTGTAAGCTGCTTTAGGACAAAGGAGACATTCCGGTGCAGCCAATACCCTGGCACCGGGGTGACCATTTGCCATAACACCAGCCAATGTGTTGACCTTGTGAGAGGGTGGCAGACACTCTGTGGTTGGGGAAATAAGACACACCTGGCGATTAACAACAATACCTTCCCCATTGTACCACGCTTTGGCACAAGAGGTGATTCCTTAGAATCATACATGTACCCGATGATATGTTGGTGGATAGCAACAGCCGGTTCCCCTGTAATGATAACTGGAGTAGCACTGGTCCAACGTCAGGCTCTGACGGAGGAACCCTGGGAGTAGTTTATACCAAACCCGGATTGTTCCCGATGTTGGGGAAGTCCAGAACAAGGGGTCACAGTTTAAGGATAAGGGGAAGGATTTAGGACGAGATGAGAACGTTTTTTTCACACACAAAGTGGTGAATCTGTGGAATTCTCTGCCACAGAAGGTAGCTGAGGCCAGTTCATCGGCTGTATTTAAGAGGGAGTTAGATGTGGCCCTTGTGGCTAAAGGGATCAGGGGGTATGGAGAAAAGGCAGGTAAGGGATACTGAGTTGGATGATCAGCCATGATCATATTGAATGGTGGTGCAGGCTCGAAGGGCCGAATGGTCTACTCCTGCACCTATTTTCTATGTTTCTATTTTTCTATTATTTCCTGTGTAATGGGATAAGGAAAAAAATCTTGGTAATGGGAAAAGAGACCCCAGACAAAGTGGCGACAGGAATCCTTACCCCCACAACTATACCCTGACCAGTACGGTGGAGCTTCAGCTTCTCCGCCGTTGGCCAAATAAAAACAAAATGAGGAATTTCTAAGGAATTTTGCGCTAACTGGATGGAACCATCTGCGATCGGTAACAGTAGAGATCACTCCATTGTTTGGGGAATATTGAGCATCTCGGTGGCATCGCAGGGGCCATGGCATCCAACAATGGAAGTTATCTTTTGTGCGGACTCACCATTCTGGGGAATAAGACTGGAGGCTATAAATCAGTGGTTCCCAACCTTTCAAATATAGCGACCCATTTTAGAACAAGCAATCATGAAGCGACCCCAACCCTTAAAATATCTTATATATACATTCGGTTTTTGTACAACAAACTGCCATATATTGCGATTATTGAATTATAGATTATTTATTCATAAAAAATTCCAAAGCTCCTACAAACATTAATTAATTGCAAATCAATTCAAAATTGTTCGAACACACAAATTTCCACCGTTATGTAAAATATGTTTATGAACTGACTTTAATGAGACGGCTGGTATTGCAGTTTTTTAGCTAGCAATTCTATCCTGGGCTCCGTTGTCGATATGGCACACCTCAAGTCGTCTTCCAGATTTAATTTATTTCGGTATTTGTTTTTAAGGATGAGAAGTTGGGAGAATGCTGCTTCACATAAGTAAGTTGTTGGGAAGGGCAATAAATTCCTTATCGCGATTTCTGATATTACTGGGAATTTTTGGAAACTTTTTGCCCAAAATTCTTGTAGTTGCAATTCACCAAACCATGATTTAGCTTCAAAATTGTTTTTTAAGTCGATGAACTCTTCTTCTGCTGCTTCAGGGATATTAGATACATTGGCATTGAATGGGTTGATTGTAAGGGAGAAAGATTTGCAACATTCATCAGGAAAATAACTTCTTAATCGAACAGTAAGAATTTCCAAATGCTCTTGTATCAAGCTATATAAGTCATCGATGTTAATTTCATTTGCCGCTTCTTCAACAAATTGGACAAGTGTTGGGAACATGTATAATTTCTTATGGTTAATTTTGGTGATCCAGAGTTCCAATTTCATTTTGAAAGACGATATGTTTTCAGACAAAGATATTATCGTACTTTCCTTACCCTGTAATCCTGTATTAACACTATTAAATATCTCAAAAATGTCGACCAGGTATGCCAATTTGCACAACGTAAATCCATCCGTCAACAATGATTCATATTCGCTTGCATTTTGAGAATCGAGAAATATTTGAAGCTCTCCTCTTAATTCAAAAAATCTCTTCAACGCCTTTCCTTTCGAGAGCCATCTTACCTCTGTGTGAAACAATAGTGCTTCATGCGTTGATCCCAAATCCTCACATAAAACTTTGAAGAGCCGTGTTGCAAGTGGCCTTGATTTAACGACATTTACTGCTTTAATCACTCGGTTAAGCACTTCTTTCAATGGTTCAGGTAACGTCTTGGTAGCTAATACTTGTCGATGAATCATGCAGTGAGTCCCAATTACTTCTGGAGTCACTTTTTTAACCAACGATTGGAAGCCAGACTTACAGCCGAGCATTGCAGGTGCCCCGTCAGTACAAACTCCGCATAATTTCTTCCATTCAATTGAATGTTCATTAAAGAAATCATCAATTAAATCAAAAATATCAGCAGCAGTAGTTGAAGTTTGCAGAGGCTTACAACACAAGAATTCTTCTTTAATTTTTTCATTTTTATAATAACGAACATACACAAGAAGTTGTGCAAAGTTTGTCACATCAGTAGTTTCATCAAGCTGTATGCTGAACAGCCCAGTTGGAGTTTCTTTTAATTCTTGAATAATTTGGCATAAAATATCCTCGGACATATCTGTTATCCTTCGTTTTACCGTATTGTTTGACACGGATAGAAGCGATAATTTATTTACCGCTTCAGGACCGATCATGAGACGTACAATATCTTTGGTGCATGGAAAAATAAGATTCTCAGCTATTGTGTGTGGCTTTTTAGCACGTGCTATTCTTAATGCAACCGTGTATGAAGCTTCAATGGCGGCTACATTTTTGTTTTGAAATAATCCACTGCTATCAAGCCGGCGGCTTTTGACACCAACAACTTTTGCTTTAAAAAAGTCAATACTTTTATCTTTCAAATCAGGGTGCTTAGTTTCGAGATGTCTTTGAAGTTTAGCTGGTTTCATAGACTCATGAGCAAGAACTTCCAAACATACTACACACTGTGGTCTTTCCACACCTGCATTAACTATGTCAGTGAATCCCCATTTCAAGAAATCATCACTGTACTTTCTCTTTCTTACACTCATTTTTAAAGGGTTAAGAATCACTCGAACAAAACTAACTACGTGTCACTGCAAGCGCGCGTACAACACTAGGTAAGTGGGAGGAGCGACAGCGGTGGCGCGACCAAGACAAAACAGAAACCAAACATGTTCAATACTGGCTTGAGTGACAACACGTTGTGTTGAGTGACTTAGGGAACTGTTACATTTAGTTTCATAGTATGAATTTATATAACTATCTTAATATGCATTTCACCGTGTTTTATATAATATTCATATCAGCTCAAAATCATTTAACGACCCCATGGCATTGGTGTCGCGACCCCGTTTGGGGTCGCGACCCACAGGTTGGGAACCACTGCTATAAATGAAATAAAGGAGGGCCTGTCACACCTACGGCTGTTCTCAATGCAGAACCGATACGCACTGGATTATCTGCTGGCGAAGGAAGGAGGTGGCATTGTAAAATGGAAATGTATTATGGGAATTATGGACCGAACCGCGAACCTCACGAGAATTGAAGACGATATACAGACTTTCCTGAATGGGATAATTAAGGGTTTGAACTGGGGAGATTGTGGATTGGGCGGATGGTACAATTGGGTTATTAACATTGCCATTTATCTCGGAGTAATTTTGATATCTCTATTCGTGGGTATTGCCATCGTTAAATGTGTAATTAGTAAGCTTATACAGGCCATGAAAGGCATTGGAAGCACTCATAAAATGTTGTTACTACGCATGGGAGAAACTGGAGAAGATCTTCCGATGTTAGGGGACGATTACAATGAAAGTGATGGTAAAGCAAGTGATATGGTGAAAGAGCAGGTTGCCAAGGAATTATTAGAGGAAGAATACAACAGACTTAATCAACTGGGTATAAGTCAGAGCTATGAAGAACTTAATCACTGGGTACCGTAAGGGCTAGGGAATGAAACCCAGCAGAGGAGTAGGAACCAGAGGTGGGTTCAACAAGCCAGCCTGTCGACCCTGAACACCGCTTGGGCCAGGCTCTGGGGGCCTATAAAGCACCACGAGGTCAGGTATAAACTCGGATGACTATATAACCCGCTTCAGATGAGTCTCTACTGAGTTTTATCATATCATATCATATCATATCATATATATACAGCCGGAAACAGGCCTTTTCGGCCCTCCAAGTCCGTGCCGCCCAGCGATCCCCGTACATTAACACTATCCTACACCCACTAGGGACAATTTTTACATTTACCCAGCCAATTAACCTACATACCTGTACGTCTTTAGAGTGTGGGAGGAAACCGAAGATCTCGGAGAAAACCCACGCAGGTCACGGGGAGAACGTACAAACTCCTTACAGTGCAGCACCCGTAGTCAGGATCTAACCTGAGTCTCCGGCGCTGCATTCGCTGTAAAGCAGCAACTCTACCGCTGCGCTACCGTGCCGCCCTGATAGTTGTTAAAAATTGACAAAAGGGGGGAATGAGGAATAAAGATAAAATACGAAGCAAGTCTGATTAAGTCAAGGACTAAAAAGATAACCGTCTGGGTATAGGTTAATTAGAAACAATTGTCACTGCTTGCTTTGGTATTGTGTGATATATCTCTGCTCGTTAGCTAGAAGTTGTGAAACCTTGGACGGTTGAGAAGTGATTAGCATCCTAATCACAGAATGTTCCAGCAGATACGACAATAGGATGTACGGGACTGGTCATAGCTGGGGACTGGGAAGTGCCTACGGGACTAGTTGTGATTGGATGAACATGTTGGAACAATGTCCCTCAATTGAACAATGGACCTCAATTGTGCCCCCACCATTCTATTATTTGGAAACTATATAAACATTGTCTTGGTATGTATGAGTATGTTTGTCCCAGTCTGTTTCGGAGACCGTGAGCTCTGTAGGAGCAGAATTGGAGGAATCATCGCAGCGCTGCATTAAAGGTTTGAATTGAAGAGCAAGTGTTTGGATCAATTATTATTGAACTGGATTGACATAAAGTACCTGAATCGTCACAAGGATACCAGATCTCTTTGTACTTCCCCATTTCCTAACTTGACACCATTCAGATAATAATCTGCTTTCCTGTTCTTTCCACCAAAGTGGATAGATAACCTCACATTTATCCACATTAAACTGCATCTGCCATGCATCTGCCCACTCATACAACCTGTCCAAATCACCCCGCATCCTCATAGCACCCTCCTCACGGTTCACACTGCCATCCAGCTTTGTGTCATCCGCAAATTTGCTAATGTTTGAACATTAACAATTGAACGAATAACACACAATGCTCCAAATTAAATTTTAAATGCTTGCTTCAAATCTAAGAAAGAGGCAGTTGATAAACTCTGCTGTGCCCTGCGCCCAGTGGGAAATATTAGTTCCACCCGGTGAACACGAAGGCTGATTATTATCTGAATGGTGTCAGATTAGGAAGAAGGGGAGCTGCAACGAGACCAAGGCGTCGTTGCATGTCACTCACTGAAAGTAAGCATACAGGTACAGCAGGCAGCGAAGAAAGCTCATGGCATGTTGGCCTTCATAGCGACAGGATTTGAGTACAGGAGCAAGGAGGTCACACCCGGAGTATCGTGAGCAGTTTTGGTATCCTAATTTGAGGATGGCCATTCTTGCTATTGCGGGAGTAAAGCGTAACCAGTTTCACTAGGTTAATCCTCCGGATGGCGGGACTGAAATATGATAAAAGAATGAATCGACTGGGCTTAATTTTACTCGAATTTAGAAGGATGAGAGGGGATCATATAGAAACATGTAAAATTCTTAAGGGATTGGACAGGCTAGATGCAGGGGGGGGAATGACGATTTTGGGGAGTCCAGAATCAGGAGTCACAGTTTAAGAATAAAGGGAAGGCCATTTAGCACTGAGACGAGGAAAAACTTCTTCACGCAGAGAGTTGTGAATGTGTGGGATTCTCTGCCACAGAAGGCATTGGATTCACTGGATGTATTCAAGGGAGAGCTAGATAAATCTCTTGGGGTTAACGGAGTCAAAGGATATGGGCTATGGTGATAAGCCACGAACAGGGTACTAATTCTGAATGATCAATCATGAATGGGCTGGTCCTGCAAATCTTTTCAATGTTTTCTATGTTTTCTAACACAAGGTGAGGCTCTGTTCAATTTGCAGGTTATTTTGTGATGAATGGTTTCAGACCAGTCGACAAGTTGATGTTAATTCAAGCCCACAGACCAGACAACAAGGATTGTCTGGAGGCAAATAACCAACTCGTCCTTGTGGCCTGTCCACAAGGCAGTTCAGAGAGAACTGCCACACACACCGACAATACTTTTTCCTATTTATCATGAAATGAATGAGAACATGTTTACCATCATGGTGTGTACATATGGTACACGTAAAAACTGAAAGAAACACTTCACTTAAGCAGTTGACAGGCCGATTTTTGAGCTAATCTTGGTCTTGGTCTTGGTTCTTGGTCCTCCAAAATATTCCAAATTGAATTTAAACTGGAGGTGGCGGAGTATGGACTTAAGCATGGAGGGCTTCTTGGAGAAGTGCTGCCTGAAAGGCAGTTGCGTCTAGTTGAGTAACTATAGTAGGGAGAAGACTATTTCATGCTTTAATTGTGTGAGAGAAGAATGAATTGCTATACACATCTGTCTTGATAGCTGGGATCTCAAATTGAATCGAATGCCCTCATCTACTCCTGATAGGTTTGGGTTTGGTGTAGATGTGGTAATCTATGTCGAGCTGACCAATTAACATTTTGTAAAAACAGGTCAAACGGTCGGCTTTACGTTTGTCTTGGAGAGTGTTCCTCCCCAATGAATTTAGAAGTTCGGCAACACTCGCTGCTCTCTCATAAGTATTTGTAACAAAACGAGCTGCCTGTCTTTGGACACGTTCGATCGAAGAAATGTTTTTAATTATGTATGGGTCCCATGCTGCCACTACGCAGTCCAAATGTGTTCTTAAGCAGTCCCATAGTCCTGGCTTGCCTAACCTCCCCCGACAGCTCCGAAACATGTGTCCGGGCAACAAATGTCCGATATCCTGGGTAAGGGTGTACATGTATTCAAAGGAAGTACATTTATTCAATATTATCATTGTGGACAATGATGGGTCTGGATAAGCAATGACATTATCAGTGTGGTCAGTGATGGGTC
The DNA here is from genome assembly GCF_053455715.1 of Rhinoraja longicauda. NCBI lineage: Eukaryota > Metazoa > Chordata > Chondrichthyes > Rajiformes > Arhynchobatidae > Rhinoraja > Rhinoraja longicauda. Next base: position 11,830,509 of record NC_135991.1, on the reverse strand, counting down.
TGGAGAAGCAGTGACATTATCAGTGTGGTCAGTAATGGGTCTGGATAAGCAGTGACATTATCAGTGTTGTCAGTAATGGGTCTGGATAAGCAGTGACATTATCAGTGTGGGATAATAACTGCTGATGCTGGTACAAATCGAAGGTATCACAAAATGCTGGAGTAGCTCAGCAGGTCAGGCAGCATTTAGGAGAGAGGGAATGGGCGACGCTTCGGGTCGAGACCCTTCTTCAGACTGATGTTTGGGGGCGGGACAAACAAAGGATATAGGTGGAGACAGGAAAACAGTGGGAGAATTGGGAAGGGGAGGAAGGGGGAGAGGGGGGAAATAGAGAGACAGAGGAACTATCTAAAGTTGGAGAAGTCAATGTTCATAAAATTGGGATGCAAGCTGCTCAAGCGAATTATGAGGTGCTGTTCCTCCAATTTCCGGTGGGCCTCACTACGGCACTGGAGGAGGCCCACGACAGAAAAGCCAGACTGCGAGTGGGAGGGGAAGTTGAAGTGCTCAGCCACCGGGAGATCAGGTTGGTTAAGGCGGACTGAGCAAAGGTTTATTTGACACATTGTTACGACACACAATTTGACACATTATCAGTGTGGTCAGTGATGGGTCTGGATGAACAGTGGCATTATCAGTGTGGTCAGTGATGGGTCTGGATACACAGTGGCATTATCATTGTGGTCAGTGATGGTCTGGACAAGCAGTGACATGATCAGTGTAGTCAGTGATGGGTCTGGATAAGCAGTGACATTATCAGTGTGGTCAGTGATGGTTCCGGTTAGCAGCGGCATTATCAGTGTGGTCAGTGATGGGTCTGTATTAGCAGAGGCATGACCTCATTTAATTACGACCCCCATCTTTTGGATGAAATACACGACTGGATAACAATCGTCTGTTTTGCATTATTTCAGGTGTTTGACTGTAATGGTTTAACGCGGGCTCAGTATCTTTTGTTAATCTATTGCATCTTGCTGCTCTCCACACGCTAGTAAACACGGTAAAACACAGATATATTTGTTTGTTATAGTCATCTCAATAGATGTGTTGAAAATAAGTAAATATCTCTCTCCAGCATGCAATTTAATGAATAAAGATGAAAATTGAAAAGCAGATTCAGATCTGAGAAGGGGGGAGTTGAGTAACTGTGCTGTGCTCTTCGCCTAATGGGGAATATTAGTTCCAGCCGGTGAACACAAGTTGAGGCTCTGTTCAATCTGCACTTTATTTTGTAGTGAACGACACAGACCAGTCGACAGGTCAATGTGAATTCAAATCGTCAGACAGCAAGGGCAGTCTAAAAGCATATCATCAACTCATCTGTCTGGGCTGTCCATGCAGCGGTTCATAAAGTGCTGCCACACACACAGAGTTGATTCCTGTGTAGGAAGGAACTGCAGATGCTCTTTTAAACAACAGATCGACACGAAATGCTGTCTTGAGTCTGATCAAAGATATCGACCCGAAACGTCATCCATTCCTTCTCTCCAGAGATGCTGCCTGACCCGCTGAGTTCCTCCAGCACTTTGTGTCTACCTTCGAGATAGACACGATATGCTGGAGTAACTCGGCGGGTCAGGCAGCATCTCTGAAGATAGAAATTGTTGACGTTTCAGGTCGACACCCTCCTTCAGACTGACACTCAGTTAAGAAGGATCTCGAACTGAAACGTCACCTATAACTTTTTTTAGAGATGCCGCCCGACCGGCTGAAGTACTCTAGCATTTTGTGTCTCTCTTCGACTTAATTGCTGGGCGCATTTGTCAAGTAATTGAAGAGTGCATACTCACGGCGTTAACTGGGAAACGTTGAAACTGAAGGAAGCAGTTTTGAGATCAAAGACAGATATTTTTTGAAAGGGTCGATGTATGTGACAGGCAATACTTATGTTTTCTGTTTAATCTGCACCTTTGAGAAATGTCGACACCTGTTGATTTCAGTTCATTGGATTTTCAGACTAGAGCTTATTTGTGACTAAATAACCAAACAGGTGACGCAACTCAAACGTACTATCCCTCACCATGGGACAAAGGAACCTGCGTCTGACGAGTGTACCAGGTACACCACTGATATGTACCCACTGCTTCTAAACAGCCTGTCATCTGTTTGGTTATTTAGTCACCAATAAGCTCTAGTCTGAAAATCCAACGAACTGAAATCAACAGGTGTCGACATTTGCTCATCTCCCTCAGAGTTCATCTCCCTCTGAACCTTTCCTCTCCGTGTACCTGCTCAAATGCTTTGTGTTATTATTTTGAACCACGGCCCTAACCATGCCAACATGGTCCTATGCACCTCTGTGACATCGACCATTCTTTATCCTCCTGCGCTCCAAAGAATACATTCTTGGCTTGTCCAACCTCTCCCAGTAACTCCGCTCCGAACCTCCGGGGACACACAGTCGTAAATCTTCACTGCACTCGTTACAACTTAGTGGCTTTTTTCCTATGCGTGGTAACGAAAAAACAAACAAACCACTCCAAGAGCCCCGTCGCTAACTTCCTGACCAGCCGAACATAGACTTCCAACGTCTATATTTATTTCCCTGACTGATGAGGGTCGATGCCTCAAATCCTCTGCACCACCCTATTTACCTGTGATGCCTCTTACGCAGATCTATGAACGTTTCATCCATCCGCTCGCCGAAACTCCCCAGTAAAGCTCAGGAACTGAATTGACTTTCCAAAACAAACACTTCCCACTTCTCTGAAATAAGCCCCATTTGTTATTTCTCTGCCCGATTCCCCAGCTGAAAAAAATCTCCCTATAATTCTTGACAACCATCAACTGGCTGCAAAGAGAAACCTGGTAATTAGGGGCAAGTCATCCTAGCACCTGTGGTGAGAACATTACCGGAGTGGATTCTAGACATAAGCATAGAACACAGGTTCAGGAGGAGGCCATTCGGCCCTTCGAGCCAGCACCACCATTCATTGTGATCATGGCTGATTGTCCACAATCAGTAACCCGTGTCTGCCTTCTCCCCATATCCCTTGATTCCACTAGCCCCGATAGATCTCTGTCCGTGTGTATGTGTGCACCATAAATTTTGTGGTTCCCACAGCCAAAACGGTACACCATAGCGCCACAATTTGTGGCCCACATTACTGACCATTATCATGGGCATATTATGTAACAACTCTTATACAAATTGAAGCTATATTTTTAAAGCTAGAGAGATTTTAAAGTTTAAAAATGTCATTTCTAACACATTTCTTGAAGGTCCTCAGCGTTTGACGTCACATTGGCACCCGCACGCTCTCCCCCCCCCCTCCCCGGACCTTTAACTAATGCGCTCCCCCCCCCCGGACCTTTAACTAATGCGATCCCTCCCGGACCTTTAACTGATACGCCCCCCCCCGCCCGGACCTTTACCTAACGCACCCTTTCCCCAGACCTTTAACTAATGCGCTTCCTCCCACCGCGGACCTTTAACCAATGCGCCACCCCGCGGACCTTTAACTAATGCCCTCCCCCCAGGACGTTTGACTAATGCGCTCCCCCACCCCCGGACCTTTAACTAATGCCCTCCCCCCTCTCCACTTCCCTCTCCCCTTTCCGCTCCCTATTCCTCTCCCCTTTCCTCTCCCCTTTCCTCTCCTCTTTTCTCTCCCCTTTCCTCTCCCTTTTCGTCTCCCCCAATCCCGGAGGAGCTTTATGCGGCGTTGCCGCGCCCGCAGCCAAAAACGTTGTTAAAGAAGCTAACAAACCCGGGGGCGGCGCCCGCCATAGTGACTGCAGTGGGCAACAGGGGTGGAGGCGAGGTGAGGGGTGGGGGTGACGAGAGCGTCAGGGGGGAGGATGGGGAGTAGGAAGGGGAAGGAGAAGGAGGGGAGGAGAGGGAGAGGGGAGGGTGAGGAGGGGGTGGATGGAGGGGGTGTGGTGAGGAGGACGGTGTCGAGTAGGTGAGGAGGGGTGGGGGGAGGCGGAGGGGTGTTGGGGAGGAGGAGGAGGGGGTTGGGGGAGGAAGGGGTCGTGTAGGTAAGGGGGTGGTGGGGTGGGGATGGAGTAGGAGGGGGTGGGAGTAGGATGGGTGGGTCGAGTGGGTGAGGTGGAGATGGGGGTGGGGGTAGGAAGGGGAGGGGGGGTCAAGTGGATGGAGGGGAGGTTGTGGTAGGAGATTAGTGGGGTGGGGAAGGAGAGAGTGGTAGAGGAGAGGGTGAGGGGGGGGTGGTGGGGGAAGTGCGGGGGGCAGGTGGGGGAAGGGGAGGGCCAAGTGGGGGTGGGTAAGGGGATTGAGTGGGGAGTTGAGGGTGCTACACCAATACAGGGGAGCTTTGGGGCCAGGGGTCACTCACTCAAACCCTCTCATCTTCCCTGTCCCCCTTCTAAAAGGAATAGGCCCAACTTGGTCTAGTATATTATAAATCTAAAGGAGTTCTTGGCCAAGCAACACGATGATGACTTCAATGAAAGAACCAGCAAGGAATCAGAAGGAATGTCCAGAGAAGAGCTGTTTTTGTAAATTAGTAATCACTCAGTAAAGTTGATAGAAGGGAACTATTGACTAGACTTACCTTTCAAACAGGAAAGTGTTAATCTGCCGATTAACCGCTGCATTTCAGAACAACGCCTTCAGAATCTGAAACACGTTTGGCAAAAATACAAAATTTCATGAAGAATATACACTTTTCATCACAGAGATGATTAATAATGGTTATGCTAAAAGGGTACCAGAAGACCAGCTGAATCGATGTGATGGAGCTTTGGTACATCCCACACCATGGGGGTATCATTCAAAGAAAGAAACTTTAAGAGTGATCTTAGACGGTGCTGCGGTTTTCAAGGGTAAATCACTTAACCTGCTGCAGGGTCCAGACCGAACGAACTCAATCATCAGAGTCCTTATCAGATTCATATGAGAGCCGATGGCTTTGATGGCGGATATCAAGCCAATGTTTTATCAGATCAAGGTGTGGGAAAAGCATGTCGGCCACTTGCGATTGCTATGGTGACCTGATGGTGATGCACCACAAGATCTCGTTGAATACCGGCGCAGTCATCACCAAGTTTTACAAACTTCGCATTGAGGAAAAACGCCGAGGACAATGAAGCTCACTTTCCAGAAGAAGTGACAAACACAGTAAAGAGCAATTTCTCTGTGGACGATTGTTTAAAATCCATGTCGTTGGAACAGGAAGCAATCCAAATGGTAAAACATCTGACTTCCCTCTGCAACAAGGGAGGATTCATGCTATCGAAATGGATCAGCAACAACTGCTGTTGAAATCATTCTACTAGATAACAGAGCCAAGGAGACCCGGGAGTTGGATTTGGACAAAGACAATCTGCCTATGGCGAGAGCACTGCGATTGCACTGGTGCGTTGAAACAGATGTGTTCACGTTCAGAATTTCGATTCAGGAACGACCATGCACAAGACGGGGTATCCTGTCTGTGATTGGTTCTGTTTACGACCCTTTCGGATTTCTTGCACCATTTACAGTACCAGCCAAGGAAATTTTACAAGATCTCTGCTAGAAGAAATTTGAATGGGATGAGAGTACAACGCAAATCTTCTCTCAGCGATGGACAGAGTGGATAGTAGATCTCGACAAGATCTAGGAGTTCCGAGTGGACCGGTGTATGAAGCCTACAAACTTTGGTCGAATCAAATTTGCACAGCTGCATCATTTTTCTGACGCAAGTGAAAATGGTTACGGTACTGTTTCATATCTGAGACTGGAAACTGATAACAATGAAGTACATGCTGCATTCTTAATGGGAAAGTCCAGAGTGGCACCATTGAAGCAAATGACGATTCCCAGAATGGAGCTTGCAGACGCAGTCTTTGCTGTTAGAATTGACATTTTGCTGCAAAAAGAACTGCAGCTTAAGCTGGAGGAATCTACCTTCTGGACTGATGGCATGACAGTGCTTAAGTACATCAACAATGAAAACAAACGCTTCCTAACATTTGTAGCAAACAGGATCTCTTTTTTAAGGGATGCTACTAATGTATCACAGTGGAAGTATGTTAATACCAAGGAAAATCCTGCAGATGAAACCTCTAGAGGATTAACAGCAAACCGATTCTGGAGCAGTAAGGAGCAGTAAGAGATGGATCAATGGGCCAGAATTCTTCTGTAAACCAGACCGAGAATGGCCAAGGTGTAACCTAGAAACTGAAATCTCTGCTAATGACCCTGTGATCAAGCAAGATATCTCAGTGAACGCCGTTATCAAGGATCCACTGGATTCAACAAACTATTTAATTACCCATTTCTCATCATGGAATAAGTTGAAGGCTGTGGTAGCTTGGTTTCTTAAAGCAAAGACAATGCTTTTGCAGTGGACTCGTAAGAGAAAGGAAACTCCGGATGCTACGAGCAGCTTTGACACGGATCCTGACAAGCTGAAAGAAAAGGTTGACAAAGAGATGCAAGTCTTTAAGGCATCATACCGGGGACCGAGCTTATGACCTGATTATCATTTTAAGGCAGAAAATGCAGTTATCTCTTTCTGTCAAAGACAAGGATACAAGGAAGAGCTATTAACATTACAAGCTTGTGAGCATGGTGTTAAAAGAAATAATCATTCATACAGGCTTGATCCGATACTGGATAAGGGAATTCTGAGAGTAGCTAGTCGCCTGAATGAACTAGCGATGCCTGAAGAGGCTAAGCATCCTATTATTCTCTCGAAGAACTTTCATATTTCAACATTGCTGTTACGACATATTTATGAACAGATCGGACATGCAGGAAGAAATCAAATGCTGTCTCAACTTCGTAAGCTTTCATAGCTCCTTTTAATATCTATTGGTAATTGCTTCGTTGTATACTGAGAACAATTAGGGGCCGATGTGTAGGAGCCATTTACGCTGCAATTAGTTACTATTGTTATATTATGGCTTTGTTTAATATTTCTAGTTTCTGTTTTTTTTTGCAGGCTTGTGGGTGTGATTTGATACGTAATGGGGAGTGCCTACATCTGAGGAGGCTAGCGGAGCCGCAGCGATTGTGGGTCAGTTTAGTCTCGGAGGATGGAGAGAATACAGTTTTTAACCATACGACCACACAACCACAACCACGACCACACGACTAAACGATCTCGACTGTATTGTTTGCAGTTGAAACAGTGCATAAGAACAAAAAGTTATGAATTACTCTTTTGATCTGTGCTACTTTAATAAAGACCAATTAGTCAAGAAACAGCGTTTGGAAGATTTGTTGTTGTTATCTCAGAGTGCGGTGTGTGCATCAGCAACACCTCCACTCCATCCCGAGCAATAATGGCTATCAAAGTTGGACTTTGAGACGGTATAGAAACTGCCATTACATAACATATAATAAAATATACATTGCCCCGCTTAGTAATCCCGTGTTTTGTGTTTATCTTTGGTATAAACCAGCAACTGCGGATGTTTGTTATTGACTTCGAAAGTAATATTTTATCAGGATCGACCCTCAGTGTCGATATTCAGTGGAACTGGGATTACTGGAAGGAAGGGAGTGTGTGAGAAGTACGTCTGGACCGGGGACTGTTGGATCAGATGCGGTTATCAAGGCGGGGAAGCAGCATTATATCACCACCGATATTCATGGTCAAAAATGTCAGGAAGAAATGTCGAATGGAAATTCAAACGAATATTTCAGTATCCGTCATGCAATATCAGGGACGCCGTGGCGTGAATGATGATTTATTTTTGGAAATAAAATACGATAGCTGGAGAGGTAGATGGGATCACTGGTGATATTCATCGAAATCATACCAACATTAAATGAAATAACCCAGTGTCATGGACCATTCATTCATTGGAAAGCGTGAATTCTTATTTTCAGTGAAACATACGCGAAGTACTGGTGTAACAGAGGGTCAGGCAGCATTCTTGGAGAACGTGTAGAGGTGACGTTTCGGATAGTGACCGTTATTCAGACTCCCTTTTCAGCGACCCGCTTTTTTTTACTCGATCGTTAAGTTGTTTGCTTGCCATCTCCCATGGCGCAGTCAATGGCTGTGACGCAAGGTGTTTGTTTCGTGAGCGTCACTAATGACGATTAGCAGGTATGAGTTCATGTCGCTGGAGACCTATCGCTCTGTATATCTCGGTGCGCACCAGAAGGCAGGGCCACAGAGCTGCGGCGATGACGGACTGACGGAGCCACGGGAGTTAATTGTGTCTCACAGCTATGGGATATCCATTGATCTATCGAATTGAAGATATATATTACCCTACCATAGCGACTGTCGCTGTTTTCGGTAATTTGTTTTGTCTTTGATTTTCATGTACGTGCTCATGCTGTGAGTTATTACGTGAAGTACTCCGGCACTGCCGACGTTAAACAAACATTTTTTTTCTGTTTCGATAATTAACTTGTTTAATCTGGTTAGATATCCATTTTCCTTCTGTAACTACCGCTGTGTGTACGCCATGCCCGTTGTTTATCCTGTCCTGCATCACTCTCTGTACATCCTCGCCACCGCGCCACAGTCAGTACTGCCGATGTCGCACAGTTCCGGAGACGCAGGTTCAATCTCTACCTCCCGGGCCACATGTGCAATGTTTCATCGTTCCTCCTCCGTCTCCGCGCAAGCTGCGCTCGTCTTTCCTCCCATATGCAATCGACCTGCCTAATAATGGTTGTTGTCACTACTATTTATGGGCTTTACGTCAAATGGATGACTACAAAATGGAGGGCAGTTGATATGAATGTGCGCGGAATGAAAAGCTGTGAACGTATTATACATTGGTGTTTGATGAGTTGCGTGGACTTCGTGGTCCAAACGCCGCAGTCTCTGAACTTTGTCTAGGCTAACGGTCATTTGTTCAACGCATCCAAGTTTGAAAACCTTCTAATCAGACAACGTTCCTCAGATACATTTGCGCAGGTCTTGTGACAGTATTGTCTCTTCTCTCCTTCACAGTGAACTTGCTGGCGATAGTGATACTCTGTCGAGGTAAATGCGGTCTCTCCAAATGCATCACACGCTACCTGTTGGCCATGGCAGCGTCTGATTTCCTGGTCGGAATCACTGATCCGTTTCTACGTAAGACTATTGAAGTTTACTTCCCCTATTCTTTTCTGAACATTACTCCCGTGTGTACGACTGTCGAATTCCTGGTCTTTGCAACCACCGCGGTCTCTGTCTGGCTGACGGTAGCCTTCACCTTCGATCGATTTCTGGCCATTTGTTGTGAGAAGCTGAAAATACAATATTGTACCGAGAGAACGGCGGCTGTTGTTATCGGGGCAGTGATTGTATTGTGTTGTTTGCAGAATATCCCCAGGTGTTTTACGATGGAGCATGGATACGAATTTGATAATCTTGCCTGGGAGTGCTTCGTTAAACCCACCTTCGATACGTCGTCTGCATGGATCGCATATGATGTCATTTATCGCGTTCTAACCCCTTGTATCGCGTTCTTTCTGATTCTTCTGCTCAATGTGCTGACGGTCAGGCGGATTGTAGCGGCCAGCCGAGTCCGCAGGAGTCTCCGGGGCCGCAGCAACGAAGAGAATGACAAGGACTCGGAGATGGAGAACCGCAGGAAATCCATTGTTTTACTCTTTAGTATCACGGGCTCTTTCATATTGCTGTGGGCAACACAAGCTGTCTTTTACATATTTACAGGTATTGCGAAGATTGGATATGACGGCTCCCCCACCGGTTATTACTATATCACAGATGTCACGTCGCGGTTCTTACAGCTTCTCAGTACCTGCACCAACACGTGTATATACGTGGTGACCCAGAGTAAATTCAGACAGGAGCTGATGAACGCGGTGAAATTCCCACTGAGGGTAATTCGTGCACTTGTTCGCTCATAAAGACATGATACACACAAAACGAAAACAACCTCTTTGATCCACCGATCCACCCCGACAATCCAACCATTTTCATTGATTCCAGTTTGTTCTCCGTATACCCAATTAAACTGCCCATATTTTTCATCACACATTTGCAAGCTTAGTACAAGTGACTGATCATCCAACTGGCGACTAGCAGAAGTCATAGAATCATATAGCTCCGAATCTGGCCCAACGGCGCAACTCGTCCCGGCTCACCGAGATGCCCAGTCAACGCGAGTTCCATTTGCCCGCGATCCTCCCACGTGCAATTTCACCTTTCCTGTAAATGCACGCGTCGAATCGTATTTCAAATATGCTGACGGTTTCACTACCGGTTATGTGCACCATGTGGCACTTAACCTTAGAATCTGGGGAAATCCTTGCCGTCAATGGGATAACATAACCATAGGACATGGTCCAAAGGGGGAGGTGTCTGGAGGCTGTGAGGTGGCGGATCCTCGACTTCCTCCATGGTAACTCCATGAATTCATCCAGTGAGTTAATTACGAGCTAATTTGAAGCACGCCATCCAGCCGAATGTTTTGGAATTATGTTTTAAAAGGGAAGTAGTTAATTAATCTAAACCCGGATATCGTTCCATACCGTAGTGACGTTCTTATCTGCTGAGTGTCATTGGCCTTCGGGCAACACAACCGGGCGACAACAAGTAGCTCGGGAACGAATTAAAGCTCACCGCCATTCGAAACTTCACACCGCGAAGTGACATCTACTTTTCTGGGCTTGTTTCCGCTAACAGAGGGCGACAGGAGCAGGGTCTATCCCAACATTTACCAGCGACTAACCCCCTTTTAAGAAACAGTCGGACATGTACATGGATCGGACAGATTTGGAGAGATACGGGAGCAAACGCGGGCAGGTGGTACTGATGTGGCTGGGTACACGTTGGCCGACGTAGGTAAGTTGGACAGATGGGCCTGTTGCCACATTGTATTACTCTATGACCCTATGACAAAATGCAACAAAATCCTTATCGGAAAACATGGTCTCAACTCCACCGATCGTTTTCTGTCTTGTTCTTCCTTTCGTCTACTATTGCGCTGTGTCAGATGCTCTACACCTCCCCCCCTTTTCAGTCTCACGATTCATCTCCACGCTTGCATTTCTCACCATATCTCACTACGTTAGATGTGCCGCAGATGGTCTGAAGCGGAGTAAAGAAGGCGAGGAAGACAGAAATTGATGGAGGATATGCGCGGGTCGGGTAGCATCGTTGCTGGGAATAGACTGACGGCGTTTTGTATCGAGACCACGAAGAGGTCTGGTGACAGGACCCATGAGGAAACAACGTCTGTCCATCCACACCACAAATGCTGCCCTGCCCGATTGCGTTCTGATCAGCTCTCCGCTGCAGGACGCAAAGGATTTAGAGAGTGCGTTGAAGTTTTAACATATTGGTGAAAATGCAAAGCCGAGAACGCATAAGCCTTAAGGTAAGAGGACAAAGTTCATTTGAAATGCGTGAGGCACGTTTCATTACATAGAGGATGACAGATGCCTTAAACGCTCTTCCAGCGTTGGTGGTGGAGGCTGTTCGCATCATGGAGTTTATGAGGCATTTGTGTAGGCAGGTGGATAGGCAAAACTTTGAGAGATGCGGTTTATGCATAAGCAGGTAACATTAATATTTGTTGATATCATGATCGGTCCAGACATTGTGGGCCGATATGCCTTTTCCTTTGCTGGACATTTCTGTATTCTATGTGCAACGACACCAGACAGTGTAAATAAAAATATACCATCGCGCTGAATGCAGGTTTGTGTTCATTATTATTCGGTGCACCGCTCTAAACCGAAAAGGTTAGTTTTTTTATGTTTACTGAAATAAAACGTATATACAATACATAAATAAAATCGTATCAAAATCAGGATCATTAAATAGAGCAATGATTCACAGCGTAGAATATAGTCCTCAGCATTGTAACGCATTAGTTCAATAAACAAAGTCATGTGTGTACGATGGGGAAGAGGTGAATCGCGCACTCCTGGCTTGTGCTGGGACCGTTCGGAACCCTAATAACAGAAGAAGCAGTTACAAAGTGTAGTGCCCCTTTCCAGCTTCTGTATCTTTTGCCGGACGAGAGCAGCGAGGAGAAGGACTGCCCTGTTTATGAGACGTTAATGATCAGGTTTGGTTGCTTTTCCGGGAGAATGGGATATGTAGTAGGGATCACTGGTGGTATCACTGGTTTCTGCGATTGGTTGGGGCACATTTACATCCCTGAAAATTCTTGCGTTCTTGGGCATTGCAACTGCCAAAGCAAGCTGTGAAACAACCCGACGGTATGTTTTCTTTGCTGCATCTTTCTAAGTTTTAAGAGGAACTGGAGACATGTTCATTGGTAATATGAACGTCAATGAACTTGACGATCTCAATAATTTCTTCGTCGGTGCAATTGATGATGATTTGGTGAAGTTGAAGGGACTGAAGTTGATAATTAACACCTTCGTCTTGCTGTTAATCCGGGCGAGTTTTTTTGGCCTGACGCCATATTACTAACTTCGCTATCTCCTACATGTACTTAGTTTCGTCTCTGTTAGTGAGATCATGTCACAGCTTATCCAGACCCATCACGGACTACACTGATAGGGCGGCACGGTAGCGCAGCGGTAGAGTTGCTGCTTTACAGCGAATGCAGCGCCGGAGACTCAGGTTCGATCCTGACTACGGGTGCTGCACTGTAAGGAGTTTGTACGTTCTCCCCGTGACCTGCGTGGGTTTTTTCCGAGATCTTCGGTTTCCTCCCACACTCCAAAGACGTACAGGTATGTAGGTTAATTGGCTGGGTAAATGTAAAAATTGTCCCTAGTGGGTGTAGGATAGTGTTAATGTGCGGGGATCACTGGGCGGCACGGACTTGGAGGGCCGAAAAGGCCTGTTTCCGGCTGTATATATATGATATGATATGATAATGTCACTGCTTATCCAGATCCATCACTGAACACATTGATAATGTCACTGCTTATCCAGACACATCACTGAAGACACCGATAATGCCACTGCTTATCCAGACCCATCACTGACCACACTGATAATGTCATTGCTTATCCAGACGCATCACTGACCACAATGATAATGTCACTGCTTATCCAGACCCATCACTGAACACACTGAAAATATCACTGCTTATCCAGACCCATCACTGACCACACTGATAATGTCACTGCTTATCCAGACCCATCACGGATCATACTGATAATGTAACACAAATGGACTTCGTTCGACGATCCACACGCATTACCAGGACATCTCACAAAACAACCAATTACCCAGTTCCGTGGCACAATGGCCAGGTATATTTTAACCAGTGACACATTTCTTTCATGCGAACTCACAGCATATAAATGGACATGTTTGTACGTTACCTAACCACGGATAACCATTGTACAGAATTGGTGTACTTATAATGTTAAATTTCCGCTTAATCTAGTTTGTCTTGATGTGAATCTGTTATATGATCCGAGGACAGGTATCTATAGACAAGTGAGAAATATCTAACCACACTGTGTGTGCTCTAAACCTCCCGATAATTCAGCTTTTTGCCCCGGTTCCAGCTCATCACTGCTGACAACTCTCGACTAACTAGTGGTTGAACTACCTATCTGCGTCTGATACTGAACTCACATGCACTAATCCTGAACATCAAAATAAACCATAATTTAACTCATGCTCCAAATAGCCACCACTCCTCAGTTGCATTTAAAATATCTGTGAGATTATTTTGTTTCGTTCTGGCCACTATCTCATGGAAATGATGTCCCATCGCCAGAGGCAGCGCAGAACAGATTCACCACAGTGCTATCTGGAATGGACAGCGTTAGTTGGAAGACAGATTCGATCGGGTGGGTTTGGTTTCATTGGAGCACATAATTCAGAGGGTTGACCTCATTAAGGGGAATAATATTATGACAATGATAGAGAGCGTTGATATTCATAGTTATTCCACGGGATAGGGGAGACTAAACCCAGAGAAGATACGTTTAACAGAGAGGGAAAGAATTCGGGGAATTTTATGAGGCAATATTTCCACGCTAAATGCGATGCAATCATTCCATATGAGTAGATGGGGTCAGGTACAATCACAGGGCTTAAACAGCATCTGGACCGGCGCCTGCCTCACAGGAATGCAGCGATATGGGACAATGAAAAGTAGCTGATATTAACGTAAATTGGCATCTCGGTCGGCCGAAGGGCCTATTTCCATGCTGTTTCCACGACCATTTACCACACCACTGAAATCACCGGTACTGTATTTTGTAATGTTCTCTGTCTTCGGCCTCCGCAGTTGCAGCAACACAGAAACATCACTGACCGCACAACACTGGCGATACTGTATTGGTTGGTAATGTCACTAAAACCGTAAACACATCGGTAATCTATCTCGCAAGCGACCAACAGGTGCTTCACTGACCTCAAACTGAACTCGAGCCTGGAAATCCGAGGAGTTCTCCCATTGATCTGCGTGGGTTTCCTCCAAGATCTTCGGTTTCCTCCCACACTCTAAAGACGTGCAGGTTTGTGGGTTATTTGGCTTGGTAAATGTAAAAATTGACCATTTTAGGTATAGGATAGCGCTAATGTGTGGCGATCGCTGATCGGCGTGGACCCCGTGGGCCGAAGGGCCTGTTTCCGCGCTGAATCTCTAAACTAAACACACGACTACGTGAAAGTTAACATAAAAATCCACCACAGCGGATGTCACATTCCTCACTGTGATGGAAGGCAATAAAGTCTGAGATTCTTCCTCTTTATTCTCCCGCGCTCGGGGCAGTCGATGCATCCTCAGCCGGTGGTCGAAGCTCCCATGTCGGGGCGATCGAAGCCCTCGCGTCGGGGCGATCGAAGCCCCCGCGGCGGGGTGATCGAAGCTCCCGCGTCGGGGCGGTCGAACCTCCTGCGGCTTGGAGCTCCAGAAGTCAGTCTCTAACCAGACACCGCGACGTCCACAATGTCAAAGTCCTCAGGCGCACGCGGTTGGAGCTCCAAGGTAGGTCCCCGACAGGGACCGCCAGCTCCACGATGGTAAGTCCGCAGGCTCCCGCGGTTGGAGGTCCCGAAGTAGGTGTCCAACAGAGGCCGCCAGCTCCTCCATGTCAGGCCGCAGTGCGGACACAGATGCGACACGGTTGAAACATCATACCTCCGTCAATGTAAGAGATGAAAATAAGTTTTCCCCAACCAACAACCCCACCCCCCCTGCTATTGACGCAGTGCAGCGGAGGTTCCCTAGGTTAATTCCCGGGATGGCGGGATTGTCGTATGTTAAAAGACTGGAGCGACTGGGTTTGTATACGATGGAATTTAGATGGATGAGAGGGGATCTTATGGAAACATATAAGATTATTAAGGGATTGGACAAGCTGGAGGCAGGAAACAGGTTGCCAATACTGGGGGAGTCCAGAACCAGGGGCCATAGTTTAAGATTAAGGGGTAGGCCATTTAGAACGGAGATGAGGAAAAAACGTTTTCACCCAGAGAATTGTAAATCTGTGGAATTCTCTGCCTCAGAAGGCAGTGGAGGTCAATTTTCTGGATGCTTTCAAGAGAACGTTAGATAGAGCTCTTAATGATAGCGGAGTCAGGGGGTATGGGGAGAGGGCGGGAGCGGGGTACTGATAGTAGATGATCTGCCATGATCACATTGAACGGCGGTGCTGGCTCGAAGGGCCGAATGGCCTTCTCCTGCTCCTTTTGTCTTGTCTATAGTCACCGCCCACATAAAACAGGCTAAAGAACACGAAAACATATATTTAACACATACAAAACAACAACAAAGACGGAAGGGATGAGACAGACTGTTGGTGAGGCGGTCATTGCGGGCGCTACCCGGTCTTTTGTATGTAGTTTGCGCCGCCCAATTACCGGAAGAATACAGAGCCTTTGGTGAGGTTGAAGGTGAGGTTCACGTGGATGCTACTGTATTAGAGGGTGTTAATACCATGAGATTACGGGGAAATATATATAGCTCAGCAATGGTCCCCTTTAGCATGTGTTGTACACTGTGGATGGCGCGATTGAATTCGCATACTGGTGACTGGTTAGCACGCAACCAAAACTGTTCACTGTAACTTGCTACAGACGACGATAAACTAAACTCAACTCAACGTTGACATTTTCAGTGTCCACAGTGATGGTCTCGATTATCAGTCCGAAGAATGGTCCCGACCCGAAACGTCACCCATTCCTTCGCTCCGGAGATGTTGCCTGTCCCGCTGAGATAACCCAGTATTTTTTGTCTATCTTAGGTGTCAACCAGCATCTGCAGTTTCTTACGACGAACAATGTCAGCTTGGATCGTGATGGGTCTGTGTAAGCAGTGACATTATCAGTGTGGTCAGTGATGGGTCTGGATAAGCAGTGACATTTTCAGTGTGGTGAGTAATCGGTCTGGATAAGCAGTGGCATTATCAGTGTGGTCAGTGAGGTATGAGCAGTAACATCAGTAGTGTGGTCAGTGATGTGTCTGGATAAGCAGTGACATTATCAGTGTGGTCATTAATCGGTCTGGTTAAGCAGTGACATTATCAGTGTTGTCAGTAATCGGTCTGGTTAAGCAGTGACATTATGTGTGGTCAGTGACGGATCTGGAGGGGAATCACTATTTTGGAATACTAGCTTTGTTCTCGTTTCAATGTCACATGGATCTGCTCGAGTACGGCGAGTACGACCACTTTATCAGCTGATGGCACCTCTGGTGGAGAAAATCGACAGCACTTTGGTCAGCTCCAGCAGCAGATACCCCATCACCGGGAAAGATGGAGGTGGCTCAGGACCTTCCCTTGGTCTACGGGTCATTATGCTGTCAAGATGCAACAGGTTGTGATGGTCCCATATCATATTTGATACCAAACTGGATTACAAACCTTTGCTTTACATTATTACAGATGTTGGACCCTAACGGTTTAACACGGGTTCAGTATCTGTAATTAATCTCATCTGTAATGAGCAGGAACTCCATCTTGCTGCTCAATGGTTACCCACCGGCAGGTAAGCTTCAAACATGTCTAGTCATCTATCGTGGCTCAGCACGACGTCAATGTTGTCATTGGTGTCACCGGTGATAATACATCTGAGCAGTGTGCGATAGAATGGGGAACTGGTTGTTGTGTGAGGTGTCCTGGGAATGGGTGTGGGCCTGTGTGTGATGTCAGTGTGGACAGTAAAGGTCTGGATAAAGAGTGACATTGTCAGAGTTGTCAGTGATAGGTCTGGAGATGCAGTGGCATTATCAGTGTGGTTAGTTATGGGTCTGGATAAAGAGTGACATTATCAGTGCGGTCAGTGATGGGTCTGGATCAGCAGTGACATTATTAGTGTGGTCAGTGATGGGTCTGGATAATGAGTGACATTATCAGTGTGGTCAGTGATGGGTCGGGAATAGCAGTGACATTATCAGTGTGGTCGGTGATGGGTCTGGATAGGCAGTGGCATTATCAGTGTGGTTTGTTATGGGTCTGGATAAGCGGTGACATTATCAGTGTGGTCAGTGATGCGTCTGGTTAAGCAGTGAAATTAGCAGTGTGGTCGGTGATGTGTCTGGAATAGCAGTGACA
This sequence comes from Rhinoraja longicauda, assembly GCF_053455715.1. NCBI lineage: Eukaryota > Metazoa > Chordata > Chondrichthyes > Rajiformes > Arhynchobatidae > Rhinoraja > Rhinoraja longicauda. The sequence goes on along the minus strand of NC_135991.1, from coordinate 11,813,144 downwards.
TTATCAGTGTGATCAGTGATGGGTCTGGGTTAACAGTGACATTATCAGTGTGGTCAATGATGGGTCTGGATAAGCAGTGGCATCATCAGTGTGGTCAGTGATGGGTCTGGATAAGCGGTGACATTATCAGTGTAGTCAGTAATAGGTTTGGATAAATAGTGACATGATCACATTAAATCTTGAATGCTCTTTCTTACATTTGACTTGATGTAAAATAAATGATCCTTTCTTTTTATTTCGAATGTTGGACTCAAAAAAGCTTTAACGCAGCTTCAGTGTCGATAATTAATCTCATGTGGATAACGAGTCATTGTTCTGCATTATTGTAGATGTTGGACTCTAACGGTTTAACACGGTTTCAGTATCTGCAATCAATCTCATCTGTAATGAGCACGAACTCCATCTTGCTGCCTCATCCACGTTGGTAAACCCGACAGCTGAAGATGCATTAATTTGTTATTTGCAGCTTAAGTAACACTGTTTAGTGTGAGTAATTACATCCCTCCGGTATACAATGGAAAGAATAATACAAAAAAGCAGAAAAAATAAAGCGCAAATTCACATCTGAGAAAGCGGGAGTTGAGTATCTGTGACGAAACCTTCGCCCAGTGGGAAATATTAGTTCCAGCCGGTGAACACAGGGCTAGGCTCTGTTCAATCTGCAGTTTATTTTGTAGTGAACGACTTCAGACCAGTCGATAGTTAGATGTACATTCAGGCAGCAATGTCAGTCTGAGAGTAAATGACCAACTCATCCGTCTGGGCTGAGCACAGCGGTTTAGGTAGAGCTTTCACACACTCCGACTGTAATAGAAACAAATAAAAATAGAAAATAGGTGCAGGAGGAGGCCATTGGTCTTTCGAGCCAGCACCGCCATTCATTGAGATCATGGCTGGTCATTTACAATCAGTAACCTGTGCCTGCCTTCTCCCCATATCCCTTGATTCCATTCGCCACTAGTGCTCTATCTAACTTCTTTTTTTTTCATTCATCCAGTGAATTGGTCTCTACTGCCTTCTGTGGCTGAGACTTCCACAAATTCACAACGCTCTCGGTGAAAAGGTTTCATGTCACCTCAGTTTTAAAAGGCCTCCCCTTTATTCTTGGACTGTGTCCCCTGTTTCTTGAATCCCCCAACATTGGGACCATTTTTCTAGTCCTTTTTGAAATATTATACGTCTCTATGAGACCCCCCCCCTCCCTCAACCTGCTAGACTCCAGTGAATACAAGCGTAGTCTTTCCAATATTTCCTCCTATGCAGTCCCTCCATCCCAGGGATTAAGCTCGCGAAGCTACGCTGCACTGCCTCAATAGCAAGGACATCCTTCCTCAAATTAGGAGACCAAAATTGCACACAATACTCCAGATGTGGTCTCACCTGGGCCCTATACAACTGGGGACGGCATCTCTGCTCCTGTACTCAAATCCTCTCGTTATGAAGGCCAACATGCCATTAGCTTTCTTCACTACCTGCTGCACCTGGAAGTTTACTTAATTTATCAATTAATTCAAATGAGCATTTCCCTCTTGCTGTGTATATCTGGTACACATAGAAACTGAAGGAAACACTTCAATGATCAAGGACAGTTTGATAATTTTTTTGTTTAATCTGCATCTTTGAGAAAGTTGAACACGTATTGATGTTCAATTCCTCGGATTTCCAGGCGAGAGTTTAGTTTGAGTGAAGCACCTGTTGGACACTTGCGACGTAGATTACCGATGCGTCGACGGTTTTAGTGTCACCACCACCCAATAGAGTATCGCCGCTGTTGTGCGGTCAGTAATGTGTCTGTGTTGCTACAACTGGGAAAGCCGATGACAGAGCACATTAGAGAATACAGAACCGGTGATTTCAGTGTTGTGGCAAATGGTAATGGAAACAGCATGGAAACAGGCCCTTCGGCCCGACGGAGATACCAATTTACGTTAATATCAGCTACTTTTATTTGTCTCATATCGCTCCATTCCTATGAGGCAGTCACCTGTCCAGATGCTGTTTAAGCCCTTTCATTGTACCTGAACCTATCTCCTCCTATGAAAAGATTGCACCACTTTTAGCAAATATTGCTACATAGAATTCCCTAAGTTCTATCCCTCTCTGTTAAACGTATCCTCTCTGGGTTTACTCTCCCCTACCCTGTGAAATAACTGGGCCCATCAACGCTCGCTATAATTGTCATATTTTTGTCACGCTCATTGAGGTCACCCCTCTGCATTCTGTGCTCCAATGAAACCAAACCCACCCGATCGTATCTGTCTTCTGACTAATGCTGTCCATTCCAGATAACACCGTGGTGAATCTGTTCTGAGCTGCCTCTGGCGATGGGAAATTATTTCCATGAGACGGTGGCCAGAACAACTCTAAATAATCTCACAGATATTTCAAATGAAACTGAGGGGTGGTGGGTATTTGGAGCATCAGTTAAATTATAATTTATTTCTTTATTTGGATATACAGGAGTAGTGCATGTGAGTTCAGTATCAGATGCAGATGGGAAGTTCAACCACCAGTTAGACCAGAGTTGTCAGCAGGGATGAGCTGGAACCGGGTCAAAAAGCTGAATTATCGGAATGTTTAGTGCACTCACAGTACGGTTAGATATTCATCACTTGTCTATGGATCCCTGTCCTGGGATCGTAGAACCGATTCACGTCAAGACAAAGGGGATTATGCGCACATTTCACATTAAAATTACAGCAATTCTGTTCCATGATTATCCATCGTTATGTAACGTACAGACATGTCCATTCATCTGCTGTGAGTTCGCATGAGAGAAATGTGTCACTGGTTAAAATATACCTGGGCAGTGTGCGACGGAACTCGGTAACTGGTTGTTTTGTGAGATGTCCTGGTAGTGGATGTGGATCATCGAACGAAGTCCATTTGTGTTACATTATCCGTGTGATCCGTGATGGGTCTGGTTAAGCAATTTCATTATCAGTGTGGTCAGTTATCGGACTGGATAAGCAGTGACATTATCAGTATGGTCAGTTATCGGGCTGGATAAGCAGTGACATTATCAGTGTGGTCAGTGTTGGGTCTGGATAATTTGTGACATGATCTCATTGTCTTGATGGGGTGGCAGCTGCTTTACGTCCTCGTCGTCCACCGTGGGTAGTTATACCGAACTGGCAAAATTTACAGCAAAGCGTCAACTACGGTACTCCGAAGCACCAATTGCCACGTTTGATTGTTCCCGTCGACATACCAAAGAAGAAGTTTGCCTTGCTGCTGTTTTATATTTGACATGATAGAAACATGGAAAATAGTTAGAGAAGGAGGTAATTTGGCCTTTCGAGCCAGCGCCGCCATTCATTATGATCATGGCTGATCATCCACGATTAGTAACCCGTGCCTGCCATATCTTGGTCCCTGGGTCTTGGTCCTCCAAAATATTCCAAATGGAATTTAACTGGAGGCGGCAGAGTATAGACTTAAGCAAGAAGGGCTTCTTGGAGAAGAGATGCCTTAAATTTAGTTACGTCTCCTCGAATAACTATAGTAGGGTGAAGTCTATTCCATGCTTTAATTGTGCGATGGAAGAATGAATTGCTGTACACATCTGTCTTGACAGCTGGTATCTCAAATTGAATCGAACGCCCTCGTCTACTGCTGATAGCTTTGGGTTTGTTGTATGTGCGGTAATCTATGTCGAGCTGACCATTTAACATTTTGTAAATACAGGTCAAACGGTGGGCTTTACGACGGTCTTGGATAGTGCTTCACCCCAATGAATTTACAAGTTCGGTAACACTCGCCTCTCTCTCATAGCTCCTTTGATTCCGCTGCCCCCTAGAGCTAGATCTTACTTTCTTTTAAATATATCCAGGGAATTGGCCTCCACTACCATCTGTCGTAGAGAATTGCACAAATTCGCAACCCTCTGGATGAAAACGTATATTCTCACCTCAGTTTTAAATGGCCTCCCCTTTATTCTTAGATTGTGGCTCCTGGTTCTGGACTCCCCTAACATTGGGAACATTTTTTCCTGAATCAACCTTGCCAGTCCTTAGATATTTTTTTGTGTCTCTATAAGATGCCATCTCATCCTTCTAAATTCCAGTGAATTAAAGCCCACTCTTTCCAATCTTTCCTCGGATGACATTCCCGCTATCCCGGGGATTAACCTGGTGAACCTTCGCTGCACTGCCTCAATAGCAAGGATGTCCTTCCTCAAGTTAGGAAAGCAAAACTGCACACAATACTCTGGATGTGGTCTAACCAGGCTCCTCTACAACTGCAGAAGGACCTCTTTACTCCTATACTCAAATCTTTTCGTTATGAAGGCCAACATGTTATTAGTTTTTTCACTGCATGCTGTACCTGCACGCTTACTTTCAGTGACTTGTGTACAAGGACAACCATGTCTCGTTGCACTTCCTCTGTATTTAATCTGACACCATTCGAGATAATAATCTGCCTCCTTGTTGTAACCTCAAATTTACCTACATTATACTGTATATGCTATGTATCTGCCCACTCACTCAACCTGTCCAAGTCACCCTGCAACATCCTAACCCCCTCTTCGCAGTTCATACTGCCACCCAGCTTTGTGTCATCTGCAAACTTGCTCGTGTTACTTCTAATTCCATCATCCAGTTCATTAATATCTATATACTAAAATGTTCGTTTGTTTGTTTGTACCGGAACTACAGCCAAAAATGGTACACGATAGCGCGACAATTTTAGGCCCACCTTACTCACCGTCGTCCCTTTGGTGCTAATGGAGGAAACTTCATTGAAATCGGTGTTATATTTTTAAGGTTATTCACAATTTAATGTTTAAATCTATCTCCTCGGGATGGAGGGAGCAGGGAGGGAGGGAAGGGGGAGGGAGGGACGGAGGGAGGGAGGAAGGGAGGGGGTGGAGGGATGGAGGGAGGGCGGGAGGGAGGGAGCGAGGGAGGCGAGAAGGGGGGTTGAGTGGGATGGAGTGGGGGGAGGGAAAAGGGGAGGGGAAGGGGGAGGGGAGGGGATGGGAAGGAGAGGGGGTCGGGGAGGAGGGAATGGGGATGGAGAGGTGAGGGAGTGTGAGGAGGGATGGAGGGAGGGAGTGGGAGAAAGTGTCAGGGGTTGGGGAGGGTGAGAGGGGGAGGGGAGGAAGGGAGCAGAGGAGGAATGGAGGGAGGGAGGAGGAGGGAGGGAAGGGAGGAGGGAGGGGGAGGGAGGGGGAGGAGAGAGAGAGGGGTAGGGGAAGGGTGGAGGGGACGGGAGACCGAGAGGGGGAGTGGAGCGGAGGGGCGGGGAGAGGAGGGGAGAGGAGCGAGTGATTTTTTTTCATTGGGAGGTGGAGAGGGATAATGTGTGAGATAAATGTGCGAGAGGGTGGGAAAGAGAGAGACCGTGCGAGAGAGATTCTGTGAGCGAGGGGGAGAGGGGAGACAAATGGGGAGCATGGTAAGAGACGGGGATGGAGAGAGGGTGATAGGGGAGAGATGGGAAAGATAGGGGAGAGCGAGGGCGAAGGGAGGGGAGAGGTAGGGGAGAGAGCTGGAAAGAGAGAGAGGGGCAGAGAGGTGAGGGGGAGAGTGAAGAGGACTGAAAGGGAGGTTGAGAGAGACGGGAGAGAGAGTAGTTGAGGGGGGCAGAGGGGGGTGGTAGATGGAAAGAGAGAGCAAGTGTTGGAGAGAGATATAATGTGAATTGCCCCTCTCTTCCTTTGTAGCTCCTCTCCCACTCCCCTCCCGCAGTGCGGCGCTCCCTCCTCTCCTCTCCCCTCCCCAACCCTCATCTCCCCACCCTCCCCCGCCGTGGGGAACACCCTCCTCTCCCCTCCGCAATAAGGATCGTACTTAACCCAACGTAAAGATATATCCATTCTAGAGAGGAAGCAGCAATCCGGAGGACTGGGGGAAATTTTGAACGATACACTGATTGTGGATGATCACCCACGATCACATTGAATGGCGGTGGAAGGGTCTCGACCCGAAACGTCACCCATTCTTTCTCTGCAGAGATGCTGCCTGTCCCGCTCAGTTACTCCAGCATGTTGTGTCCATGTTTGATTACATATGGTCCTGGAGCCCAGCGTTCTGGGTCCCGGGATGTGTACTGTGCATTTCCATATTCTATGTACAAATGCACCGGTCAGTTCAAAATAAACAAACCATAAGGCAGAATGCAGATTTATGGTTTTTTTGCGTGTGCCGCGCTAAACCAAAAAGCTTTGGTTTTGTAAATGTTATTGAAACAAAACAGTTAAATAATACATAAATGCACTCATATCAAACTCGAGTTCATGAGAAAGGGTAAATGAGCATCTGCATCAATTTGGTGATGTCACCCATTCCTTCTCTCCAGAGATGCTGCCTGATCCGCTGAGTTACTCCAGTACTTTGTGTCTACCTTCGATTTAAAACAGTATATGCAGGGGGTTTTTCAACACTTTAAAGTACACGTGGACAGGGTGCATGAATAGGAATGATTGTGATGAATGATGGACAATCGCAGGCAAATGGGACTCACGTCGATGGAGCATGGAAGAGCTGAGCCCCAGGGCCAGATTCCGTGCTTTGCGAATCTGAATTCCGCGAGTATTCAGTAAACCTGTCCTCAGTGTCTATGTTTGCGGCTAAAAGTGTGGGCAGTTTAACGGAGTACGAATAACAACGTGGAATAAGTGAAAATGATTGATAGATTGTCGGCGCGGATCGATGGTCAAAGAGCTTGTTTTTGTTTGTGTGTGGACCATGACTTTATGAGCGAACAAGTGCACGAATTACCCTGAGTGGGAATTTTACCGCGTTCATCAGCACCTGTCTGAATTTACTCTGGGTCACCACGTATATACACGTGTTGGTGCAGGTACTGAGAAGCTGTAAAAACGTCGACGTAATTCCCGTGATATAGTAATAACCGGTGGGGGTGCCGTCATCGTCGATCTTCGCAATACCCTTAAAGATGAAAAAGACAGCTTGTGTTGCCCACAGCAATATGAAAGTGGCCGTGATACTAAAGAGTAAAACAATGGATTTCCTGCGGTTCTCCATCTCCGGGTCCTTGTCATTCTCTCCGTTGCTGCGGCCCCGGAGAACCCTGCGGACCCTGCTGGCCGCTACAATCCGCCTGACCGTCAGCACATTGAGCAGAAGGATCAGAAAGAACGGGAGACAAGGGGTTAGAACGCGGTGTGTGACACCATATGCGATCCATGCAGACGACGTATAGAAGTTGGGTTTAGTGAAGCACTCCCAGGGAAGATTATCAAATTCGTAGCCAGGCACCATCGTAAAACACCTGGGGATATTCTCCAAACAGCCCAGCACGATCACTGCCCCGATAACCACAGCCGCCGTTCTCTCGGTACAATATTTTATTTTCAGCTTCTCACAACAAATGGCCACAAACCGATCGAAGGTGAAGGCTACCGTCAGCCAGACAGAGACCGCGGTGGTTGCAAAGACCAGGAATTCGACAGTCGTGCACACGGGAGTAATGTTCAGAAAAGAATACGGGAAGTAAATTAGAATAGTCTTACGTAGAAACGGATCAGTGATGCCGACCAGGAGATCAGACGCTGCCATGGCCAGCATGTAGCGAGTGATGCATTTGGAGAGACCGCATTTACCTCGACAGAGTATCACTATCGCCAACAGGTTCACTGTGAAGGAGAGAAGAGACATTACTGTCACAAGACCTGCACAAATGTATCTGAGGAACGTTGTCTCAGTAGAAGTTTTTCAAACTTGGATGCGTTGACCAAATGTCCTTTAGCCCGGACAAAGTTCAGAGACTGCGGCGTTTGGACCACGAAGTCCACGCAACTCATCAAACACCAATGTATACTACGTTCACAGCTTTTCATTCCGCCCACATTCATATCAACTGCCCTCCACATTGTAGCATCCATCTGCCCTAAAGCCCATAAATAGTAGTGACAACAACCATTATTAGGCAGGTCGATTGCATGTGGGAGGAAAGACGAGCGCAGCTTGCGCGGAGTCGGAGGAGGAACGATGAAACATTGCACATGTGGCCCGGGAGGTAGAGATTGAACCTGCGTCTCCGGAACTGTGCGACTATGGCGTGGTGGCGAGGATGTACAGAGAGTGATGCAGGCCAGGATAAACAACGGCCATGACGTGCACACTGCGGCAGATACAGAAGGAAAATGGACGTCTAACCAAATTAAACAAGTTAATTATCGAAACAGAAAAAAATGTTTGTTTAACGTCGGCAGTGCCGGAGTACTTCACGTAATAACTCACAGCATGTGCACGTACATGAAAATCAAAGACAAAACAAATTACCGAAAACAGCGATAGTCGCTATGGTTGGGTAATATATATCTTCAATTCGATAGATCAATGGATATCCCATAGCTGTGAGACACAATTAACTCCCGTGGCTCCGTCAGTCCGTCATCGCCGCAGCTCTGTGGCCCTGCCTTCTGGTGCGCACCGAGATATACCAGAGCGATGGATCTCCAGCGACATGAACTCATACCTGCTGATCGACATTAGTAACACTCACAAAACAAACACCTTGCGTCACAGCCATTGACTGCACCATGGGAGATGGCAAGCAAACAACTTAACGATCGAGTAAAAAAACAAAGTGGGTCGCTGAAAAGGGAGTCTGAATAACGGTCACTATACGAAACGTCACCTCTACACGTTCTCCAAGAATGCTGCCTGACCCTCTGTTACACCCGCACTTTGTGTATGTTTCACTGAAAATAGGAATTCATGCTTTCCAATGAATGAATGGTCCATGACACTGGGTTATTTAATTTAATGTTGGTGTGATTTCGATGAATATCACCAGTGATCCCATCTACCACTCCAGCTATCGTAACCCCCCCCCCCCCAAATAAATCATCATTCACGCCACGGCGTCCCTGATATTGCAAGACAGATACTGAAATATTCGTTTGAATTTCCATTCGACATTTCTTCCTCACGTTTTTGACCACGAATAGTGGTGGTGATATAACGCTGCTTCCCCGCCTTGATAACCGCATCTGGTCCAACAGTCCCCGGTCCTGGCGTGCTTCTCACACACTGCCTTCCTTCCATTAATCCCAGTTCCACTGCATATCGACACTGAGGGTCGATCCTGATAAAATATTACTTTCGAAGTCAATAACATACATCCGCAATTGCTGGTTTATACCAAAAGTAAACACAAAACATTTGAGTAGCTAAGCGGGGCAATTTATATGTTACTATATGTTATGTAATGGCAGATTATACACCGTCTCAAAGTCCAACTTCGATAGCCATTACTGCTCGGGATGGAGTGGAGGTATAGCTGATGCACACACCGCACTCTGAGATAACAACAACAAATCTTCCAAACGCTGTTTCTTGACTAATTGGTCTTTATTAGCGTCGCACAAATCAAAAGAGTAATTCATAACTTTTCGTTCTTATCAACTGTTTCTTCTGCAAACAATACAGTCGGGATCGTGTAGTCGTGTGGTCGTGGTTGTGGCCGTGTGGTCATATGGTTAAAAACGGTATTCTCTCCATCCTCCGAGACTAAACTGACCCACAATCTCTGTGGCCCCGCTAGCCTCCTCAGATGTAGGCACTCCCCATTACGTATCAAATCACACCCACAAGCATGCAAAAAAAAACAGAAACTAGAAATATTAAACAAAGCCATAATATAATGATAGTAACTAATTGAAGCGTAAATGGCTCCTACACATCGGCCCCTAATTGTTCTACGTATACAACGAAACAATTACCAATAGATATTAAAAGGAGCTATGAAAGCTTACGAAATTGAGACAGCATTTGATTTCTTCCTGCATGTCCGATCTGTTCATAAATATGTCTTAACAGCAATGTTGAAATATGAAAGGTCTTCGAGAGAATAATAGGATGCTTAGCCTCTTCAGGCATCGCTAGTTCATTCAGGCGAATAGCTACTCTCAGAATTCCTTTATCCAGTATCGGATCAAGCCTGTATGAATGATTACTTCTTTTAACACCATGCTCACAAGCTTGTAATGTTGATAGCTCTTCCTTGTATCCTTGTCTTTGACAGAAAGAGATAACTGCATTTTCTGCCTTAAAAAGATCATCAGGTCATAAGCTCGGTCCCCGGTATGATACCTTAAAGACTTGCATCTCTTTGTCAACCTTTTCTTTCAGCTTGTCAGGATCCGTGTCAAAGCTGCTCGTAGCATCCCGAGTTTCCTTTCTCTTACGAGTCCACTGCAAAAGCATTGTCTTTGCTTTAAGAAACCAAGCTACCACAGCCTTCAACTTATTCCATGATGAGAAATGGGTAATTAAATGATTTGTTGAATCCAGTGGATCCTTGATAACGGCGTTCACTGAGATATTTTGCTTGATCACAGGGTCATTAGCAGAGATTTCAGTTTCTAGGTTACACCTTGGCCATTCTCGGTCTGGTTTACAGAAGAATTCTGGCCCATTGATCCATCTCTTACTGCTCCTTACTGCTCCAGAATCGGTTTGCTGTTAATCCTCTAGAGGTTTCATCTGCAGGATTTTCCTTGGTATTAACATACTTCCACTGTGATACATTAGTGGCATCCCTTAAAAAAGAGATCCTGTTTGCTACAAATGTTAGGAAGCGTTTGTTTTCATTGTTGATGTACTTAAGCACTGTCATGCCATCAGTCCAGAAGATAGATTCCTCCAGCTTAAGCTGTAGTTCTTTTTGCAGCAAAATGTCAATTCTGACAGCTAAGACTGCGTCTGCAAGCTCCATTCTGGGAATCGTCATTTGCTTCAATGGTGCCACTCTGGACTTTCCCATTAAGAATGCAGCATGTACTTCATTGTTATCAGTTTCCAGTCTCAGATATGAAACAGTACCGTAACCATTTTCACTTGCGTCATAAAAATGATGCAGCTGTGCAAATTTGATTCGACCAAAGTTTGTAGGCTTCATACACCGGTCCACTCTGAACTCCTAGAACTTGTCGAGATCTACTAACCACTCTGTCCATCGCTGAGAGAAGATTTGCGTTGTACTCTCATCCCATTCAAATTTCTTCTAGCAGAGATCTTGTAACATTTCCTTGGCTGGTAGTGTAAATGGTGCAAGAAATCCGAAAGGGTCGTAAACAGAACCAATCACAGACAGGATACCCCGTCTTGTGCATGGTCGTTCCTGAATCGAAATTCTGAACGTGAACACATCTGTTTCAACGTACCAGTGCAATCGCAGTGCTCTCTCCATAGGCAGATTGTCTTTGTCCAAATCCAACTCCCGGGTCTCATTGGCTCTGTTATCTAGTAGAATGATTTCCAATACAGTTGTTGCTGATCCATTTCGATAGCATGAATCCTCCCTTGTTGCAGTGGGAAGTCAGATGTTTTACCATTTGGATTGCTTCCTGTTCCAACGACATGGATTTTAAACAATCGTCCACAGAGAAATTGCTCTTTACTGTGTTTGTCACTTCTTCTGGAAAGTGAGCTTCATTGTCCTCGGCGGTTTTCCTCAATGCGAAGTTTGTACAACTTGGTGATGACACTACTCCGGTATTCAACGAGATCTTGTGGTGCATCACTATCCGGCCACCATAGGAATCGCAAGTAGTTAACATGCTTTTCCGATACTTTGACCTGATGAAACATTGCCTTGATATCGGCCATCAAACCCGCCGGCTCTTATATGAATCCGATAAGAACTCCGATGATTGAGTTCGTTCGGTCTGGACCCTGCAGCAGGTGACAGTTAAATGATTTACCCTTGAAAACCGCAGCACCGTCGAAGATCACTCTTAAAGTTCATTTCTTTGAATGATACCCCCGTGGTGTGGGGTGTTCCAAAGCTCCATCACATCGATTCAGCCGGTCTTCTAGTACCCATTCAGCATAACCATTATTAATCATCTCCGTGAGGAAAGGTGTATATTCTTCATGACATTTTGTATTCTTGCCAAACCCGTTTCAGATTCTGAAGGCGACGGTTAATCGGCAGACTAACACTTTCTTCTTTGAAAGGTAAGTCTAGGCAATAGTGCCCTTCTATCATCTTTACTGAGTGATTACTAATTTCCAAAAACGTTAGTTCTTGGTGTTTTCTTCTGATTCCTTGCTGGTTCTTTCATTGAAGTAATCATTGTATTGCTTGGCCAACAACTCCTCTAGATTGATAATATACTCGACCACGTTGGGATCATTCCTTGTAGAGGGGGACAGGGAAGGTGAGAGGGTGTGAGTTAGTGAACCCTGGCCCCAAAGCCTCTCCTGTATTGGCGTAGCACACTCAACCCCCCACTCAATCCCCCTTATGCCCCCTCCTCCCCACACTGACCCACTCCATCCCCTTACACACCCCCACTTGCACCTCCCCTTCCCCTACCTGCCCCCCGCACTTCCCGCACAACCCCCACCCTCTCCTCCCCCACCCCTCCCCCTCCTCCCCCCACTCTTTCCTTCCCCCACCCCACTAACTTCCTACCCCCAACCTCCACTCCACCCACTTGAACCCCCCTCCTCCTCCTACCCCCACCCCATCACCCCTCACTCCCTCGACCCCCCCATCCTCCCACCTCCTCCTCCATCCCCACCCCCACCACCCCCTTACCTACTCGGCCCCCTCCTCCCCCAACCCCTTCCTCCTCCCCCCACCTCTCCGTCTACCGCCCACCCCTCCTCTCCTACTGGACCCCCGTCCTCCTCCTCTCTCCATCCCCCTCACCCCTCCATCCCCCCTCCTCCTTCCCCATATCCCCTCCTCCTCCCCATACACCCCTCACCCACTCCATCCCCACCCCCTCCATCCCCCCTCCTCACCCTCCCCTCTCCCTCTCCTCCCCATCCTTCTCCTTCCCCATTCCACCTCCCCATCCGCCCCCCCACTGACGCTCTCGTCAACCCCACCCCTCACCTCGCCCCCCCACCCCCATTGCCTACTGCAGTCACTATGGCGGGCGCCGCCCCCGGGTTTGTTAACTTCTTTAACGGCTTTTTTTGGCTGCGGGCCCGGTAACGCCGCTTAAACCTCCTCCAAGATTGAGGAGAGGAAATGGGAGAGGGAAGGGAAGAGGAGAGCGGAGAAAAAAGGGGAGAAGAAAGGGAGAGGAAAGGGGAGAGGAAAAGGGAGAGGAAAGGGGAGAGGAAAGCGGCGAGTTAAGGGGAGAGGAAGGCACTGAGCACGGCCCTACCGTCAGTCGGGAGGGTGCCCTCCCCTCTCGGAGCGGAAGAGGCGACTACACCTCCCGGCGGTCAACGCTGCCCGATCTGAGGAATGTCAGGCGCGAGGCACGCCTGGACGGGCGGCGGTGCTCCCGGGGGTGGGGAAATCGTGCATTAGTTAAAGGTCCGGGGGGGGAGCGCATTAGTTCAAGTTCGGGAGGGCGCATTACTTAAAGGTCCGGGGGGAGCGCACTAGTTCAAGTTCGGGGGGGGGTTCATTACTTAAAGGTCCGGGGGGAGCGCACTAATTACAGGTCCGGGGGGCGCATTAGTCAAAGGTCCGGAGGGGGGGTTGCTGATCTCTTGAAGACGTGCGGGTCCCATTGTGACGTCACACGCTGAAGACCTTCAAGAAATGGGTTAGAAAGGAAAATTTTAAGCTTTAAAATCTCTCTCGCTTTAGAAATGTAGCTTCAATTTGTATGAGAATTGTTACATAATATGCCCAGGATAATGGTGAGTAACGTGGGCAAAAATTGTGGCGCTCTGGTGTACCGATTTGGCTGTGTGTGCGAACCACAAAGGTTATGCTGCACACATACACAGATACACACGGACAGAGAGCTCTAGAGGCTAGTGGAATCAAGGGATATCAGGAGAAGGCAGGCACGGGTTACTGATTGTGGACGATCAGCCATGATCACAATGAATGGGGTTGCTGGCTTGAAGGGCCGAATGGCCTCCTCCTGCACCTATGTTCTATGCCTATGTCTAGAATCCTCTCCGGTAATGTTCTCACCACAGGTGCTAGGATGAATTGTCCCTAGTTATCAGGTTTCTCTTTGCAGCCAGTTGATGGTTGTCAAGAATTATAGCAGGGAGGTTTTTTTTCAGCTGCGGAATCGGGCAGCGAAATAACAAATGGGGCTTATTTCAGATAAGTGGGAAGTGTTGATTTTGGGAAGTCAATCCAGGTCTTGAACTTCTCTGGGGAGTGTGGTCGAGTAGATGGCTTAAACGTACACAGATCTGTGTAAGAGGCATCACAGGTAAATAGGGTGGTGCAGAGGATTTGAGGCATCGACCCATATCAGTCAGGGAAATAAATATAGACGTTGGAATTCTATGTTCGGCTGGTCAAGAAGTTATCGAGGGGGCACTTGGAGTGGTATGTTTGTTTTTTCGTTACCACGCATAGGAAAAAAGCCACTAAGATGTAACGAGTGCAGTGAAGATTTACGACTGTGTGTCCCCGGAACAAGGTTTGGAGCGGAGTTACTGGGAGAGGTTGGACAAGCCAATAATTTATTCCTTGGAGCGCAGGAGGGTAAAGAGTGGTCGATCTCACAGAGGTGCATAGAATCATGTTGGCATGGTTAGGGCCGTGGTTCAAAATAATAACACAAAGCATTTGAGCAGGTACATGGAGAGGAAAGGTTCAGAGGGAGATGAAATTGCAACTCAATCGTACTATCCCTCACCATGGGACACAGGAACCTGCGCCTGACGAGTGTACCAGGTACACCACTGACATGTACCCACTGCTTCTAAACAGCCTGTAATCTGCTTGGTTATTTAGTCACCAATAAACTCTAGTCTGGTGAGGGATAGTCATCAGGTGTCGACATTTCTCAAAGGTGCAGATTAAACAGAAAACATAAGTATTGCCTGTCACATACATCGACCCTTTTAAAAAATATCTGTCTCTGATCTCAGAATTGCTTCTTTCAGTTTCAACGTGTCCCAGTTAGCGCCGTGATAGGGGATATGCACCCTTCAAATACTTGGCAAATGCGCACAGCAATTAAGTCAAGTCAAGTCAAGTCAAGTCAAGTCAAGTCAAGTCAAGTCAAGTCAAGTCAATTTTATTTGTATAGCACATTTAAAAACAACCCACGTTGACCAAAGTGCTGTACATCTGATTAGGTTCCAATGGGGGGAAAAAAATCGAAGATAGACACAAAAATGCTAGAGTACTCTCAGCCGGTCGGGCAGCATCTCTAAAAAAGTTATAGGTAACGTTTCGGTTCGAGACCCTTCTTGACTGAGTGTCAGTCTGAAGGAGGGTGTCGACCTGAAACGTCAACTATTTCTTTCTTCAGAGATGCTGCCTGACCCGCCGAGGTCCTCCAGCATATCGTGTCTATCTCGAAGGTAGAAACAAAATGCTGGAGAAACTCAGCGGGCCAGGCAGCATCTCTGGAGCGAAGGAATGGGTGACGTTTGGGTCGAGACCCTTCTTCAGACTCAAGATAGCATTTCGTGTAGATCTGTTGTTTAAAAGAGCATCTTCAGTTCCTTCCTACACAGGAATCATCTCCTGGAGTGTGGCAGCACTTTCTGAACCGCTGAATGGACAGCCCAGACAGATGAGTTGATGATATGCGTTTAGACTGCCCTTGCTGCCTGACGATTTGAATTCACATCGACGTATCGACTGGTCTATGACGTTCACTGCAAAATAAAATGCAGATTGAACAGATCCTTAACTTGTGTTCACCGGCTGGACCTAATATTCCCCATTGGGCGAAGAGCACAGCACAGTTACTCAATTCCCCCTTTCTCAGATCTGCTTTTAAATGTTCATCTTTATTCATTAAATTGCATGCTGGAGAGAGATATTTACTTATTTTCAACACATTTATTGAGATAACTATAACAAACAAATATATCTGTGCATTACCGTTTTTATTGGCGTGGGGGGAGCAGCAAGATGCAATAGATTAACAAAAGATATTGAGCCCTCGTTAAACCATTACAGTCAAACACCTGAAATAATGCAAAACAGACGATTGTTATCCAGTCGTGAATTTCATCTAAAAGATGGGGGTCGAAATTAAATGAGGTTATGCCACTGCTAATACACACCCATCACTGACCACACTGAGTATGCCGCTGCTAATCCGGACCCATCACTGACCACACTGATAATGTCACTGCTTGTCTAGACACATCACTGACCACAATGATAATGTCACTGCTTGTCCAGACCTACCACTGACCACACTGATAATGTCACTGCTTGTCCAGACCCATCACTGACAACACTGATAATGCCACTGTTTATCCAGACCAATCACTGACCACACTGATAATGCCACTATTTATCCAGAGGAATCACTGACCACACTGATACTGTCACGGCTTATCCAGGCTTATCACTGACCACACTGATAATGGCACGGCTTATCAAGACCCATCACTGACCACACTGATAATGTGTCAAATTATGTGTCGTAACA
The DNA here is from genome assembly GCF_053455715.1 of Rhinoraja longicauda. NCBI lineage: Eukaryota > Metazoa > Chordata > Chondrichthyes > Rajiformes > Arhynchobatidae > Rhinoraja > Rhinoraja longicauda. The sequence goes on along the minus strand of NC_135991.1, from coordinate 11,796,829 downwards.
ATGTGTCAAATAAACAATAGACAATAGACAATAGACAATAGACAATAGACAATAGGTGCAGGAGTAGGCCATTCAGCCCTTCGAGCCAGCACCGCCATTCAATGCGATCATGGCTGATCACTCTCAATCAGTACCCCGTTCCTGCCTTCTCCCCATACCCCCTCACTCCGCTATCCTTAAGAGTTCTATCCAGCTCTCTCTTGAAATCATCCAACGAACTGGCCTCCACTGCCTTCTGAGGCAGAGAATTCCACACCTTCACCTCTCTCTGACTGAAAAAGTTCTTCCTAATCTCCGTTCAAAATGGCCTACCCCTTATTCTTAAACTGTGGCCCCTTGTTCTGGACTCCCCCAACATTGGGAACATGTTTCCTGCCTCTAATGTGTCCAATCCCCTAATTATCTTATATGTTTCAATAAGATCCCCCCTCATCCTTCTAAATTCCAGTGTATACAAGCCCAATCGCTCCAGCCTTTCAACATACGACAGTCCCGCCATTCCGGGAATTAACCTAGTGAACCTACGCTGCACGCCCTCCATAGCAAGAATATCCTTCCTCAAATTTGGAGACCAAAACTGCACACAGTACTCCAGGTGCGGTCTCACCATGGCCCGGTACAACTGTAGAAGGACCTCTTTGCTCCTATACTCAACTCCTCTTGTTCCGAAGGCCAACATTCCATTGGCTTTCTTCACTGCCTGCTGTACCTGCATACTTCCTTTCATTGACTGATGCACTAGGACACCCAGATCTCGTTGAACTCCCCCTCCTCCTAACTTGACACCATTCAGATAATAATCTGCCTTTCTATTCTTACTTCCAAAGTGAATAACCTCACACTTATCTACATTAAACTGCATCTGCCATGTATCCGCCCACACACACAACCTGTCCAAGTCACCCTGCAGCCTTATTGCATCTTCCTCACAATTCACACTACCCCCCAGCTTAGTATCATCTGCAAATTTGCGAATGGTACTTTTAATCCCTTCGTCTAAGTCATTAATGTATATCGTAAATAGCTGGGGTCCCAGCACCGAACCTTGCGGTACCCCACTGGTCACTGCCTCCCATTCCGAAAGGGACCCATTTATCCCCACTCTTTGCTTTCTGTCTGTCAACCAATTTTCTATCCATGTCAGTACCCTACCCCCAATACCATGCGCCCTAATTTTGCCCACTAATCTCCTGTGTGGGACCTTGTCGAAGGCTCAGTCAGCCTTAACCAACCTGCTCTCCCGGTGGCTGAGCACTTCAACTCCCCCTCCCACTCCCAGTCTGGCCTTTCTGTCGTGGGCCCCCTCCAGTGCCATAGTGAGGCCCACCAGAAATTGGAGGAACAGAACCTCATATTTCGCTTGGGCAGCTTGCAGCCCAATTGTATGAACATTGACTTCTCCAACTTTAGATAGTTCCTCTGTCTCTCTATTTCCCCCTCTCCCCCTTCCTCCCCTTCCCAATTCTCCCACTGTCTTCCTGTCTCCACCTATATCCTTTCTTTGTCCCGCCCCCCTGACATCAGTCTGAAGAAGGGTCTCGACCCGAAACGTCACCCATTCCCTCTCTCCTAGATGCTGCCTGACCTGCTGAGTTACTCCAGCATTTTGTGATGCCTTCGATTTGTACCAGCATCAGCAGTTATTATCCTACGCTGATAATGTCACTGCTTCTCCAGACCCATCACTGACCACACTGATAATGCCACTGCCTTTCCAGACCCATCATTGTCCACAATGATAACATTGAATAAATGTACTTCCTTTGAATAAATGTACAACCTTACCCAGGATACCGGACATTTGTTGCCCGGAAACAGGTTTCGGAGCTGTCAGGGGAGGTTGGTCAAGCAAGGACTATGGGACTGCTTCAGACCACATTTGGACTACGCAGTTGCAGCATGGGACCCATACACAATTAAAAACATTTCTCCCATCGAATGTGTCGTTTTGTTACAAATACCTATGAGAGAGAAGCGAGTGTTACCGAACTTCCAAATTCATTGGGGTGGAACATTCCCCAAGACAGACGTAAAGCCCACCGTTTGACCTGTTTTTACAAAATGTTAAATGGTCAGGTCGACAAAGATTGCCACATCTACACCAAACCCAAACCCATCAGGAGTAGATAAGGCATTGGATTCAATTTGAGATCCCAGCTATCAAGAAAGATGTGTATAGCAATTCATTCTTCTCTCGCACAAATAAAACGTGGAATAGTCTTCACACTACTATAGCTACTCAACCTGACGCAACTACATTTCAGGCAGCTCTTTTCCAAGAAGCCCTTACTGCTTAAGTCCATACTCCGCCACCTCCAGTTTCAATTCCATTTGGAATATTTTGGCGGACCAAGAACCAAGACCAACACCAAGATTAGCTCATACATCACCCTATCAACTGATTAAGTGAAGTGTTTCTTTCAGTTTCTACGTGTACCAGATGTACACACCATGATGGTAAACATGTTCTCATGCATTTCTTGATAAATAGGCACAAATATTGTCGGTGTGTGTGGCAGCTCTCTCTGAAATGCTTGTGGACAGGCCACAAGGATGAGTTGGTCATTTGCCTCCAGACAAACTTTGCTGTCTGGTCTGTGTGCTTGAAATAACATCAACCTGTCGACTGATCTGAAACCATTCATCACAAAACAAACTGCACATTTAACAGAGCCTCACCTTGTGTTAGAAAACATAGAAAACATAGAAATGTGTTGCAGGACTAGCCCATTCATGGTTTATCATCCAGAATCGGTACCCTGTTCGTGGCTTCTCCCCGTATCCCATATCCTTTGACTCCGTTAACCCCAAGAGATGTATCTAGCTCTCCCTTGAATACATCCAGTGAATCCGATGCCTTGCGTGGGAGAGAATTCCACAGATTCACAACTCTCTGGATGAAAACGTTTTTCCTCATCTCAGTGCTAAATGACCTGCACTTTATTCCTAAATTGTGACTCCTGGTTCTGGACTCCCCCAAAATGGTAATTTCCCCCTGCATCTCGCTTGTCCAATCCTTTAAGAATTTTACATGTTTCTATACGATCCCCTCTCATCCTTCTAAATTCCAGTAAATTTAAGCCCAGTCAATTCATTCTTTTATCATATGTCAGCCCGCTATCCCGGGGATTAAACTGGTGTACCTGGTTACGCTGCACTCCCGCAATAGCAAGAATGGCCTTCCTCAAATTAGGATACCAAAACTGCTCACATTACCCCGGGTGTGACCTCCTTGCTCCTGTACTCAAATCCTGTCGCTATGAAGGCCAACATGCCATGAGCTTTCTTCGCTGCCTGCTGTACCTGTATGCTTACTTTCGTTGCACCTCCGCTTCTTCCTAATCTGATACCATTCAGATAATAATCAGCCTTCGTTTTCACCGGCTGGAACTAATATTTCCCACTGGTGGCAGGGCATAGCAGAGTTTATCAATTGCCTCTTTTTTAGATTTGAAGCAAGCAATTTAAATTTAATTTGGAGCATTATGTGTTATTCGTTCAATTGTTAATGTTCAAACATTAGCAAATTTGCGGATGACACAAAGCTGGGTGGAAGTGTGAACCGTGAGGAGGATGCTATGAGGATGCGGGGTGATTTGGACAGGTTGTGTGAGTGGGCAGATGCATGACAGATGCAGTTTAATGTGGATAAATGTGAGGTTATCTATCCACTTTGGTGGAAAGAACAGGAAAGCAGATTATTAGGAAAGTTAGAAAATGGGGAAATACAAAGAGATCTGGGTATCCTTGTGACGATTCCAGTTCTTTATGTCAATCTAGTTCACTAACAATTGATCCAAACACTTGCTCTTCAATTCAAACATTTAATGCAGCGCTGCGATGATTCCTCCAATTTTGCTCCTACAGAGCCCACGGTCTCCGAAACAGGCTGGGACAAACATACTCATACATACCAAGACAATGTTTATATAGTTTCCAAATAATAGAATGGTGGGGGCACAATTGAGGGGCATCGTTCAATTGAGGGGCATTGTTCCAACATGTTGATCCAATCACAACTAGCCCCGTAGGCACTTCCCAGTCCCCAGTTATGACCAGTCTCGTACATCCTATTGTTGTATCTGCTGGAACATTAGGATGTTAATCACTTCTCAACCGTCCATGGTTTCACAACTTCTAGCTAACGAGCAGAGATATATCACACAATAGCAAAGCAAGCAGTGAAAATTGTTTCTAATTAACCTTTACCCAGACGGCTATCTTTTTATTCCTTGACTTAATCAGACTTACTTCGTATTTTACCTTAATTCCTCATTCCCCCCTTTTGTCATTTTATGACAACTATCAGGGCGAAAACTCAGCAGAGACTCATTTGAAGCGGGTTATATAGTCATCCGAGTTTATGCCCTCCTCCCCAATACCCCTCCGCCTCCCCCCACCCCTCCTCACCTACTCGACCCCCGTCCTCCTCCTCACCATACCCCCTCAACCCTCCATCCCCCCTCCTCCGCCCCCCATACCCACCTTCTCCTCCCCATACCCCCCTCACACAGTCCATCCCCACCCCCTTCATCCCCCCTCCTCACCCTCCCCCTCCCCTCCCCCTCTCCTCCCCTCCTTCTCCTTCCCCTTCCTCTTCCCCATCCTCCCCCCCTGACGCTCTCGTCACCCCCACCCCTCACCTCGCCCCCATCCCTATTGCCCACTGCGGGCGCCGCCCCCGGGTTTGTTAGCTTATTTAACGGCGTTTTTAGCTGCGGGCGCGGCAACGCCGCTTAAAGCTCCTCCGGGATTGGGGGAGACGAAAAGGGAGAGGAAAGGGGAGAGAAAAGGGGAGAGGAAAGGGGAGAGGAAAGGGGAGAGGAATGGGGAGAGGAATGGGGAGAGGAAAGGGGAGAGGAAAGGGGAGAGGAAAGTGGAGAGGAATGGGGAGAGAAAAGGGAGGAAAGCGGAGAGGAAAGGGGAGAGGAAAGGGGAGTGGAAAGGGGAGAAGAAAGGGGAGAGGAAAGGGGAGAGGAAAGGGGAGAGGAAAGGCGAGTGGAAAGGGGAGAAGAAAGGGGAGAGGAAAGGGGAGAGGAAACGGGAGAGGAAAGGATAGAGTTAAGCGGAGGGGAAGGCACTGAGCGCGGCCCTCCCGTCAGTCGGGTGGGTTCCCTCCCCTCGGAGCGGGAGAGGCGACTGCGTTAGTTATAGGTCCGGGGTGGGGGGGCGCATTAGTTAAATGTTCGGGGGGCGGGGAGCGCATTAGTTAAAGGTCCGTGAGGGGGGTCGCATTAGTTAAAGGTCCGGTGGTGGGAGCGCATTAGTCAAAGGTCCGGGGTGGGGTGGAGCGCATTAGTTAAAGGTCCGGGGTGGGGTGGAGCGCATTAGATAAAGGTCCGGGGCGCGGTGAGCGCATTAGTTAAAGGTCCGGGGGGGCGCATTAGTTAAAGGTTCCCGTGGGGGGGAGCGCATTAGTTAAAGGTCCAGGGGGGAGCGCTTTAGTTAAATGTCCGGGGGGGGCGCGTTAGTTAAAGGTCCGGGGGGGGAGCGCATTAGTTAAATGTCCGGGGGGGAGCTAGCTGATCTCTTGAAGACGTGCGGGTCCCAATGTGACGTCACACGCTGAACACCTTCAAGAAAAGGGTTAGAAAGTAAATTTGTAAGCTTTAAAATCTCTCTCGCTTTCAAAATGTAGCTTAGATTTGTATGAGAGTTGTTACATAATATGCCCAGGATAATGGTGAGTAACGTGGGCCAAAAATTGTGGCGCTATGGTGTACCGTTTTGGCTGTGCGAATCACAAAGATTATGCTGCACACATATACACATACACACGCTCAGAGAGCTCTAGGGGCCAGTGGAATCAAGGGATATGGGGAGAAGGCAGGCACGGGTTACTGATTGTGGACGATCAGCCATGATCATAATGAATGGTGTTGCTGGCTCGAAGGGGCGAATAGCCTCCTCCTGCAACTATGTTCTATGTCTATGTCTAGAATCCTCTCCGGTAATGTGCTCACTACAGGTACTAGGATGACTTGTCCCTAGTTATCAGGTTTCTCTTCGCAGCCAGTTGGTGGTTGTCAAGAATTATAGCAGGGTGTTTTCTTTCAGATGGGAAATCGAGCAGCGAAATAACAAATGGGGCTTATTTCAGAGAAGTGGGAAGTGTTTATTTTGGGAAGTCAATCCAGGTCCTGACCTTCACTGGGGAGTGTGGTCGAGCAGATGGATTAAACGTACACAGATCTGTCTAAGACGCATCACAGGGAAATATGGTGGTGCAGAGGATTTGAGGCATCGACACTTATCAATCAGGGAAATAAATATAGACGTTGGAAGTCTATGTTCGGCTGGTCAAGAAGTTACCGAGGGGTCTCTTGGAGTGGTTTGTTTGTTTTTTCGTTACCACGCATAGGGAAAACGCCACTAAGTTGTAACGAGTGCAGTGAAGTTTTACGACTGTGTGTCCCCAGAAAAGGTTCGGAGCGGAGAAGCCAAGAATTTATTCTTTGGAACACTGGAGGGGAAAGAGTGGTCGATCTTACTGCTTCTTTCAGTTTCAACGTGTCCCAGTTAGCGCCGTCATAGGGAATATGCAGTCTTCAAATACTTGACAAATGCGCACAGCAATTAAGTCGAAGATAGACACAAAATGCTAGAGTATTCTCAGCCGGTCGGGCAGCATCTCTAAAAAAAGTTATAGGTGACGTTTCGGTTCGAGACACTTCTTGACTGAGTGTCAGTCTGAAGGATGGTATTGACCTGAAACGTCAACAATTTCTTTCTTCTGAGATGCTGCCTGACCCGCCGAGGTCCTCCAGCATATCGTGTCTATCTCGAAGGTAGACACAAAATGCTGGAGGAACTCAGCGGGTCAGGCAGTATCTCTGGAGAGAAGGAATGGATGACGTTTCGGGTCGAGACATTTCTTCAGACTCAAGACAGCATTTCGTGTCGATCTGTTGTTTAAAAGAGCATCTGCAGTTCCTTCCAACACAGGAATCAACTCTGTTTGTGTGGCAGCACTTTCTGAACCGCTGCATGGACAGCCCAGACAGATGAGTTGATGATATGCGTTTAGACTGCCCTTGCCGTCTGAGGACTTGAATACACATCGACCTTTCGACTGGTCTGTGTCGTTCACTACAAAATAAAGTGCAGATTGAACAGAGCCTCAACTTGTGTTCACCGGCTGGAACTAATATTCCCCATTGGGCGAAGGGCACAGCACAGTTTCTCAACTCCCCCTTTCTCAGATCTGAATCTGCTTTTCAATTTTCATCTTTATTCATTCAATTGCGCGCTGGAGAGATGTATTTATTTATTTTCAACACATCTATTCAGATGACTATAACAAACAAATATATCTGCGTTTTACCGTGTTTACTATCATGGGGAGAGCAGCAAGATGCAATAGATTAACAAAAGATACTGAGCCCGCGTTAAACCATTACAGTCAAACACCTGAAATAATGCAAAACAGACGACCAGTCGTGTATTTCACCCTAAAGATGGGGGTCGAAATTAAATTAGGTCATGCCACTGCTAATCCAAACCCATCACTGACCACACTGATAATGCCGCTGCTAATCCGGACCCATCACTGACCACACTCATAATGTCACTGCTTGTCCAGACCCATCACTGACCACACTTAGAATGCCACTGTTTATCCAGACACATCACTGACCACACTGATAATGTCACCACTATCCAGACCCATCACTGACCACACTGATAATGTGTCAAATTATGTGTCATAAAAATGTGTCAAATAAACTTTCGCTCAGTCCGCCTTAGCAAACCTGATCACCCGGTGGCTGAGCAATTCAACACCCCCTCCCACTCCCACTCTGGCCTTTCTGTCGTGGACCTCCTACAGTGCCATAGGGAGGCCCACCGGAAATTGGAGGAACAGCACCTCATATTTCGTTTGGACAGCTTGCAGCCCAATGGTATGAACATTGACTTCTCCAACTTTAGACTGTTCCTCTGTCTCTCTCTTTTTCCCCACTCTCCCCCTCCCCCTTCCCCGTTCTCCCACCGTCTTCCACTCTCCACCTATATCCTTTCTTTGTCCCGCCCCCCTGACATCAGTCTGAAGAAGGGTCTCGACCCGAAATGTCACCCATTCACTCTCTCCTAGATGCTGCCTGACATGCTGAGTTACTCCAGCAATTTGTGATACCTTCGATTTGTACCAGCATCTCCAGTTATTGTCCTACACTGATAATGTCACTGTTTATCCAGACCCATTACTGACCACACTGATAATGTCACTGGTGATCCAGACCCACCACTGACCGCATTGATAATGTCACTGCTTATCCATACCCATCACTGACCACACTGATAATGTCACTGCTTATCCATACCCATCACTGACCGCACTGATAATGTCACTGCTTATCCGTACCCATCACTGACCACAATGATGACATTGAATAAATGTAATTCCTTTGAATACATCTACACCCTTACCCAGGATATCTCACAATTGTTGCCCGGACACTGGTTTGGGAGCTGTCGGGGGAGGTTGGGCAAGCAAGGACTACGGGACTGCTTCAGACCACATTTGGACTACGCAGTAACAGCTTGGGACCCATACACAATTAAAAACATTTCTTCCATCGAACGTGTCCAAAGACAGGCAGCTCGTTTTGTTATAAAATCCTATGAGAGAGAAGCGAGTGTTACCGAACTTCTAAATTCATTGGGGAGGAACACTCTCCAAGACAGACGTAAAACCCGCCGATGACCTGTTTTTACAAAATGATAAATGGTCAGCTCGACATAGATTACCACATCTACACCAAACCCACCAGGAGTAGATGGGAGCATTCGATTCAATTTGAGATCCCAGCTATCTAGACAGATGTGTATAGCAATTCATTCTTCCCTCGCACAATTAAAGCATGGAATAGTCTTTACCCTACTATAGTTACTCAACTAGACGCAACTACCTTTCAGGCAGCACTTCTCCAAGAAGCCCTCCATGCTTAAGTCCATACTCCGCCACCTCCAGTTTAAATTCCATTTGGAATATTTTGGAGGACCAAGAACCAAGACCAAGACCAAGATTAGCTCAGAAATCGGCCTGTCAACTGCTTAAGTGAAGTGTTTCTTTCAGTTTTTACGTGCACCATATGTACACACCATGATGGTAAACATGTTCTCATTCATTTCATGATAAATAGGAACAAATATTGTCGGTGTGTGTGGCAGCACTCTCCGAACTGCCTTGTGGACAGGCCACAAGGATGAGTTGGTCATTTGCCTCCAGACAAACCTTGTTGTCTGGTCTGTGGGCTTAAATTAACATCAACCTGTCGACCGGTCTGAAACCATTCATCACAAAATAAACAACAAATTGAACAGAGCCTCACCTTGTGTTAGAAAACATAGAAAACATTGAAAGGTGTTGCAGGACTAGCCAATTTATGATTGATCATCCAGAATCAGCACCTGTTCGTGGCTTCTCCCCATAGCCCATATCCTTTTACTCCATTATCTAGCTCTCCCTTGAATACATCCAGTGAATCCAATGCCTTCTGTGGCAGAGAATCCCACGGAATCTCTGGGTGAAGAAGTTTTTTCTCATCTCAATGCTAAATGGCCTTCCCTTTATTCTTAAACTGTGACTCCTGATTCTGGTCTCCCCCAAAATAGTAATTTCCCCCTGCATCTAGCCTGTCCAATCCCTTAAGAATTTTACATGTTTCTATATGATCCCCTCTCATCCTTCTAAATTACAGTAAATTTAAGCCCAGTCGATTCATTTTTTTATCATATGTCAGTCCCGCCATCCCGGGGATTAACCTGGTGAACCTGGTTACGCTACACTCCCGCAATGGCAAGAATGGGCATCCTCAAATTCGGATAACAAAACTGCTCACAATACTCCGGGTGTTACCTCCTTGCTCCTGTGCTCAAATCCTGTCGCGATGAAGGCCAACATGCCATGAGATTTCTTCGCTGCCTGCTGTACCTGTATGCTTACTTTCAGTGAGTGACATGCAACGACGCCTTTGTCTCGTTGCACCTCCCCTTCTTCCTAATCTGACACCATTCAGATAATAGTCATCCAGAGGCATAGCAGAGTTTATCAACTGCCTCTTTCTTAGATTTGAAGCGAACATTTTAAATTTAATTTGGAGCATTATGTGTTATTCGTTCAATTGTTAATGTTCAAACATTAGCAAATTTGTGGATGACACAAAGCTGGGTGGCAGTGTGAACCGTGAGGAGGATGCTATGAGGATGCAGGGTGACTTGGACAGGTTGTGCGAGTGGGCAGATGCATGGCAGATGCAGTTTAATGTGGATAAATGTGAGGTCATCTATCAACTTTGGTGGAAAAAACAGGAAAGCATATTATTATCTGAATGGTGTCAAGTTAGGAAATGTGGAAGTACAAAGAGATCTGGATATCTTTGTGACGATTCCTGTTCTTTATGTCAATCTAGTCCAATAATAATTGATCCAAACACTTGTTCTTCAATTCAAACCTGTAATGCAGCGCTGCGATGATTCCTCCAGGTCTGCTCCGACAGAGCCCACGGTCTCCGGAACAGGATGGAACGTACATATACATACATACCAAGACCAAGTTTATATAGTTTTCAAATAACAGAATGGTGGGGGCACAATTGAGGGGCATTGTTCAATTGAGGGGCATTGTTCCAACATGTTCATCCAGTCACAACTCGCCCCGTAGGCACTTCCCAGTCCCCAGTTATGACCAGTCCCGTACATCCTATTGTTGTATCTGCTGGAACATTAGGATGTTAATCATTTCTCAACCGTCCATGGTTTCACAACTTCTAGCTAACGAGCAGAGATATATTACAAAATAGCAAAGCAAGCAGTGAAAATTGTTTCTAATTAACCTTTACCCAGACGGCTGTCTTTTTAGTCCTTGACTTAATCAGACTTGCTTCGTATTTTATCTTTACTCCTCATTCCCCCCTTTTGTCAATTTATAACAACTATCAGGGCGAAAACTCAGTAGAGACTCATTTGAAGCGGGTTATATAGTCATCCGAGTTTATACCTGACCTCGTGGTGCTTTATAGGCCCCCAGAGCCTGGCCCAAGCGGTGTTCAGTGTCGACAGGATGGCTTGTTGATCCCGGCTCTGGTTCCTACTCCTCTGCTGGGTTTCATCCCCTAGCCCTTACGGTACCCAGTGATTAAGATCTTCATAGCTCTGACTTATACCCAGTTGATGAAGTCTGTTGTATTCTTCTTCTAATAATTCCTTGGCAACCTGCTCTTTCACCATATCACTTGCTTTACCATAATTTTCAGTGTAATCGTCCTCTAACATCGGAAGGTCTTCTCCAGTTTCTCCCATGCGCAGTAACGACATTTTATGAGTGTTTCCAATGCCTTTCATGGCCTGCATAAGCTTACTAATTATACATTTGACGATGGCAATCCCCACGAATAAAGATACCAAAATTACTCCGAGATAAATGCCAATGTTAATAAACCAATTGTACTATCCGCCCAATCCCCAATCTCCCCAGTTCAAACCCTCAGTTATCCCATTCAGCAAAGTCTGTATATCGTCTTCAATTCTCGTGAGGTTCGCGGTTCGGTCCATAATTCCCATAATACATTTCCCTTTTACAATGGCACACACACCTCCTTCCCTAGCCAGCAGATAATCCAGCGCGTATCGGTTCTGCATTGAGAACAGCCGTAGGTCTGACAGGCCCTCCTTTATTTCATTTATAGCCTCCACTGTATTATTCCCCAGAATGGTGAGTCCGCACACAACATAATTTCCATTGTTGGATGCCATGGCCCCTGCGGTCCCACCTAGAGTTATGGTGCTCAATATTCTCCAACCAACGGAGTGACCTCTACTATTACCGATCGCAGCTGGTTCCATCCAGTTGGCGCAAAATTCCTTAGAAATTCCTCGTGTTGTTTTTATTTGGCCAACGGTGGAGAAGCTGAGGCTCCACCGTACTGGGCAGGGTATAGTTGTGGGGGTAAGGATTCCTATCGCCACTTTATCAGGAGTCTCTTTTCCCATTACCAGGAAATTGGTCCCTATCCCATTACTCAGGAAATAATATCCGGGTTTGGTATAAACTACTCCCGGGGTTCCTCCGTCAGAGACTGAAGTTGGACCAGTGTTACTCCAGTTATCATTGCAGGGGAACCGGGAGTTGCTATCCACCGAATATATCATCGGGTACATGTATGGTTCTAAGGAGTCACCTCTTGTGCCAAAGCGTGGTAAAATGGGGAAGGTATTGTTCTTAATCGCCAGGTGTGTCTTATTTCCCCAACCACAGAGTGTCTGCCACCCTCTCTCAAGGTTTACACATTGGCTGGTGTTATGGCAAGTGGTCACCCCGGTGCCAGGGTGTTGGCTGCACCGGAATGTCTCCTTTGTCGTAACGCAGCTTACAGTGTTCTGGATGTTTACCACGGCACACCAATATCCGGTTCCATTCCAACAATTGGGGTATCCAGAGGTTGGTCCAGAGCTCTTTATACAGGTGGCTCGGTAGCTCTGACTTTGGGGAAATTTAAAGGTAATGTTCTTAACGGGAGGGGGTAAATAGTACCCTTGGTTAAAGTAGCTGGGGTCCATAACTGGGATTGGAGTGAAAAGACCTATTACCGAAGTGGAGGGATAACAAACAACAGATTCAGGAGAGTACAGTAAATTATGAGTCTGTAAAAACAAGTTCTGGTCGGCCTTTGTGTCCGAGACCTCTCTTTTTATTTTTGTTCGCCCCGGGAGAGTTTTTGGCTGCAGGTGGGGGTCGCGTTGGAGGGCCTCTTGGAAACACAGTCCATTTTTTTGAGTCCCGTGATCTTCTCTGTCCTGCCTAATGTTCCGTCGGCAAGCAAAATCAAACTGATATTCCTGAAACCAACAAGGCAGACCCCACCTGTTGCGATCACCTCGCTCGGCTTTCCTGGTGGTCTGTCGCAAGATTCCGTTGCAATAATTCTGCTTTGTGACGTTCCATGTTCCGGAAGCTTCCGGCGTCCCATCATTACACACCACTACGTCTCCTTTGCAGAGATGGAAGATCCGTACACTTTGCTCGGGGCCACACCATCGGATTTTCCCTGCCTGTGTTACTGAAGCTAATATTGTCAGGAGGCCTAGCCTAATTGCTGCCGCCATTCTGATTCTGGATTACATGTAATACACAACACTCGAACCAACATAATATCAATCACAATAATCACAAAAATATCCAATTACAAATAATTGCACAGATTTAAAAGAGATTTAAAGTTATAGCGATAGCTTTCAATCTCCCACCTTTTGATTGGTTTCACCAATCATTTTACAGTGATGCAGGTGGATCCACGCATTGCGGCCCTCAACGTTGGCGGCTGTAGGGGTGGTAAGCAGGGCCTGGAACGGGCGTGGCTCCAGGTGCTTGCGAGTCCAGTTTTTAACCATGACATAGGACCCATGCTTAATGATGGTAGACTGGGCGAGGGCCGGCGTGTCCCCATGTGAATGAGAGGCTCGCATGGCTTTGGTTAAGGCAAGGACATAGGTGGTGATTTCGTTCGTCATCTGATGGAAATGGACCGTCTCAGGAGCGCGGTCATTCCAAGGGGTCCGCAACGGGCGGCCGTAGACGATTTCAGCCGGCGTGAGGCGGGCTTTACCGGAGGGCGTGGTACGCATCTGAAAAAGAGCTACAGGAAGCAGTTTAAGCCAGGGAGAGCCAGTTTGTGCTGTTAATTTAGCAAGCTTGTTTTTAAGAGTCTGGTTGGCGCGCTCGACTAAACCCGCAGCTTGAAGTCGATAACAAGGCCTCCACGGTTGTTAACAATGCAACTGTTGGTGAATCCGTAGCTGTTCACGCAACTCTTTATTAATCGTTCCAACGAAGTGAGGCCTATTATCTGAGCTTAACCGGAGCGGAACACGAAAGCGGGGTATAATTTATTTCAATAAAATGTTAACAACCGTGGAGGCCTTGTTATCAGAGGTAGGATAAGCTTCAATTCATTTACTGAACACGTCCACAATTATAAGCACATACTTCTAACACTGACAGCGTTTCTACTCAATGACGTCCATTTGCAGGGTCTCAAAGGGACCTGGCGGCAAAGTAGTCTTTCCGGGGTCGCAAGCGAGTCCCTTGCCCGGGTTGTGCTGCTGACAAATGAGGCATCTGCGACTCACACCCTGGGTCAAATCCAGAAGTCTAGGATGCCACCAAGTTCCAGAAGCATATCATTCACAGCTTTGGCACGACAGTGAGTTGAAAAGTGTACACATTCAATAAACCATAAGGCTAATTCGTCAGACATGCAAGTCTGGCCCACAGGGGTAAGCCATAAGCGCGAGACAGGATCGCACACACATTCCTGATCCTGCCGCAGCTGGCGGTCTACATCAGGAGCGTCCTCCTGTATTTTTAACACTTCTTGGATGGTTGGCATTAGTTTTCCCGAGGGAGACGGATCCCTATTATAATTTTAAGTCTACCTCATCATTTGTGGCACAACCGTGTGGCTATTCCAAGAAGCGTACTCAGCTGCCTCGTCCGCGCGACGGTTACCTATCTCAATGGGACCTTGCCCGGCAGTATGGGCTTTTACTTTTATCACTGAAATACTTTTCGATAATTGGAGAGCCCGTAAAAAGTGGGAAACTAAAATCTGGTGGGAGATGGGATTCCCTGATGAAGTCAGGAACCCCCGGTTTTTCCACAGTTGTCCGAAGTCATGCACCACACCAAAGGCGTATCGGGAGTAGGTGTAGATGTTGACGGAGAGTTCGTCTGCAAAAATGCATGCCCGAATAAGTGCGAACAGTTGGCCTGCTGGGCCCAAAATTGGTCTCGAAGGCTGCTCCTTCCACTGTGGAGCCGACCTGGTCCACAATCGCGTACCCTGAAATGCGTTCGCCTTGGTCGTTGATGGAGGAACTTCCATCTGTGTAGAATGTGAAATCGGGATCTGGAATACGAATATCTGAGAGGTCCGAACGAGGCGAGGTATCCTCTCGGTTGGACTGTAGGCAGTCGTGCGTGGCATGAGCTTCTTCCGTGGGAGGATGTTCGAGAAAGCTGGCAGGATTGATCGTTGTGCAGTAGCGAAATGTCATGCGAGGATTATTCAAGAGATAGATCTCATACTTGTTTTGCCTGGCCATAGTAAGAGGCTGGGTCTGCAGTTGGCCCGGCAGTGCAATAAAAGAATGTGAGCTATATACGACAATGTCCTCCTGCAGCGTCATGTTTGCTGCGGACAGCAGACTTAAAAGTGCCCACAATGAGACCACTGAACGTGACAGACTTATATTGATAGCCGTTGGCCAGGTCCTCCGGAAACCAATAGACAAAACCAAGCTCTTGGATATGAAACCCAAAAAGGGAGAAGGGGCCTAAGATTTCATAGATCGATTTAGAGAGGTATATGGGTTGGAGCATTGGATGCTTTCCAGCAGCTCAAGGCCCGTCAACTACAGGCACCCGCCTTGGGCCGACCTCTGTACGATCGCCCCTTTCAGCTCTACTGCACTGTACTGAATGATTGTTCCACAGCTGCCTTGACTCAGCTACATGGTGACCAACATCGCCCCGTTGCTTATTATTCTTCCAAACTTGCACCTGTGGCCTTGGGATATCCTTACTGCACCCAGATTCTTACTGACATTTTGGTGACCCACATTGGTCTTAAACCTTTTATGTTCCACGGTCGTCAAGGCTTGTTGGACCAACGCCCATAAATCCAGAGAGTCCGCCTGACATACAGCTACCTTTGTTTTCAGGAAATCAATAAAGGATTAGGGACATTGTTATGGACATTCATCAGAATGGCCAACATCTCGTTTGGTTTCATCCCCCTCGTCTCCCTCTGTCAACTGAAGGCCAACGATTGAACTGCGCAGTTCCTTCTCAACCGGTTTAGTTTTGTCCCCTGACTTATTCTTGCTAAGATTTCTCTCATGTGCACATTCCTTCTTCCAAATCTCCACGGCTTTGCGGACTCCCCCAATGGTCATTTAACCCCAAATGTAACTGCATTTTCCTGCCAGCTTGCTAACACACTCTTATCTTTTTCTTCCTGGCAGAATTGCCTCCATAATTCAATCATATTGTTACTCTTACTTGCAGTACCCTTTTTCCAAATTAATTCCTGGTCCTGTTTGAATAAGTCCACATTCCTTGGACCTCCTAGGGGCTTCCCAATTTCTTGTTTAGCATCCCGGATAATTGTCCAACATTTTTGATTTACAGACAATAGACAGTAGACAATAGGCCCTTCGAGCCAGCACCGCCATTCAATGTGATCATGGCTGATCATTCTCAATCAGTACCCCGTTCCTGCCTTCTCCCCATACCCCCTGACTCCGTTATCCTTAAGAGCTCTATCTAGCTCTCTCGTGAATGCATTCAGAGAATTGGCCTCCACTGCCTTCTGAGGCAGAGGATTCCACAGATTCACAACTCTCTGACTGAAAATGTATTTCCTCATCTCCGTTCTAAATGGCCTACCCTTTATTCTTAAACTGTGGCCCCTGGTTCTGGACTCCCCTAAAATTGGGAACATGTTTCCTGCCTCTAACGTGTCCAACCCCTTAATAATCTTATCCGTTTGGATAAGATCCCCCCTCCTCCATCTAAATTCCAGTTTGTTCGGGATATTTCTTAAATAAATTTTGTAACGGACTGCCCGACTCACTGGTAGAGTCTAATTGATTGCCAATTTTGTTTCAATCTTCGACTTGTAATTTCAATATTTACATCGGTACCACACAAGTTAAGGATCCAAGAATACACAAGGGCACGTTTAAGCGACTGTCAACATTCACAGGATCCGCGTCAATCAATTATACTTAACGTTCCACACGATAAGTTAATATTTTACCACTGCCTTTCACCACTCGGCACGATCCACTTCAATCATTTCCCCCTCTACTTTGCAAGGACGTGCGGAGAAGAGGAAAACAAAGTGGTAGATGAATTGTACCCAATTTGCTGGCAAATTCCTCAGGTCCAATCCACAGCCTAGTACGACTCTTAATTTCGTTTGTTCGTTTGTCGGTGATCCTTTAGTATCCCACTTC
>NC_135991.1:11730498-11779310 GCF_053455715.1 Rhinoraja longicauda | reverse complement strand
AGGCATTTGAATCGGCACGTGGACAAACAAAGACTTGCGGGATTTGGATCACGCGTAAGCAGATGACATAAATTTATCTCGACATCGTGTTCGGCTAAGAAATTATGGGCCGAAATGCCTTTTCCTGCTGTGTGCATTTCCATATTCTATGCACAAATGCACCGGTCAATTTGTGTAACAAAAACATACCAGCGCAGAATGCAGGTTTACGGTTTTTTATTACGTGTACCGCGCGAAACCAAAAATGTGTTTTAAAAAATATGTTATTGAAGCAAAACAGTTGAATAATACATAAATGAAATCATATGAAACTCAAGTTCATGAGATAGGGCAAATGAGCATTTGCATCAGTTTGGAGATGTCACCCATTCCGTCTCCCCAGAGATGCTGCCTGACCCGCTGAGTTACTCCAGCATTTTGTATCTACCTTCGATTTAAACCAGCATCTGCAGTTTTTATTTCCTACACTTTAACGTACACGTGGACAGTGTGCATGAATAGGAATGATTACGATGAACGATGGGCAATCGCAGGCAAATGGGACTCACGTCGAAGGAGCATGGAAGAGCTGAGCCCCAGGACCAGATTCCGTTCTGTGTGACTCTGATTTCCGCAGGTATTCCGTAACCTGTCCTCAGTGTGGAGGCTTGCGGTTACACGTTTGGGGCAGTTTAATGGAGTACGAATAACAAACTGGAATAAGTGAAAATTGGTCGATTGTCGGCGTGGATCGATGGTCAAAGAATTGTTGTTGTTTTGTGTGTATCATGTCTTTATGAGCGAACAAGTGCACGAATTACTCTCAGTGGGAATTTCACCGCGTTCATCAGCTCCTGTCTGAATTTTCTCTGCGTCACCACGTATATACACGTGTTGGTGCAGGTACTGAGAAGCTGCAAAAACCCCGCCGTGAACCACGTGATATGGTAATAACCAGCGGGGGGGCCGTCATCTCCGATCTTTGCAATACCGGTAAAGATGTAAAAGACAGCTTGTGTTGCCCACAGCAATATGAAAGAGCCCGTGATACTAAAGAGTAAAACAATGGATTTCCTGCGGTTCTCCATCTCCGGGTCCTTGTCATTCTCTCTGTTGCTGCGGCCCCGGAGACCCCTGCGGACTCTGCTGGCCGCTACAATCCGCCTGACCGTCAGCACATTGAGCAGAAGGATCAGAAAGAACGGGAGACAAGGGGTTAGAACGCGGTGTGTGACATCATATGCGGTCCATGCAGACGACGTATAGAAGGTGGGTTTAGTGTCGCATTCCCAGGGAAGATTATCAAATTCGTAGCCAGGATCTACCGTAAAAAACCTGGGGATATTCTCCAAACAGCCCAGCACAATGACTGCCCCGATAACCACAGCCGCCGTTCTCTCGGTACAATATTTTATTTTCAGCTTCTCACAACAAATGGCCACAAATCGATCGAAGGTGAAGGCTACCGTCAGCCAGACAGAGACCGCGGTGGTTGCAAAGACCAGGAATTGGACAGTCGTGCACACGGGAGTAATGTTCAGAAAAGAATACGGGAAGTAAATTGGAATAGTCTGACGTAGAAACGGATCAGTGATGCCGACCAGGAGATCAGACGCTGCCATGGCGACCAGGTAGCGAGTGATGCATTTGGAGAGACCGCATTTACCTCGACAGAGTATCACTATCGCCAACAAGTTCACTGTGAAGGGGAGAAGAGATATTACTGTCACAAGACCTACACAAATGTATCTGAGGAACATTGTCTGATTGGAAGGTTTTGAATCTTGGATGCGTTGACCAAATAACCTTTAGCCCCGGCAAAGTTCAGAGACTGCAGCGTTTAGATCACGGAGTCCACCCAGCTCATCAAACACCAATGTATATTACGTTCACAGCTCTTAGTTCCGCTCACACGACTATCAACTGCCCTCCAGATTGTAGCTTCCATCCACACTAAGATCCGTATACAGGAGTTACAGAAACCATTGATATGTGGGAGGAAAGACGAGCGCAAGTCGATTACATCTGGGAGGAAAGACGAGCGCAGCCAGGAACAGCGCGGAGTCGGAGGACGAACGATGAAACATTGCACATGCAATGGTATAGATTGAACCTGCGTCCCCGGAATTGTGCGACATCGGCAGCACTGACTGTGGCGCGGTGGCGAGGATGTACAGAGAGTGATGCAGGCCATGATAAACAACGGGCATGGCGGGCACACTGCGGCAGTTACAGAAGGAAAATGGATGTCTGACCAAATTAAACAAGTTAAAAATTATTGAAAAAGAAAAAAATGTTAGTTTAACGTCGGCAGCGCCGGAGTAATTCACTGAATGTCTCACAGCATGTGCACGTGCATGAAAATCAAAGACAAAACAAATTACCGAAAACAGCGACAGTCGCTATGGTAGGGAAATATATATCTTCAATTCGATAGATCAGTGGATATTCCATAGCTGTAAGACACAATTAACTCCTGTGGCTCCGTCAGTCCGTCATCGCCGCAGCTCTGTGGCCCTGCCTTCTGGTGCGCACCGAGATATACAGAGCGATGGGTCTCCAGCGACATGAACTCATACCTGCTGATCGTCATTAGTCACGCTCACGAAACAAACACATCGCGTCACAGCCATTGACTGCGCCATGGGAGAAGGCAAGCAAACAACTTAAAGATCGAGTAAAAAAACAAAGTGTGTCGCTGAAAAGGGAGTCTGAATAACGGTCACTATCCGAAACGTCATCGATACACGTTCTCCAAAAATGCTGCCTGACCCTCTGTTACACCCGCACATTGTGTATTTTTCACTGAAAGTAAGAATTCAGGCTTTCCAACGAATGGATGGGCCATGACACTGTGTTATTTCATTTAATGTTGGTGTGATTTCGATGATTATCACCAGTGATCCCATCTACCACTCCAGCTATCGTATTTTCTTCCCAAAAATAAATCACCATTCACGCCACGGCGTCCCTGATATTGCAAGACAGATACTGAAATGTTCGTTTGAATTTCCATTCGACATTCCTTCCTGACATTTTTGAACACGAATAGTGGTGGTGATATAATGCTGCTTCCCCGCCTTGATAACCGCATCTGGTCCAAAAGTCCCCGGTCCAGGCGTGCTTCTCACACAGTCCATTCCTTCCATTAATCCCAGTTCCACTGAATATCGCCCCTGAGGGTCGACCCCGATAAAATATTACTTTCGAACACAATAACAAGCATCCGCAATTGTTGGTTTATACCAAAGATAAACACAAAACACTGGAGTAGCTAAGCGGGGAATGTATATTTTATTATATGTTATGTAATGACAGTTTCTATACCGTCTCAAAGTCCAACTTCGATAGCCATTACTGCTCGGGATGGAGTGGAGGTGTTGCTGATGCACACACCGCACTTTGAGAAAACAACAACAAATCTTCCAAACGCTATTTCTTGAATAATTGGTCTTTAATAAAGTAGCACAAATCAAAAGAGTAATTCATAACTGTTGGTTCTTATCAACTGTTTCTTCTGCAAACAATACATTCGAGATCGTTTAGTCGTGTGGTCGTGGTTGTGGCCGTGTGGTCGTATGGTTAAAAACTGTATACTCTCCATCCTCCGAGACTAAACTAACCCCCAATCTCTGTGGCTCCGCTAGCCTCCTCAGATGTTGGCACTCCCCAAATCACACCCACAAGCATGCAAAAAAAACAGAAAATAGAAATATTAAATAAAGCGATAATATAATGATAGTAACTAATTGAAGCGTAAATGGCTCCTACATATCGGACCCTAATTGTTCTCCGTATACAACGAAACAATTACCAATAGATATTAAAAGGAGCTATAAAACCTTACGAAGTTGCGACAGCATGTGATTTCTTACTCCATGTCCGATCTGTTCATAAATATGGCGTAACAGCAATGTTGAAATATGAAAGATCGAGAGAATAATGGGATGCTTAGCCTCTTCAGGCATCGCTAGTTTATTCAGGCGACCAGCTAGTCTCAGAGGTCCTTTATCCAGTATCGGATCAAGCCTGTATAAATGACTACTTCTTTTAACACAATGCTCACCAGCTTGTAATGTTGAAAGCTCTTCCTTGTATCCTTGTCTTTGACAGAAAGAGATAACTGCATTTTCTGCCTTAAAAAGATCATCAGGCCATAAGCACGGACCCCGGTATGAGGCCTTAAAGACTTGCATCTCTTTGTCAACTTTTTCTTTCAGCTTGTAGGGATCCGTTTCAAAGCTGCTCGTAGCATCCCGAGTTTGTCTTTCTCTTACGACTCCACTGCAAAAGCATTGTCTTTAGTTTAAGAATCCAAGCTACCACAGCCTTCAACTGATTCCATGATGAGAAATGGGTAATTAAATAGTTTGTTGAATGCAATGGATCCTTGATAATGACGTTCACTGAGATGTCTTGCTTGATCACAGGATCATTAGCACAGATATCAGTTTCTAGGTTAAATCTTGGCAATTCTCGGTCTGGTTTACAGAGGAACTCTGGCCCATTGATCCATCTCTTACTGCTCCAGAATCGGTTTGCTGTTAATCCTCTAGAGGTTTAATCTGCAGGATTTTCCTTGGTATTAACATACTTCCACAGTGATACATTAGTAGCATCCCTTACAAAAGAGATCCTGTTTGATACAAATGTTAGGAAGCGTTTGTTTTCATTGTTGATGTACTTAAGCACTGTCATGCTATCAGTCCAGAAGGTAGATTCCTCCAGCTTAAGCTGCAGTTCTTTTTGCAGCAAAATGTTAATTCTGACAACTAAGACTGCGGCTGCGAGCTCCATTCTGAGAATCGTCATTTGCTTCATTGGTGCCTCTCTGGCCTTTCCCATTAACAATGCAGCTTCATTGTTATCAGTTTCCAGTCTCAGATATGATACAGTACCGTAACCATTTTCACTTGCGTCAGAAAAAATGATGCAGTTGTGCAAATTTGATTCGACCAAAGTTTGTAGGTTTCATACACCGGTCCACTGAACGAGATCTTGACGAGATCTACTAACCACTCTGTCCATCGCTGAGAGAAGATTTGCGTTGTACTCTCATCCCATTCAAATTTCTCCTTGCAGAGATCTTGTAAAATGTATTTGGCTGGTAGTGTAAATGGTGCAAGAAATCCCAAAGGGTCGTAAGCAGAACCAAGCACGGACAGGATTCTCCGTCCTGTACATGGTCGTTCCTGAATCGAAATTCTGAACTTGAACACATCTGCTTCAACGCACCAGTTCAATCGCAGTGCTCTCTCAATAGGCAGATTGTCTTTGTCCAAATCCAACTCCCGGGTCTCCTTGGTTCTGTTATCTAGTGGAATGGTTTCCAATACAGCACGGCTGTTGCTGATCCATTTCGATAGCATGAATCCTTGTTTGTTGCAGAGGGAAGTCAGATGTTTTACCATTTGGATTGCTTCCTGTTCCATCGACATGGATTTTAAACAATCGTCCACATCGAAATTGCTCCTTACTGTGTTTGTCACTTCCTCTGGAAAGTGAGCTTTATTGTCCTCAGCGGTTTTCCTCAATGCGAAGTTTGTACAACTTAGTGATGACACTGCTACGGTATTCAACGATATCTTGTTGAGCATCACCATCCGGCCACCATAGGAATCGCAAGGAGTCGACATGCATTTCCCATACCTTGACCTGATGAAACATTGCCTTGATATCCGCCATCTTTACTGAGTGATTATTAATTTCCAAAAACTTTAGCTCTTTTCTGGACATTTCTTCTGATTCCTTGCTGGTTCTTTCATTGAAGTCATCATTGTATTGCTTGGCCAACAACTCCTCTAGATTTATAATATATTAGACTAAGTTGGGCCCATTCCTTGTTGAGGGGGGACAGGGAAGGTTAGAGGGTGTGAGTGAGTGAGCCCTGGACCCAAAGCTTCTCATGTATTGGTGTAGCACCCTCAACCCCCCACTCAATCCCACTTATCCCCCCTTCCTCCCCCCACTCCATCCACTTACCCACCCCTAATTGCCCCTCCCCACTTCCCCCACCAACCCCCACCACCCTCTCCTCCCCATCCCTCCCCCTACTCCCCACTCCCTCCTTCCCCCACCCCACTAACCTGCTACCCCCAATCTCCCCTCCACCCACTTGACCACCACTCCTCCTCCTTCCCCCACCCCCAACTCCCCCTCACCCACTCGACCCCCCTTTTCTCCTCCCACCCCCTCCTCCTCTATCCCCACCCCCACCACCCCCCCTCACCTACTCGACCCCCCTCCTCCCCCCAACCCCTCCTCCTGCCCCCCACCCCTTCGCCTTCCACCCACCCCTCCTTAACTGTTCGACCCCCGTCCTCCTCCTCAGCTCACCACCCTCACCCCTCCATCCCCTTCCTCCCCACCATACCCGCCTCCTCCTCCCCATACCACCCTCACCCACTCCATCCCCACCCCCTCCATCCCCCCTCATCACCCACCACTCTCCCTCTCCTCCCCCCTCCTTCTACTTCCCCCTTCCTCCTCCCCATCCTCCTCCCCTGACGCTCTCGACACCCCCACCCCTCACCTCGCCCCCAACCCCGTTGCCCACTGCGGTCACTATGGCGTGCGCCGCCCCCCGAGTTTGTTAACTACTTTAACGGCGTTTTTGGCTGCGGGCTCGGCAAAGCCGCTTAAAGCTTCTCCGGGATTGGGGGAGAGGAAAAGGGAGAGGAAAGGGGAGAGGAAAGGGGCGAGTTAAGGGGAGAGGAAGGCACTGAGCACGGCTCTACCGTCAGTCGGGAGGGTTCCCTCCCCTCTTGGAGCGGGAGAGGCGACTACAGCCCCCGGCGGTCAGCGCTGCCCGATCTGAGGACTGTCAGGCGCGAGGCATGCCTGGACGGGCGGCGGTGCTCCCGGGGGTGGGGAATGCGTGCATTAGTTAAAGGTCCGTGGGGGGGGGGGGGGGGGTAGCGCACTAGTTCAAGTTCGGGGGGTGGCATTACTTAAAGGTCCGGGGGAAGGAGCGCACTAGTTCAAGTTCGGGGTGGGAGTGGGTGCATTACTTAGATCCAGGATGGGAGCGCATTAGTTAAATGACCGGGGGTTGGGGAGCGCATTAGTTAAAGGTCCGTGGGGGGGAGCGCATTAGTTAAAGGTTTGGGGGTTGGGGGGAGCGCATTAGTTAAAAGTCCGGGGTGGGGGCGCATTAGTTAAAGGTCCGGGGTGGGGGCGCGTTAGTTCAAGGTCCGTGGGGGAGCGCATTAGTTAAAGGTCCGGGGGGGGCGCATTAGTTCAAGGTCCGGGGGGTTGGAAGCACATTAGTTAAAGGTCGGGGGGGGTCGCATTAGTTAGTCCGTGGGGAGCGCATTAGTTCAAGATCCGGGGGGGAGATCGCATTAGTTAAAGGTCCGCGGGGGTGAGCGCATTAGTCAAAGTTCGGGGGCGCATTAGCTAAAAGTCCGTGGGGAGGGGGGGAGCGCATTAGTTAATGGTCGGGGAGAGCGCATTTTGTTAAAGGTCCGGGGGGGAGCACATTTGTTAAAGGTCCGGGGGGAGCGCAATAGTTAAAGGTCCGGGAGGGGGGGAGGGGGTGGCGTGCATTTCTCAAAGGTCGGTGGGGGGAGCGCATTAGCTAAATGTCCTGGGGGGGAGCGCATTAGTTAAAGTCCGGGGGGGAGCGCATTAGTTAAAGGTCCGGGGTGGGGCGCATTAGTTAAAGGTCCGGGGGAGGGGAAGCGTATTAGTTAGGGGCAGGGGAGCGGGAGGGTAGTGCAGGAGGCGGTGAGAGGAGGGAGCGCCGCACTGGGAGAGGGGAGTGGAGTGGGTGGAGGGACGCCGCACTGCGGGAGGGGAGGGGAGATGAGTGGAGGAGACGGGGAATCGAGGGAGAGGATGGAGCGCCGCAATGCGGGAGCGCAGGGAGGGAAGGGGGGAGCGCCGCACTGCGGGAGAGAAGTGGGGGGGAAAGGAGGAGGGAGCGCAGCACTGCTCGGGTGGAAGGTAGTGAGAGAGGAGGGAGAGCCGCAGGGCGGGATAGGAGACGAGGGTGGGGAGGGGAGAAGTGGGAGCGCAACGCTGTGAATTGCGCTGTGTCCGGTGGTGCGTATTAGTTAAAGGTCCGGGGGGGAGGGCATTAGTTAAAGTCCGGGGGGAGCGCATTGGTTAAAGGTCCGGGGGAGGGGGAGCGCATTAGTTAAAGATCCTGGGCGGGGGGGGGGAAGGAAATATTTAAGCTTTAAAATATCTCTCGCTTTAAAAATGTAGCTTCAATTTGTATGAGAGTTGTTACATAATATGCCCAGGATGATGTTGAGTAACGTGGGCCAAAAATTGTGACGCTACGATGTACCGTTTTGGATGTGTGTGCGAACCACAAAGGTTATGCTGAACACATACACACATACACACGGACAGAGAGCTCTCGGGGCGAGTGGAATCAAGGGGTATGGGGAGAAGGCAGGCACGGGTTACTGATTGTGGACGATCAGCCATGATCACAATGAATGGCGTTGCTGGCTCGAAGGGCTGAATGGCCTCGTCGTGCACCTATGTTCCATGCCTATGTCTAGAATCCTCTCCGGTAATGTTCTCACCACAGGTGCTAGGATGACTTGTCCCTAGTTATCAGGTTTCTCTTTGCAGCCAGTTGATGGTTGTCAAGAATTATAGCAGGGAGGTTTTTTTCAGCTGGGGAATCGGGCAGAGAAATAACAAATTAGGGTTATTTCACATCAGTGGGAAGTGTTTATTTTGGGAAGTCAATCCAGGCCCTGAACTTCATTGGGGAGTGTGGTCGAGCAGATGGATTAAACGTACACAGATCT
Organism: Rhinoraja longicauda; assembly: GCF_053455715.1. Lineage (NCBI taxonomy): Eukaryota > Metazoa > Chordata > Chondrichthyes > Rajiformes > Arhynchobatidae > Rhinoraja > Rhinoraja longicauda. The sequence goes on along the minus strand of NC_135991.1, from coordinate 11,770,560 downwards.
GTGTAAGAGGCATCACAGGTAAATAGGGTGGTGCAGAGGATTTGAGGCATCGACCCTCATCAGTCAGGGAAATAAATATAGACGTTGGAAATCTATGTTCGGCTGGTCAAGAAGTTATCGAGGGTGGTCTTGGAGTGGTATGTTTGCTTTTTCGTTACCACCCATAGGAAATAGCCACCAAGTTTTAACGAGTGCAGTGAAGATTTACGACTGTGTGTCCCCGGAACAAGGTTCGGAGCGGAGTTACTGGGAGAGGTTGGACAAGCCAAGAATTTAGTCCTTGGAGCGCAGGTCGATCTCACGGAGGTGCATAGAATCATGTTGGCATGGTTAGGGCCGTGGTTCAAAATAATAACACAGAGCATTTGAACAGGTACATGGAGAGGAAAGTATTGCCTGTCACATACATCGACCATTTAAAAAAATATCTGTCTTTGATCTCAGAACTGCTTCTTTCAGTTTCAACGTGTCCCAGTTAGCGCCGTCATAGGGGATATGCACTCTTCAAATACTTGACAAATGCGCACAGCAATTAAGTCGAAGATAGACACAAAATGTTAGAGTACCTCAGCCGGTCGGGTGGCGTTTCGGTTCGAGATCCTTCTTAACTGAGTGTCAGTCTGAAGGAGAGTGTCGACATGAAACGTCAACTATTTCTTTCTTCAGAGATGCTGCCTGACCCGCCGAGTTACTCTAGCATATCGTGTCTATCTCGAAGGTAGACACAAAATGCTGGAGGAACTCAGCGGGTCAGGCAGCATCTCTGGAGAGAAGGAATGGGTGACGTTTGGGTCAAGACCCTTCTTCAGACTCAAGATAGCATTTCGTGTCGAACTGTTGTTTAAAAGATCATCTGCAGTTCCTTCCTACACAGGAATCAACTCTCTGTGTGGCAACACTTTCTGAACCGCTGCACGGACAGCCCAGACAGATGAGTTGATGATATGCTTTTAGACTGCCCTTTCTGCCTGAGGATTTGAATTCACATCGACCTGTCGACTGGTCTGTGTCGTTCACTACAAAATAAAATACAGATTGAACAGAGCCTTAACATGTGTTCACCGGCTGGAACTAATATTCCCCATTGGGCGAAGGGCACAGAACACTCACTCAACTCCCCCTTTCTCAGATCTGAATCAGCTTCTCAATTTTCATCTTTATTCATTAAATTGCATGCTGGAGTGATATATTTACTTATTTTCAACACATCTAGTCACATAGCTATAACAAACAAATATATCTGTGTTTTACCGTGTTTACTAGCGTGGGGGGAGCAGCAAGATGCAATAGATTAACAACAGATACTGAGCCCGCGTTAAACCATTACAGTCAAACACCTGAAATAATGCAAAACAGACGATTTTTATCCAGGCGTGTATTTCACCCAAAAGATGGGGGTCGAAATTAAATGAGGTCATGCCACTGCTAATCCAAACCCATCACTGACCACACTCATAATGCCGCTGGTTATCCAGACCCATCACTGACTACACTGATAATGTCACTGATTATCCAGACCTTTCACTGACCACACTGATAATGTCACTGCTTGTCCAGACCCACCACTGACCACACTGATAATGTCACTGCTTGTCCAGACCCATCACTGACCACACTGATAATGTCACAACTATCCAGACCCATTACTGACCACACCGATAATGTCACCACTATCCAGACCCATCACCGACCACACTGATAATGTGTCAAATTATGTGTCATACAAATGTGTCAAATAAACTTTCGCTCAGTCCGCCTTAGCCAACCTGATTACCCGGTGGCCGAGCACTTCAACTCCCCCTCCCAATTGGAGGAACAGCACCTCATATTTCGCTTGGGCAGCTTGCAGCCCAATGGTATGAACATTGACTTCACCAACTTTAGATAGTTCCTCTGTCTCTCTATCCCCCCCCTCCCTCCTCCTCCCCTTCCCAGTTCTCCCACTATCTTCCTGTCTCCACCTATATCCTTTCTTTGTCCTGACATCAGTCTGAAGAAGGGTCTCGACCCGAAGCGTCACCCGTTCCCTCTCTCCTAACTGCTGCCTGACCTGCTGAATTACTCCAGAATTTTGTGATACCTTCGATTTGTACCAGCATCAGCAGTTATTGTCCCACACTGATAATGTAACTGCTTCTCCGGACCCATCACTGACCACACTGATAATGTCACTGCTTATCCAGACCCATCATTGTCCACAATGATAACATTGAATAAATGTACTTCCTTTGAATAAATGTACACCCTTACCCAGGATATCGGACATTTGTTGCCCGGAAACAGGTTTCGGAGCTGTCGGGGGAGGTTGGGCAAGCAAGGACTATGGGACTGCTTCAGACCACAATTGGACTAAGCAGTTGCAGCATGGGACCCATACACAATTAAAAACATTTCTTCCATCGAATGTGTCCAAAGACAGGCAGCTCGTTTTGTTACAAATATCTATGAGAGAGAAGCGAGTGTTACCGAACTTCTAAATTCATTGGGGGGGGGAACATTCTCCAAGACAGACGTAAAGCCCACCGTTTGACCTGTTTTTACAAAATGTTACATGGTCAGCTCGACATAGATTACCACATCTACACCAAACACAAACCTATCAGGAGTAGATGAGGCATTCGATTCAATTTGAGATACCAGCTATCAAGACAGATATGTATAGCAATTCATTCTTCCCTCGCAGAATTAAAGCATGGAATAGTCTTCACCTTACTATAGTTACTCAACCAGACACCAATATATTTCAGGCAGCTATTTTCAAAGAAGCCCTTCTTGCATAAATCCATATTCCGCCACCTCCAGTTTAAATTCCATTTGGAATATTTTGGAGGACCAAGATCCAAGACCAAGAGCAAGATTAGCTCATAAATCGGCCTGTCAACTCCTTAAGTGAAGTATTTCTTTCAGTTTCTACGTGTACCAGATGTACACACCATGATGGTAAACATGTTCTCATGCATTTCTTGATAAATAGGCACAAATATTGTCTCTCTCTGAAATTACTTGTGGACAGGCCACATGGATGAGTTGGTCATTTGCCTCCAGACAAACCTTGTTCTCTGTTCCGTGGGCTTGAATTAACATCAACCTGTCGACTGGTCTGAAACCATTCATCACAAAATAAACTGCAAATTGAACAGAGCCTCGCCTTGTGTTAGAAAACATAGAAAACTTTGAAAAGTGTTGCAGGACTAGCCCATTCATGATTGATCATCCAGAATCAATACCCTGTTCGTGGCTTCACCCCATAGCCCATATCATTTGACTCATTTAACCCCAAGAGATGTATCTAGCTCTCCCTTGAATACATCCAGTGAATCCAATGCCTTCTGTTGCAGAGAATTCCGCAGATTCACAACTCTCTGGGTGAAAACGTGTTTCCTCATCTCAGTCCTAAATGGCCTTCCCTTTATTCTTAAACTGTGACTCCTGGTTCTGGACTCCCCCAAAAGAGTCATTTCCCCCCTACATTTAGCCTGTCCAATCCCTTAAGAATTTTACATGTTTCTATATGATCCCCTCTCATCCTTCTAACTTCCAGCAAACTTAAGCCCAGTCGATTCATTCTTTTATCATATGTCCGTCTGCCATCCCGGGGATTAACCTGGTGAACCTGGTTACGCTGCACTCCCGCAATAGCAAGAATGGCATTCCTCAAATTAGGATAACAAAACTGCTCGCAATACTCCGGGTGTTACCTCCTTGCTCCTGTACTCAAATCCTGTCGCTATGAAGGCCAACATGCCATGAGCTTTCTTCGCTGCCTGCTGTACCTGTATGCTTACTTTCAGTGAGTGACATGCAACGACGCCTTGGTCTCGTTGCACCTCCCCTTCTTCCTAATCTGACACCATTCAGATAATAATCAGCCATCGTGTTCACCGGCTGGAACTAATATTTCCCAGTGGGCGCAGGGCACAGCAGAGTTTATCAACTGCCTCTTTCTTAGATTTGAAGCAAGCATTTTAAATTTAATTTGGAGCATTATGTGTTATTCGTTCAATTGTTAATGTTCAAACATTAGCAAATTTGTGGAAACACAAAGCTGGGTGGCAGTGTGAACCGTGAGGAGGATGCTATGAGGATGCAGGGTGACTTGGACAGGTTGTGCGAGTGGGCAGATGCATGGCAGATGCAGTTCAATGTGGTTAAATGTGAGGTTATCTATCCACTTTGGTGGAAAGAACAGGAAATCAATTATTATCTGTCAAGTTAGGAAATTTGGAAGTACAAAGAGATCTGGATATCTTTGTGACGATTCCGGTTCTTTATGTCAATCTAGTTCAATAATAATTGATCGAAACACTTGTTCTTCAATTCAAACCTTTAATGCAGCGCTGCGATGACTCCTCCAAGTCTGCTCTTACAGAGCCCACGGTCTCCGGAACAGGATGGGACGACCATACTCATACATACCAAGTCAATGTTTATATAGCTTCCAAATAACAGAATGGAGGGGGCAAAATTGAGGGGCATGGCAACATGTTCATCCAATCACAACTAGAAACTCCGTAAGCACTTCCCAGTCCCCAGTTATGACCAATCCCGTACATCCTATTGTTGTACCTGCTGGAACAGTCTCTGATCTTCATAGCTCTGACTTATACCCAGTTGATTAAGTCTATTGTATTCTTCCTCGAATAATTCCTTGGCAACCTGCTCTTTCACCATATCACTTGCTTTACCATCACTTTCAGTGTAATCGTCCTCTAACATCGGAAGGTCTTCTCCAGTTTCTCCCATGCGCAGTAACAACATTTTATGAGTGCTTCCAATGCCTTTCGTGGCCTGCATAAGTTTAATAATTATACATTTAACGATGGCAATCCCCACGAATAAACATATCAAAAGTACTCCGAGATAAATGGCAATGTTAATAAACCAATTGTACCGTCCGCCCAATCCCCAATCTCCCCAGTTCAAACCCTCAGTTATCCCATTCAGGAAAGTCTGTATATCGTCTTCAATTCTCGCCAGGTTCGCGGTTCGGTCCATAATTCCCATCATACATTTCCCTTTTACAATGGCACACACACCTCCTTCCCTAGCCAGCAGATAATCCAGTGCATATCGGTTCTGCATTGAGAACAGCCGTAGGTGTGACAGGCCCTCCTTTATTTCATTTATAGCCTCCACTGTCTCATTCCCCAGAATGGTGAGTCCGCACACAAGATAACTTCCATTGTTGGATGCCACGGCCCCTGCAGTCCCACCTAGAGTTATGGTGCTCAATATTCCCCAACCAACGCAGTGACCTCTGGTCCGACTTCAGGCTCTGACGGTGGAACCCCGGGAGTAGTTTATACCAAACCCGGATATTATTTCCTGAGTAATGGGATAGGGACCAATTTCCCGGTAATGGGAAAAGAGACCCCTGACAAAGTGGCGATAGGAATCCTTACCCCCACAACTATACCCTGACCAGTACGGTGGAGCTTCAGCTTCTCCACCGTTGGCCAAATAAAAACAACACGAGGAATTTCTAAGGAATTGTGTGCTAACTGGATGGAACCAGCTGCGATCGGTAATAGCAGAGGTCACTGCGTTGGTTGGGGAATGTTGAGCACCATAACTCTAGGTGGGACTGCAGGGGCCGTGGCATCCAACAATGGAAGTTATCTTGTGTGCGGACGTTCCATGTTCCGAAGCTTCCGGCTACTCCAGTTATCATTACAGGGGAACCGGGAGTTGCTATCCACCGACATATCATCGGGTACATGTATGGTTCTAAGGAGTCGCCTCTTGTGCCAAAGCGTGGTAAAATGGGGAAGGTATTGTTGTTAATCGCCACGAGTGTCTTATTTCCCCAACCACAGAGTGTCTGCCACCCTCTCTCAAGGTCAACACATTGGCTGGTGTTATGGCAAGTGGTCACCCCGGTGCCAGGGTGTTGTCTGCACCGGAATGTCTCCTTTGTCGTAATGCAGCTTACTGTGTTCTGGATGTTTACCACGGCACACCCATACCCGGCTCTATTCCAACAATTGGGGTATCCAGAGGTTGGTCCAGAGCTCTTTATACAGGTGGCTGGGTAGCTCTGACTTTGGGGATATTTAAAGGTAATGTACTTAACGGGAGGGGGTAAATAGTCCCCTTGGTTATAGTAGCTGGGGTCCATAACTGGGATTGGAGTGAAAAGACCTATTACCGAAGTGGAGGGATAACAAAGGACAGATTCAGGAGAGTACAGTAAATTATGAGTCTGTAAAAACAAGTTCTGGTCGGCCTTTGTGTCCGAGACCTCTCTTTTTATTTTTGTTCGCCCCGGAAGAGATTTTTGGCTGCAGGTGGGGGTCGCGTTGGAGGGCCTCTTGGAAACACAGTCCATTGTATTGAGTCCCGTGATCTTCTCTGTCCTCACTAGTGTTCCGTCGGCAAGCAAAATCAAACTGACATTCCTGAAACCAACAAGGCAGACCCCACATGTTGCGATCACCTCGCTCGACTTCCCTGGTGGTCTGTCGCAAGATTCCGTTGCAATAATTCTGCTTTGTGACGTTCCATGTTCCGAAGCTTCCGGCGTCCCATCATTACACACCACTACGTCTCCTTTGCAGAGATGGAAGAAGATCCGTACACTTTGCTCGGGGTCACACCATCGGATTTTTCCTGCCTGTGTTACTGAGGCTAATATTGTCAGGAGGCCTAGCTTAATTGCTGCCGCCATTCTGATTCTGGATTGCATGTAATACACAACACTCGAACCAACATAATATCAATCACAATAATCACAAAAATATCCAATTACAAATAATTGCATAGATTTAAAAGAGATTTAAAGTTATAGCGATAGCTTTCAATCTCCCCCCTTTTGATTGGTTTCACCAATCATTTTCCAGTGATGCAGGTGGATCCACGCATTGCGGCCCTCAACGTTGGCAGCTGTAGGGGTGGTAAGCAGGGCCTGGAACGGGCGTGGCTCCAGGTGCTTGCGAATCCAGTTTTTAACCATGACATAGGACCCATGCTTAATGATGGTAGACTGGGCGAGGGCCGGCGTGTCCCCATGTGAATGAGAGGTTCGCATGGCTTTGGTTAAGGCAAGGACATAGCTGGTGATTTCGTTCGTCATCCGATGGAAATGGACCGTCTCAGGAGCGCGGTCATTCCAATGGGTCCGCAATGGGCGGCCGTAGATAACTTCAGCCGGCGTGAGGCGGGCTTTACCGGAGGGCGTGGTACGCATCTGAAAAAGAGCTACAGGAAGCAGTTTAAGCCAGGTAGAGCCAGTTTGTGCTGTTAATTTAGCAAGCTTGTTTTTAAGAGTCTGGTTGGCGCGCTCGACTAAACCCGCAGCTTGAAGTCGATAACAAGGCCTCCACGGTTGTTAACATTTTATTGAAACAATGCAACTGTTGGTGAATCCGTAACTGTTCACGCAACTCTTTATTAATCGTTCCAACTAAGTGAGGCCTATTATCTGAGCTTAACCGGGCCGGAACACGAAAGCGGGGAATAATTTATTTCAATAAAATGTTAACAACCGTGGAGGCCTTGTTATCAGAGGTGGGGTAAGCTTCAATTCATTTACTGAACACGTCCACAATTATAAGCACATACTTCTAACACTGACAGCGTTTCTACTCAATGACGTCCATTTTCAGGCTCTCAAAGGGACCTGGCGGCAAAGTAGTCCTTCCGGGGTCGCAAGCGAGTCCATTGCCCGGGTTGTGCTGCTGACAAATGAGGCATCTGCGACTGACATCCTGGGTCAAATCCAGAAGTCTAGGATGCCACCACGTTCCAGAAGCATATCACTCACAGCTTTGGCACGACAGTGAGTTGAAAAGTGTACACATTCAATAAACCATAAGGCTAATTCGTCAGACATGCAAGTCTGGCCCACAGGGGTAAGCCATAAGCGCGAGACAGGATCGCACACACATCCCTGATCCTGCCGCAGCTGGCGGCCTACATCAGGAGCGTCCTCCTGTATTTTTAACACTTCTTGGATGGTTGGCATTAGTTTTTCCGAGGGAGACGGATCCCTATTATAATTTTAAGTCTACCTCATCATTTGTGGCACAACCGTGTGGCTATTCCAAGAAGCGTACTTAGCAGCCTCGTCCGCGCGACGGTTACCTATCTCAATGGGACCTTGCCCGGCAGTGTGGGCTCTTACTTTTATCACTGAAATACTTTTCGATAATTGGAGAGCCCGTAATAAGTGGGAAACTAAAATCTGGTGGGAGATGGGATTCCCTGATGAAGTCAGGAACCCCCGGCTTTTCCACAGTTGTCCGAAGTCATGCACCACACCAAAGGCGTATCGGGAGTAGGTGTAGATGTTGACGGAGAGTTCGTCTGCCAAAATGCATGCCCGAATAAGTGCGAACAGTTGGCCTGCTGGGCTCAAAATTGGGCTCGAAGGCTGCTGCTTCCACTGTGGAGCCGACCTGGTCCACAATTTCGTACCCTGAAATGCGTTCGCCTTGGTCGTTGATGGAGGAACTTCCATCTGTGTAGAATGTGAAATCGGGATCTGGAATACGAATATCTGAGAGGTCCGAACGAGGCGAGGTATCTTTTCGGTTGGACTGTAGGCAGTCGTGCGTGGCCTGAGCTTCTTCCGTGGGAGGATGTTCGAGAAAGCTGGCAGGATTGATCGTTGTGCAGTAGCGAAATGTCATGCGAGGATTATTCAAGAGATAGATCTCATACTTGTTTTGCCTGGCCATAGTAAGATGCTGGGTCTGCAGTTGGCCCGGCAGTGCAATAACAGAATGTGAGCTATATACGACAATGTCCTGCTGCAGCGTCATGTTTGCTGTGGACTGCAGACTGTTGTAAATGGCAGTAAGAATCTGGGTGCAGTAAGGATATCCCAAGGCTGCAGGGTCAGGTTTGGAAGAATAATAAGCAACGGGGCGATGTTGGTCACCATGTAGCTGAGTCAAGGCAGCTGTGGAACAATCATTCAGTACAGTGCAGTAGAGCTGAAAGGGGCGATCGTACAGAGGTCGGCCCAAGGCGGGTGCCTGTAGTTGACGGGCCTTGAGCTGCTGGAAAGCATCCAATGCTCCAACGCATATACCTCTCTAAATGGATCTAAGAAGTCTTCGGCCCCTTCTCCCTTTTTGGGTTGTTTTTTTGGGTTTTTTTTGTCATTGTCGTTGTTAAATGTACGTTTTGTTTTATTTTTAATTCTGTGTATGTAGGGAGGTGGTGGGGGGGTTGGGGGAAACCTTTTTTTCAAATCTCCTCCTCAACGGAGATGCGACCTTTACCGTGTCGTATCTCCGTTCGCGCTACGGCCTAACATCGTGGAGTCGGCGGCCTCCAGCTGGGATCGACCTCAAAGACTCCGGTCGCAGGGCCTGGACTTACCATCTCGGAGGCTTCGGCCGTGGGCCCTGCAGACCGCAACATCGGGAGTTCGCAGGTCCCTGGCTGGTGACCGGCTTTTGGGAGCTCCAGCCGTAGCAGCTTCGACCGCCCCGAAGCGTGAGGTATGATCAACCCGCCCGCAGGCCCTTCATCGCCCTGCGTGGCCCGGCCGCAGCACTTTCCATCGCCCGGTGGGGGCTCAGGACTTTCATCGGCCTGATCGGCTCGGCTCGGCCCTGGGACTTTCCATCGCCCGGTGGGGGCTCAGGACTTTCATCGGCCTGCTCGGCTCGGCCCTGGGACTTTCCATCGCCCGGTGGGGGCTTCAAAAATTTGGGAGCCTCGATCACCTCGTGGCACCACGGGAGAAGAATGAGGAGGAGATAAGACTTTGCCTTCCATCACAGTGAGGGTATGCCTAGAGCAATCACTGTGATGGCTGTTTTATGTTAAAAAAATTATCTGTGTGTCTTGTGCTCTTTAATGTCTACTGCCGGACCCTGACGTGAGAGGACGCTGGCGTTGAGTATTCGCCGCTTTTCCGTCAGGATAGTTTGCCTGTTTGTTTCTATGTTAATTGTTTTTGTAAAGCGCTTTGAGCATGTGATAAGGCGCTATATAAAATAAATGGATTATTATTATTATTATTATTATATCCAAGAGCTTGGTTTTGTCTATGGGTTTCCGGAGGACCTGGCCAACGGCTATCAATATAAGTCTGTCACGTTCAGTGGTCTCATTGTGGGCACTTTTAAGTCGTCGTGATTTTGGTGACCCAAATTGGTCTTAAACCTCTTATGTTCCACGGTCGTCAAGGCTTGTTGGACCAACGCCCATAAATCCAGAGAGTCCGCCTGACATACAGCTATCTTTGTTTTCAGGAAATCTATAAAGGATTAGGGACATTGTTATGGACATTCATCAGAATGGCCAACATCTCGTTTGGTTTCCACGGCAGCCAGACTGGTATCATAGCGGGCTCGGGCACTCCTTGCGGTCACTCCTTGCATTGTCTGCCGGGACAGGGGCTGAGGCTCGGGGATTAGGGACCGTTCTAATGGGGAATTGCTGCTTAGCTTTCGTACGTCTGGTATTGGTAAGTACACTGTCCCTTTCTGACTCGCTCACAGTATCCCAATTCTCGATATCCCGATCCTCTCCACTGCCTATATTGTTCGAAGAAGAATCATTCTCGGACGGGGACTTTCGCGATCTTAACATTTTCGGAGGTTTCCTATGTTTAGTTCGTTCCTGATTGTCACTAGAGTCCTCCTTTTCGGTCATGGGTCTGTCATATCCCTTTAGTTGGGTGGGATTGGATTTACCCCTCGGACGCCTCGCACCAGGCGACGTGTAGCCCTCTGCGCCCCCATTTTCTAAGTCTGGGTCCTGGGATACTTCGGGAGATGGATAGGGTGGTGGTGGGTTAGGGTCATTATCCGCGTTAAAAGGGAATGGAAGAGGCAGAGGCGCTTTAGGAGTCGGGGTCCAGCAATCCCATTCATCCCCCTCGTCTCCCTCTGTCAACTGAAGGCCAACGATTGAACTGCGCAGTTCCTTCTCAACCGGTTTATTTTTGTCCCCTGACTTATTCTTGCTAAGATTTCTCTCATGTGCACATTCCTTCTACCAAATCTCCACGGCTTTGCGGACTCCCCCAATGGTCATTTAACCCCAAATGTAACTGCATTTTCCTGCCAGCTTGCTAACACACTCTTATCTTTTTCTTCCTAGCAGAATTGTCTCCATAATTCAATCATATTGTTACTCTTACTTGCAGTACCCTTTTTCCAAATTAATTCCTGGTCTTGTTTGAATAAGTCCACATTCCTTGGACCTCCTAGGGGCTTCCCAATTTCTTGTTTAGCATCCCGGATAATTGTCCAACATTTTTGATTTACAGACAATAGACAGTAGACAATAGGCCCTTCGAGCCAGCACCGCCATTCAATTTGATCATGGCTGATCATTCTCAATCACTACACCGTTCCTGCCTTCTCCCCATAACCCCTGACCCCGTTATCCTTAAGAGCTCTATCTAGCTCTCTCGTGAATGCATTCAGAGAATTGGCCTCCATTGCCTTCTGAGGCAGAGGATTCCACAGATTCGCAACTCTCTGACTGAAAATGTATTTCCTCATCTCCGTTCTAAATGGCCTACCCTTTATTCTTAAACTGTGGCCCCTGGTTCTGGACTCCCCTAAAATTGGGAACATGTTTCCTGCCTCTAACGCGTCCAACCCCTTAATAATCTTATCCGTTTGGATAAGATCCCCCCTCCTCCTTCTAAATTCCAGTTTGTTCGGGATATTTCTTAAATAAATTTTGTAACGGACAGCCCGACTCACTGGTAGAGTCTAATTGATTGCCCGTTTTGTTTCAATCTTCGACTTGTAATTTCAATATTTACATCGGTACCACACAAGTTAAGGATCCAAGAATACACAAGGGCACGTTTAAGCGACTGTCAACATTCACAGGATCCGCGTCAATCAATTATACTTAACGTTCCAAACGATAAGTTAATATTTTACCACTGCCTTTCACCACTCGGCACGATCCTCTTCAATCATTTGCCCCTCTTATTCTATTTCCTTGTAATAATGCAGACAATGTAACAACAAGGTTTGCTCGATTGACCTGATTCTGTCGGGATGCCGTACAATACAAAAACGGAAGGTCTACTTTGCAAGGACGTGCGGAGAAGAGGAAAACAAAGTGGTACATGAATTGTACCCACTTTGCTGGCAAATTCCTCAGGTCCAATCCACAGCCTAGTACGACTCTTAATTTCGTTTGTTGGTTTGTCGGTGATCCTTTAGTATCCCACTTCTGACACAAAATGAAGATTCCGGTTCTTTATGTCAATCTAGTTCAACAATAATTGATCCAAACACTTGTTCTTCAAATCAAATCTTTAATACAGCGTTACGATGATTCCTCCAAGTCTGCTCCTACAGAGCCCACCGTCTCCGGAAGAGGCTAGGACGACCGTACTCATACATACCAAGACAATTTTTATGCAGTTTCCAAATAACAGAATGGAGGAGGCACAACTGAGGGGCATGGCAACATGTTCATCCAATCACAACTAGCCCCGTATATCCTATTGTTGTATCTACTGGAACATTCTGTGATTAGGATGTTAACCACTTCTCAAACATCCATGGTTCCACAACCTCTAGCTATCGAGCAGAGATATATCATACAATAGCAAAGCAAGCAGAGATAATTGTTTCAAATTAACCTTTACCCACACGGCTATCTTTTAGTCCTTGACTCAATCACCATTAATTGTTTTCTAATTAACCCTTACCCATACGGCTATCTTTTTAGTCGTTGACTTAATTAGAATTACTTCGTATTTATCTTAATTCCTCACAGTCACTGATGATTAGAGGATTGGGACTATTTTAAAGAGCAACAGAAGATAACTAAAAAGGAAATACGGGAGAAAAGATGAGGTACGTAGGTAAACTAGCCAATAATATAAAGGAGGATAGTAAAAGCTTCTTCAGGTATGTGAAGAAGAAAACAATAGGCAAATGTGGCAAATAGGCAAAAATAGGCAAATGTGGGTCCCTTGAAGACAGAAGCAGGGGGATTTATTATGGGGAACAAGGAAATGGCAGACGAGTTCAACCGCTACTTTGGATTTGTCTACACTAAGGAAGATACAAACAATCTCCCAGATGTTCTCGTGGCCAGAGATCCTAGGTTGACGGAGGAACTGAAGGAAATTCACATTAGGCAGGAAATGGGGTTGGGTAGACTGATGGGACTGAAGGCTGAAAATCCGCAGGGCCTGATGGTCCGCATCCCAGGGTATTTAAAGAGGTGGCTCTAGAAATCATGAACGGATTGGTAATCATTTCCCATTGTTCTATAGATTCAGGATCAGTTCCTGTGGTTTGGAGTGTAGTTAATGTCATCCCACTTGTTAAGAAAGGAGGGAGAGAGAAAACAGGAAATTATAAACCTGTTAGTCTGACCTCAATGGTGGGGAAGATGCTGGAGTCAATTATAAAAGAAGAAATTGCGGAGCATTTGGATAGCAGCAATACGATCGTTCCGAGTCAGCATGGATTTACGAAGGGGAAATCATGCTTGACTAATCTTCTGGAATTTTTGGAGGATGTAACTGGGAAAATGGACAGGGGAGAGTCGGTGGATGTGGTGTACCTTCACTTTCAGAAAGCCTTCGAAAAGGTCCCACATAGGATATTAGTGGACAAAATTAGAGCACATGGTATTGGGAGCATGTTACTCACATGGATAGAACATTGGTTGGCAGACAGAAAGCAAAGAGTGGGGATAAATGGGTCGTTTTCAGAATGGCAGGCAGTGACTGGTGGGGTACCGCAAGGCTCGGTGCTGGGACCGCAGCTATTTACAATGTACATTAATGACTTGGATGAAGAGATTAAAAGTAACATTAGCAAATTTGTAGATGTCACAAAGCTGGGAGGCAGCATGAACTGAGAGGAAGATGCTATGAGGTTGCAGGGTGACTTGCATAGGTTGTGTGAGTGGGTGGATGCATGGCAGATGCAGTTTAATATGGATAAGTGTGAGGTTATCCACTTTGGTGGTAAGAATAAGAAGGCAGATTATTATCTGAAAGGTGTCAAGTTTGGAAAAGGGGACATAAAACGAGATCTGGGTGTCTTAGTGCATCCGTCACTGAAAAGAAGCATGTAGGTACAGCAGGCAGTGAAGAAATCCAATGGAATGTTGCCCTTCATTACGAGAGGAGTTGACTATAGGAGCAAATAGGTCCTTCTGTAGTTGTACAGGGCCCTCGTGAGACCGCACCTGCAGTACTGTGTGCAGTTTTGGTCTCCAAATTGAGGAAGGATCTTCTTGCTAATGAGGGCGTGCAGCGTAGGTTTACGAGGTTAATTCACGGAATTGCAGAACTGTCGTATGTTCAACAACTGGAGCGACTAGGCTTGAATACTCTGGAATTTAGAAGGATGAGAGGGGATCTTATTGAAACATATAAGATTACTAAAGGGTCGGACACGTTAGAGGCAGGAAACATGTTCCCAATTGTGGGGGAGTACAGAACCAGGGGCCACAGTATAAGAATAACGGGCAGGCCATTTGGAACGGAGATGAGGGAAAACCTTTTCAGTCAGAGAGTTGTAAATCTGTGGAATTCTCTGCCCCAGAAGGCAGTGGAGGACAATTCTCTGAATGCTTTCAAGAGAGAGCTAGATAGAGCTCTTAAGGATAGCGGAGTCAGGGGGGTATGGTGAGAAGGCAGGAACTGGGTACTGATTGAGAATGATCAGCCATGATCACATTGAATGGCGGTGCTAGCTCGAAGGCCGAATGGCCTACTCCTGCACCTATTGTCTATTGTCTATTGTGTTTTGATGATGAATGGATAAATCGTGGTGGGAGTTATGAGAAGGACAACAGTGCAATTGATGTTCTCCAGTAGAGGTAGAGTGGCAGAATATTGGAACCAAGGAACATGTAAGGCACCGAAGGAGACAATATGGATACTGGTGTAAAATGGTTCAAAATGTGAATGGTTCACCTGAATCCACCTTCCAGCACTACGACCGACTGCCATTCGTCGATATGGTTATTAGTGTTGGTTGCTGTCTCTCCCTCCCTCTCCTGCATCGAGTTCCCACCCTCTGCCTCATTTTGTATCGCAGATTATCCTCATTTAAATTCGGTCTTTTACTATATTGTTTAATTATCCAAAATAATTGTCCTTTTATTCTACGAACAGTATTTCACCTATACGCATTCTATCGAATCGCCTAAATTTAAGTACCGTTGGTAGTGATGAGGTCACTCAGCGTGGTTGAGACAGTTATCGAATCCGATTTGTGCTCCCTACTTAGATACATATTATATGTAGCAATATGAGACAGACACGGTTCAACGGAACGGGAATTGCACAGTCCAAGAAATGGTCGACACAAAGCAGTTCAAGCTCCGAGACAGACTCGTGGTACACAAGGGCGGCACATTGGCGGTGCTGGTTGAGCTGCTGCTCCACGATGCCAGAGACCCGGGTTCCACCCTGCCCTCGTCTACTGGCTGTGTAAGTATGCACGTTGTCCCTGTCACAGCTTGAATTTCCTCCGAGTGCTCCGGTTTCCTCCCCTTTGGGAAACACGTTGGGGTGAATGGGGGAAAGACATTAGTCAATAGCAGGATGCGCAATTGCCTCTGGTGTGTATGGAGTCGATACGGACATGGGATAACATGGAACGTGTGAAGGGGTGATCGACTGCCGATATGGTATCGATGGCCGAAGGTCCTGTTTCCAAGTTGTATCGCTAAACCAACCGAAATCAAACTAAAAGAACACTTGCTGATACGCCACGTTTCACAATGTACTCAGGCGGACAGATTACGGAGGGAAACCATCAGTGAGCGAAATACTGAACACGAAACTCTGTGCACAATCCGACTTATCAAATTAGACAAAGATACACCGGAGAATCCCGGTCCCTCTCCCATCCTGGACACACTAACATCTGAGTAGTCACAAGCTGCAAAGTCAGAAAAAAACGATAGAACTTAAAACTTTACATCTCATTCCAAAATCTCCTTTCCCTTCAAGTGCATGCGAATGGCGACTTGCTATTTTGGTTTACTTTGGGATCCCCAACGCAGCTGTGGGTTGCCGATGGTTCAACAGTCCTGTTATTCCGCTGCCGGTCCGCTAGAGGGCGCACAGCCTCACACCAGTCCATTCCCTCTGACTCCGGGTAATGAACGTGGAATACAATGGAACCAATGCGAACGTGGGATCAATGATCGTCGTTGACTCAGTGGGCAGTAGGACGTGTTTACAAGTCGCATTGCGAAATTAAATCTGTCAGTAATTCCCCACAGTGTGTCAGTCTGTTCGTGCTGCCCAACACTGTATCATTCCATCAGTCCTACCTCACTCTGTCACTCTATCAGTATTACTCACAGTGTAGGCTTCCATAAGTTGTACACAACAGGGCGTCACTCCATCAGTACTAGCCCACAATGTGTCATTGCATCAACACTACCCCACAGCGTTTCACTCCATCGGTACAATCAGAGTGTGTCACTCCAACAGTGGGCTATCCCACAGTGTAACATTCCTAATATTCCATCCGTTGTAACCCATAGTGTGCCAGTCCACAGTACTACACCGCAGTGCGTCATTCTATCAGTACTAGCCCGCACTATGGTATTCAATAGACAGTAGACAATTCCCCTGCTTCTGTCTTCAAGGGACCCACATTTGCCTTAACTACTTTTTTCTTGTTCACATACCTGAAGAAGCTTTTACTATCCTCCTTTATATTATTGGCTTGCTTACCTTCGTACCTCATCTTTTAGCCCCGTATTTCCTTTTTAGTTATCTTCTGTTGCTCTTTAAAATAGTCCTAATCCTCTACTCATTAGTCACTGTGAGGAATTAAGGTAAAATACGAAGTAATTCTGATTAAGTCAAGGACTAAAAAGATAGCTGTACGGGTAAGGGTTAATTAGAAAACAATTAATGGTGATTGAGTCAAGGACTAAAAGATAGCCGTGTGGGTAAAGGTTAATTAGAAACAATTATCACTGCTTGCTTTGCTATTGTATGATATATCTCTGCTCGTTAGCCAGAGGTTGTGAAACCATGGATGGTTGAGAAGTGATTAACATCCTAATCACAGAATGTTCCAGCAGATACAACAATAGGATCTACGGGATCGGTTATAACTGGGGACTGGGAAGTGCCTACGGGGCTAGTTGTGACTGGATCAACATGGTCCCATGCCCCTCAGGTGTGCCTCCTCCATTCTGTTATTTGGAAACTACCTAAACATTGTCTTTGGTATGTATGAGTATGGTCGTCCCAGCCTCCTCCGAAGACCGTGGGCTCTGTAGGAGCAGACTTGGAGGAATCATCGCAGCGCTGTGTTAAAGGTTTGAATTGAAGAACAAATGTTTGGATCAATTATTATTGAACTAGATTGAAATATAGAACCGGAATCGTAATTTTGTGCCATAAGTGGGATACTAAAGGATCACCGACAAACCAACAAACGAAATTAAGAGTCGTACTAGGCTGTGGATCGGACCTGAGGAATTGGCCAGCAAAGTGAGTACAATTTATCTACCACTTTGTTTTCCTCTTCTACGCACGTCCTTGCAAAGTAGACCCTTCGTTTTTGTATTGTACGGGATCCCGACAGAATCAAGTCAATCGTGCAAACCTTGTTGTTACATTGTCTGCATTATTACAAGGAAATAGAATAAGAGGGGCAAATGATTGAAGTGGATCGTGCCGAGTGGTGAAAGGCAGCGGTAAAATATTAACTTACCGTTTGGAACGTTAAGTATAATTGATTAACGTGGATTCTGTGAATATTGGCAGTCGCTAAAACGTGCCGTTGTGTATTCTTGGACCCTTAACTTGCATGGTACCGATGTAAGTATTGAACTTATATGTCGACGATTGAAACAAAATGGGTAATCAATTAGACTCTACCAGTGAGCCGGGCAGTCCATTACAAAATTTATCTGAGAAATATCCGGAACAAACATGAATTTAGAAGGATCAGAGGGGATCTTATCGAAACTTGTAAGATTATTAAGGGGTTGGACACGTTAGAGGCAGGAAACATGTTCCCAATGTTGGGGGAGTCCAGAACCAAGGGCCAAAGTTTAAGAATAAGGGATAGGCCAATCAGAACGGAGATGAGGAAAAACTTTTTCAGTCAGAGAGTTGTGAATCTGTGGAATTCTTTGCCTCAGAAGGCAGTGGAGGCCAATTCTCTGAATGCATTCAAGAGAGAGCTAGATAGAGCTCTTAAAGATAGCGGAGTCATGGGGTATAGGGAGAAGGCAGGAACGGGGTACTGTAAGATTTGAGAAGTTTTCCCTCATTCTGCAATCAACAAAACCAAAGAGCTGCAGTTTGGACATTTTATACGGGACTGGGGCTGATAGCAGAGAAAGGCTGCGGTCAGTTTTCTTAACAAGGGATGTCACAATCAGTGGGTCCCAAGATGGCCGCGTGACCTCGTGACCAGCCACAAAAGCAAAAACCCCAAAGCCCAGTCTCTAGGGTTTCTGCAAAGCCACGGGCAGAACAATAGATGAATATTGGCCGTGCAGAAACCCGCAAAACCAGGTCGAAGTCCAGACACTGGGGCGCTGACATCAGCATGCTTCACGATGCCCCAAGCCGACCTACACAGTTAATCCCGTTAAGGGGGCACAATAGCCCATAGAAGCCTACCTGGCAGGTGATGGGAAACCAGTTAAACCCATCACCTCTTAACGAAAAACAGATTAACAGACCGTCTAGCCATTACCGTTACCCCCGGACATAACGCATAACAAAGAGAAAACTCGAAACCTATCTTTGAAACAAAGAGATTCCGAGATCTGGCGGGAGATAGGACGGGTCAGGATTAGTATAACTGGCCACGATTTTGGGGTTTTCAAGTCAGTAAGGGGAGAAAAACTCACGCAAGACACACACGGGAACCGAAGCACAGCACGGTAAAAGAAGGAAGAACGGAAGGAAGAAACTCACGGAGAAGCACGGGCACGCAAGAAACGGAAAACATCGGAGGAAGCAGCACGAACAGCCAGTAACCCCAGTAATAGCCCCCTGGTGAGCATTTACCCCGATCCTGCACATCATGGTTTAGTGTAGAGGGGAGGGTGGTTTAATTAACGTGGGTGTAAGTGAATATGTGTTGGCCAATTTTGCGATGTGTCGTACGTTCCCCATCTTACAGTCAAGTATATGTCTTATAGAACATTGCGTTTATGATTCAGAGACAAAGTATTCATGTAATTATGCATATGTCTAATAGAACTGTGTCAAAGTATTCATGTAATTATGCATATGTCTTATAGAACTGTGTCAAAGCATTCATGTGCCATAGTCCCAAGCGCTCAATAAAAGCCTTTTCCGTTTAAACCCTGGTCTTCAAATCTGGTCTGGTTGAATTTTCTGCACTATCAAAGCTCCTGCATCTAAGTCCAGGGTCTAGAACCGTAGGGGCGAGTGGGTCGAACCACTCACGGGGAACCAGTGTGCGCAGCCTGGTCGAGGGACCAGAGCAAGGCGGGAGATAGGTCGGGAGAAAGCTCGGCGCAGAAACCCCTTACAGTACTGATTGAGAATGATCAGCCATGATCACATTAAATGGCGGTGCTGGCTCGAAGGGCCGAATGGTCTACTCCTGCACATATTGTCTACTGTCTATTGTAGATAATCCAAAAATTTTAGACAATTATCCGGGGCGCCAAATAAGAAATTGAGAAGCCCCTAGGAGGTCCAAGGAATGTGGACTTAGTCAAACAAGCCCAGGAATTAATTTGAAAAAAGGGTACATGAAGTAAGAGTAAAAAAATGATTGAATTATGGAGACAATTCTGCCAGGAAAAAAAGATAAGAGTGTGTTAGCAAGTTGGCAGGAAAATGCAGTTAAATGAGGGGTTAAAATGACCATTGCGGGAGTCCCCAAATCCGTGGAGATTTTGAAGTAGGAATGTGCACATGAGAGAAATCTGAGAAAGAATAAGTCGTGGGACAAAAAGAAATCGGTTAAGAAGGAACTGCGCAGTTCAATGGTTGGCCTTCAGTTGACAAAGGCAGACGAGGGGGATGAATGGAATTATTGGACCCCGACTACTAGTGCGCCGCTGCCTCTTCCATTCCCTTTTAACGCGGACATTGACCCTAACCCACCACCACCCTATCCATCTCCCGAAGTATCCCAGGACACAGACTTAGAAAAAGGGTGCGCAGAAGGCTACACGTCGCCTGTTGCGAGGCGTACGAGGAGTAAATCCAAGCCCATCCAACTAAAGGGATATGACAGCCCCAGGACCGAAAGGGAGTACTCTAGTGACAATCAGGAACGAACTAAACAGAGGAAACCTCCGAAAATGTTAAGATCGCGAAAGTCCCCGACCGAAAATGATTCGTCTTCGGACAATATAGGCAGTGGGGAGGATCGGGATACTGTGAGCGAGTCAGAAAGGGACAGTGCACTTACCAATACCAGACGTAAGAAAACTAAGCAGCAATTCCCCATTAGAACGGTCCATAATCCCCGAGCCTCAGCCCCTGTCCCGGCAGACAATACAGGGAACCCGCAAGGAGTGCCCGAGCCCGCTATGACACAGATCTGGCTACCATGGAAACCAAACGAGATGTTGGCCATTCTGATGAATGTCCCTAACAAAAATAAGAGTCCCCAATCCTTTATTGATGTCCTGAAAACAAAGATAGCTGTATGTCAGGCGGACTCTCGGGATTTATGGGCGTTGGTCCAACAAGTCTTGACGACCGTGGAACATAAGAGGTTTAAGACCCATGTGGGTCACCAAAATCACGATGACTTAAACAATGCCCACAATGAGACCACTGAACGCGAAAGACTTATATTGATAGCCGTTGGCCAGGTCCTCCGGAAACCCATAAACATAACCACGATCTTGGATATGAAACCCAAAAAGGGAGATGGGGCCGAAGACTTCTTAGATCGATTTAGAGAGGTATGTGGGCTGGAGCTTTGGATGCCTTCCAACAGCTCAAGGCCAGTCTACTACAGGCACCCGCCTTGGGCAGACCTCTCTACGATCGCCTCTTTCAGCTATACTGCACTGTGCTGAATGACTGTTCCGCAGCTATGTTGACTCAGCTACACGGTGACTGGTTCCAAACCTGACCCCGCGGCCTTGGGATATCGTTACTGCACCCAGATTCTTACTGCCATTTACAACAGTCTGCAGTCCGCAGCAAACATGACGCTGCAGCAGGACATTGTCGTATATAGCTCACATTCTGTTATTGCACTGCCGGGCCAACTGCAGACCCAGCATCTTACTATGGCCAGGCAAAACAAGTATGAGATCTATCTCTTGAATAATCCTCGCCTTACATTTCGCTACTGCACAACGATCAATCCTGCCAGCTTTCCCGAACATCCTCTCACGGAAGAAGCTCAGGCCACGCACGACTGCCTACAGTGTAACCGAGAAGGTACCTCGCCTCGTTCGGACCTCTCAGATATTCGTATTCCAGATCCCGATTTCACATTCTACACAGATGGAAGTTCCTCCATCAACGACCAAGGCGAACGCATTTCAGGGTACGCAATTGTGGACCAGGTCGGTTCCACAGTGACAGCAGCAGCCTTCGAGCCACATTTTGAGCCCAGCAGGCCGAACTGTTCGCACTGATTCGGCCATGCATTTTGGCAGACGAACTCTCCGTCAACATCTACACCGACTCCCGATACGCCTTTGGTGTGGTCCATGACTTCGGACAACTGTGGAAAAACCGGGGCTTCCTGACTTCATCAGGGAATCCCATCTCCCACCAGATTTTAGTTTCCCACTTTATTTTCCCACGGTGCCGCAGCGGTAGAGTTGCTGCTTTACAGCGAATGCAGCGCCGGAGACTCAGATTCGATCCTGACTACGGGTGCTGTACTGTAAGGAGTTTGTGCGTTCTCCCCGTGACCTGCATGGGTTTTCACCGAGATCTTCGGTTTCCTCCCACACTCCAAAGACGTACAGGTATGTAGGTTAATTGACTGGGTATATGTAAAAATTGTCCCCAGTGTGTGTAGGATAGTGTTAGTGTGCGGGGATCACTGGGCGGTGCGGACTTGGTGGGCCGAAAAAGCCTGCTTCCGCGCTGTATCTGAAATATGAAAATATGAAAAATAAATAAATATTACGGGCTCTCCAATTATCCAAACTTAAAAGTAAAAGCCCACACTGCCGGGCAAGGTCCCGTTGAGATAGGTAACCATCGCGCGGACGAGGCAGCTAAGTACGCTTCTTGGAATCGCCACAGGGTTGTGCCACAAATGATGAGGTGGACATAAAATTCTAATAGGGATCCGTCTCCCTCGGAAAAACTAATGCCAATCATCCAAGAATTGTTAAAAATACAGGAGGACGCTCCTGATGTAGACCGCCAGCTGTGGCAGGATCAGGGATGTGTGTACGATCCTGTATCGCGCTTATGGCTTACCCCTGTGGGCCAGACTGGCATGTCTGACGAATTAGCCTGATGGGTTATTGAATGTGTACACTTTTCAACTCACTGCGGTACCAAAGCTGTGAGTGATATGCTTCTGGAAACGTGGTGGCATCCTAGACTTCATGATTTGGCCCAGGGTGTCAATCGCAGATGCCTCATTTGTCAGCAGCACAACCGGGGCAAGACCCTCGCTTGCGACCCCGGAAAGACTCCTTTGCCGACAGGTCCCTTTGAGACCCTGCAAATGGACGTCATTGAGTTGAAACGCTGTCAGTGTTATAAGTATGTGCTTATAATTGTGGACGTGTTCAGTAAATGAATTGAAGCTTACCCTACCTCTGATAACAAGGCCTCCACGGTTGTTAACATTTTATTGAAAGAAATTATTCCCCGCTTTCGTGTTCCGGCCCGGTTAAGGTCAGATAATGGGCCTCACTTAGTTGGAACGATTAAGAAACAGTTGTGTGAACAGCTACGGATTCACCAACAGTTGCATTATGCGTATCGACCTCAAGCTGCGGGTTTAGTCGATCACGCCAAACAGACTATTAAAAACAAGCTTGCTAAATTAACAGCACAAACTGGTTCTACCTGGCTTCCTGTAGCTCTTTCTCAGATGCGCAGCACGCCGTCCGGTAAAGCCCGCCTCACGCCGGCTGAAGTTATCTGCAGCCGTACCTTGGAATAACCGCGCACCTGAGACGGTCAATTTCCATCAGATGACGGACGAAATCACCACCTATGTCCTTGCCTTAACCAAAGCCATGCGAGCCTCTCAATCACAGGTCCGCGCGGCATATTGGTACATGTCGGCCCTCGCCCCGTCTACCATCATTAAACCTGGGTCCTACTTCAAGTTTAAAAACTGGACTCGCAAGCACCTGCACCTAGAGCCACGACCGTTCCAGGCCCTGCTTACCACCTCTACAGCCCCCAAGGTTGAGGGCCGCAATGCGTGGATCCACCTGCATCACTGTAAAATGATTGGTGAAATCAATCAAAAGGGGGGAGATTGAAAGCTGACGCTATAACTTTAAATCTCTTTTAAATCTATGCAATTATGTGTAATTGGATAATTTTGTGATTATTGTGTAGGATAATTTTTGTGATTGATATTAAGTTGGTGCGAGTGTTGTGTATTACATGTAATCCAGAATCAGAATGGCGGCAGCAATTGGGCTAGGCCTCCTAACAATATTAGCCTCGGTAACACAGGCAGGAAAAATCCGATAGTGTGACCCCGAGCAAAGTGGACGGATCTTCCATCTCTGCAAAGGGGACGTAGTGATGTGTGATGATGGGATGCCGGAAACTTCCGGATAATGGAACGTCCCAAAGCAGAATTATTGCAACCGAATCTTGCGACAGACCACCAGGGAAGTCGAGCTATGTGATCGCAACAGGTGGGGTCTGCCTTGTTGGTTTCAGGAAAGTCAGTTTGATTTTGCTTGCCGACGGAACATTAGGCAGGACAGAGAAGATCTCGGGACTC
Organism: Rhinoraja longicauda; assembly: GCF_053455715.1. NCBI lineage: Eukaryota > Metazoa > Chordata > Chondrichthyes > Rajiformes > Arhynchobatidae > Rhinoraja > Rhinoraja longicauda. The sequence goes on along the minus strand of NC_135991.1, from coordinate 11,746,723 downwards.
AATACTGTGTTTCCAAAAGGCCCTCCAACGCGACCCCCACCTGCAGCCAAAAATCTCTCCCGGGGCGAACAAAAAAAAAAGAGAAGTCTCGGACACAAAGGCCGACCAGATCTTGTTTTTACAGACTCATAATTTACTGTACTCTCCTGAATCTGTTGTTTGTTATCCCTCCACTTCGGTAATAGGTCTTTTCACTCCAATCCCAGTTAAGGACCCCAGCTACTTTAACCAAGGGTACTATTTACCCCCTCCCGTTAAGTACATTACCTTTAAATATCCCCAAAGTCAGAGCTACCCAGCCACCTGTATAAAGACCTCTGGACCAACCTCTGGATACCCCAATTGTTGGAATGGAACCGGGTATTGGTGTGCTGTGGTAAACATCCAGAACACTGTAAGCTGCGTTACGACAAAGGAGACATTCCGGTGCAGCCATCACCCTGGCACCGGGGTGACAACTTGCCATAACACCAGCCAATGTGTTGACCTTGATAGAGGGTGGTAGACACTCTGTGGTTGGGGAAATAAGACACACCTGGCGATTAACAACAATACCTTCCCCATTTTACCACGCTTTGGCACAAGAGGTGACTCCTTAGAACCATATATGTACCCGATGATATGTCGGTGGATAGCAACTCCCGGTTCCCCTGTAATGATAACTGGAGTAGCACTGGTCCGGCTTCAGGATCTGACGGATGAACCCCGGGAGTAGTTTATACCAAACCCGGATATTATTTCCTGAGTAATGGGATAGGGACCAATTTCCTGGTAATGGGAAAAGAGACCTCTGACAAAGTGGCGATCGGAATCCTTACCCCCACAACTATACCGTGCCCAGTACGGTGGGGCTTCAGCTTCTCCGCCGTTGGCCAAATAAAAACAACACGAGGAATTTCTAAGGAATTGTGCCCTAACTGGATGGTACCAGCTGCGATCGGTAATAGCAGAGGTCACTCCGTTGGTTGGGGAATATTGCGCACCATAACTCTAGGTGGGACTGCAGGGGCCAAGGCATCCAACAATGGAAGTTATCTTGTGTGCGGACTCGCCATTCTGGGGAATAAGACAGTGGAGGCTATAAATGAAATAAAGGAGGGCCTGTCAGACCTACGGCTGTTCTCAATGCAGAACCGATATGCACTGGATTATCTGCTGCCTAGGGAAGGAGGTGAGTGTGCCATTGTAAAAGGGAAATGTATTATGGGAATTATGGACCGAACTGCGAACCTCACAAAAATTGAAGACGATATACAGACTTTCCTGAATGGGATAATTGAGGGTTTGAACTGGGGAGATTGGGGTTTGCGCGGACGGTACAATTGGTTTATTAACATTGCCATTTATCTCGGAGTAATTTTGATATTTTTATTCGCGGGGATTGCTATCGGTAAATGGATAATTAGTAAGCTTACGCAGGCCATAAAAGGCATTGGAAACACTCATAAAATGTTGTTACTACGCATGGGAGAAACTGGAGAAGACCTTCCGATGTTTGGGGACGATTACACTGAAAATGATGGTAAAGCAAGTAACATGGTGAAAGAGCAGGTTGCCAAGGAATTATTAGAGGAAGAATACAACAGACTTCATCAACCGGGTACAAGTCAGAGCTATGAATATCTTAATCATTGTGTGCCGTAAGGGCGAGGGAATGAGATCCAGCAGAGGAGTAGGAACCAGCGGCGGGTTCAACAAGCCATCCTGTCGACCCTGAACACCGCTTGGGCCAGGCTCTGGGGGCTTATAAAGCACCACGAGGTCAGGTATAAACTCGGATGACTAGATAACCCGCCTCTGATGAGTCTCTGCTGAGTTATCGCCCTGATCGTTGTCACAAAATGACAAAAGGGGGGAATGAGGAATTAAGGTAAAATACGAAGTAAGTCTGAATAAGTCAAGGAATAAAAAGATAGCTGTCTGGGTAAAGGTTATTTAGAAACAATTATCACTGCTTGCTTTGCTATTGTGTGATATAACTCTGCTCGTTAGCTAGAGGTTGTGAAACCATGGACGGTTGAGAAGTGATAAACATCCTAATCACAGAATGTTCCAGCAGATACAACACTAGGATGTACCGGATTGGTCATAACTGGGGACTGGGAATTGCCTACGGAGCTTATAGTTGTGATTGGATGAACATGTTGCCATGCCCCTCAATTGTGCCCCTCCATTCTGTTATTTGGAAACTATATAAACATTGTCTTGGTATGTATGAGTATGGTCGTCCCAGCCTGTTCCGGAGACCGTGGGCTCTGCAGGAGCAGACTTGGAGGAATCATCGCAGTTCCGCATTAAAGGTTTGAATTGAAGAGCAAGTGTTTGGATCAATTATTATTGAACTAGATTGACACAAAGAACCGGATTCGTCACAAGGATACCCAGATCTCTTTGTACTTCCCCATTTCCTAACTTGACACCATTCAAACAATAATTGCTTTCCTGTTCTTTCCACCAAAGTGGATATATAACCTCACATTTATCACATTAAACTGCATTTGCCATGCATCTACCCACTCACACAACCTGTCCAAGTCACCCTGCATCCTCATAGCATTCTCCTCACGGTTCGCACTGCCACCCAGCTTTCTGTCATCCACAAATCTACTTATGTTTGAACATTAACAATCGAACGAGTAAAACATAATGCTCCAACTGAAATTTAAAATACTTGCTTCAAATCTAAGAAAGAGGCAGTTGATAAACTCTGCTGTGCCCTGCGCCCAGTGGTAAATATTAGTTCCAGCCGGTGAACACGAAGGCTGATTATTATCTGAATGGTGTCAGATTAGGAAGAAGGGGAGGTGCAACGAGACCAAGGCGTCGTTGCATGTCACTCACTGAAAGTAAGCATACAGGGACAGCAGGCAGCGAAGAAAGCTCATGGCATGTTGGCCTTCATAGCGACAGGATTTGTGTACAGGAGCAAGGAGGTAACACCCGGAGTATTGCGAGCAGTTTTGTTATCGTAATTTGAGGAAGGCCATTCTTGCTATTGCGGGAGTGCAGCGTAACCAGGTTCACCAGGTTAATCCCCGGGATGGCGGACGGACATATGATAAAAGAATGAATCGACTGGGCTTAAATTTGCTGGAATTTAGAAGGATGAGAGGGGATCATATAGAAACATGAAAAATTCTTAAGGGATTGGACAGGCTAGATGCAGGGGGGAAATGACTATTTTCGGGGTGTCCAGAACCAGGATTCACAGTTTAAGAATAAACGGAAGGCCATTTAGGACTGAGATGAGGAAAAACATTTTCACCCAGAGAGTTGTGAATCTGCGGAATTCTCTGCCACAGAAGGCATTGGATTCACTGGATGTATTCATGGATACATCTCTTGGGGTTAACTGAGTCAAATGATATGGGCTATGGGGAGAAGCCACGAACAGGGTACTGATTCTGGATGATCAATCATGAACGGGCTAGTCCTGCAACACTTTTCAATGTTTTCTATGTTTTCTAACACAAGGTGAGGCTCTGTTCAATTTGCAATTTATTTTGTGATGAATGGTTTCAGACCAGTCGACAGGTTGATGTTAATTCAAGTCCACAGACCAGACAACAAGGTTTGCCTGGAGGCAAATGACCAACTCATCCTTGTGGCCTGTCCACAAGGCAGTTCAGAGAGAGCTGCCACACACACCGACAATATTTGTGCCTATTTATCAAGAAATGCAGGAGAACATGTTTACCTTCATGATGTGTACATCTGGTACACGTAGAAACTGAAAGAAACACTTCACTTAAGCAGTTGACAGGCCGATTTATGAGCTAAACTTGGTGTTGGTCTTGGTTCTTGTTCCTCCAAATTATTCCAAATGGAATTTAAACTAGAGGTGGCGGAGTATGGGCTTAAGCAGGAAGGGCTTCTTGGAAAAGAGCTGCCTGGTTCTAGACTCCCCAAAATAGTCATTTCCACTCTGCACCTAGCCTGTCCAATCCCTTAAGAATTTTACATGTTTCTATATGATCCTCTCTCATCCTTCTAAATCCCAGCAAATTTAAGCCCAGTCGATTCATTCTTTTATCATATGTCAGTCCGTCATCCCGGGGATTAACCTGGTGAACCTGGTTACGCTGCACTCCCGCAATAGCAAGAATGGTCTTCCTCAAATTAGGATACACGTAGAAACTGAAAAAACACTTCACTTAAGCAGTTGCCAGGCCGATTTTTGAGCTAATCTAGGTTTTGTTCTGGGTTCTTGGTCCTCCAAAATATTCCAAATGGAATTTAAACTGGAGGTAGCGGAGTATGGACTTAAGCAAGAAGGGCTTCTTGGAGAAGAGCTGCCTGAAATGTAGTTGCGTCTGGTTGAGTAACTATAGTAGTGTGAAGACTATTCCATGCTTTAATTGTGCGAGAGAAGAATGAATTGCTATACACATCTGTCTTGATAGCTGGGATCTCAAATTGGATCGAATGCCCTCGTCTACTCCTGACAGGTTTGGGTTTGGTGTAGATGTGGTTATCTATGTCGAGCTGACCATTTAACGTTTTGTAAAAACAGGTCAAACGGTGGGCTTTACGTCTGTCTTGGAGAGTGTTCCACCCCAGTGAATTTCGAAGTTCGGTAACACTCGCTTCTCTCTCTTACGTATTTGTAACAAAACGAGCTGCCTGTCTTTGGACACTTTCGATCGAAGAAATGTTTTTAATTGTGTGGGTCCCATGCTGCAACTGCGTAGTCGAAATGTGGTCGGAAGCAGTCCCATAGTCCTTGCTTGCCCAACCTTCCCCGAGAGCTCAGAAAACTTTTTCCAGGCAACAATTGTGGGATATCCTGGGTAGGGGTGTAGATTTATTCAAATGAAGTACATTTATTCCAATGTTATCACTGTGGTCAGTGATGGGTATGGATAAGCAGTGACATTATCAATGAGGTTAGTGGTGGGTCTGGATAAGCAGTGACATTATCAGCGTGGTCAGTAATGGGTCTGGATAAGCAGTGACATTATCAGTGTAGGACAATAACTGCTGATGCTGGTGCAAATCGAAGGTATCAGAAAATGCTGGAGTAACTCAGCAGGTCAGGCAGCGTCTAGGAGAGAGGGAATGGTTGACGTTTCGGGTCGAGACCCTTCTTCAGACTGATGTCAGGAGGCGGGACAAAGAAAGGATATAGGTGGAGACAGGAAGACAGTGGGAGAACTGGGATGGGGAAGGGGGGAGAGGTGGGAAAAAGAGAGAGACAGCGGAACTATCTAAAGTTGGAGAAGTCAATGTTCATACTATTGGGCTGCAAGCTGCCCAAGCGAAATATGAGGTGCATTTCCTCCAATTTCCGGTGGGCCTCACTATGGCACTGGAGGAGGCCCACCACAGAAATGTCACACATGGAGTGGGAGGGGTAGTGGAAGTGCTCAGCCACCGGGAGGTCAGGCTGGTTAAGGCGGACTGAGCAAAGGTATATGTGACACATTTTTACGACACATAATTTGAAACATTATCAGTGTGGTCAGTGATGAGTTTGGATAAACAGTGGCATTATCAGTGTGGTCAGTGATGGGTCTGAATAAGCAGTGACATTTTCATAGTAGTCAGTGATGGGTCCTGACAAGCAGCGGCATGATCAGTTTGGTCAGTGATGGGTCTGGATATGCGGTGACATTATCAGTGTGGTCAGTGATGGGTCTGGATTAGCAGTGGTATGACCTCATTTGATTTCGACCCTCATCTTTTGCATGAAATACACTACTGGATAAAAAACGTCTGTTTTGCATTATTTCAGATGTTTGACTGTAGTGGTTCAACGCGAGCTCAGTATCCGATGTTAATTTATTGCATCTTGCTGCTCTCCCCACGTTAGTAAACACGGTAAAACACAGATATATTCTTTGTTATAGTCATCTCAATAAATGTGTTGAAAGTAGGTAAATACCCCTCTCCAGCATACAATTTAATGAATAAAGATGAACATTGAAAAGCAGATTCAGATGTGAGAAAGGGGGAGTTGAGTAACTGCGCTCTGCCCTTTGCCCAATGGGGCATATTAGTTCCAGCCGGTGAATACAAGTTGAGGCTCTGTTCAATCTGCAGTTTATTTTGTAGTGAACGAAACAGACCAGTCGATAGGTCGATGTGAATTCAAGTCGTCAGGCAGCAAGGGCAGTCTAAACGCATATCATCAACTCATCTGTCTGGGCTGTCCATACAGCGGTTCAGAAAGTGCTGCCACACACACACAGTTAATTCCTGTGTATGAAGGAACTCCATATGGTCTTTTAAACAACAGATCAACACGAAATGGTGTCTTAAGTCTGAAGAAGGGACTCGACCCGAAACGTCACCCATTCCTCCGCTCCAGAGATGCTGCCTGACCCGCTTAGTTCCTCCAGCATTTTGTGTCTACCTTTGAGATAGACACGATATGCTAGAGTAACTCGGCGGGCCAGGCAGCATCTCCGAAGAAAGAAATAGTTGACGTTTCAGGTCGACACCCTCCTTCAGACTGACACTTAATTCAGAAGGATCTCGAACCGAAACATCTCCTATAACATTTTTTAGAGATGCTGCCCGACCGGCTGAGGTGCTCTAGCATTTTGTGTCTATCTTCGACTTAATTGCTGTGCGTATTTGTCAAGTATTTGAAGAGTGCATATCCCCTATGAGGGCGCTAACTGGGACACGTTGAAACTGAAAGAAGCAGTTCTGAGATCAGCGACAGATATATGTGACAAGCAATACTTATGTTTTCTGTTCAATCTGCACCTTTCAGAAATGTCGACACCTGTTGATTTTAGTTCCTTGGATTTCCAGTCTGGAGCTTACTGGTGAATAAATAACCAAACAGATGACAGGCTGTTTAGAAGCAGTGGGTACATGTCAGTGGTGTACCTGGTACACACGTCAGACGCAGGTTCCTGTGCCCCATGGTGAGGGTTAGTACGTTTGAGTTCCAATTTCATCTCCCTCTGAACCTTTCCTCTCCATGTACCTGCTCAAATGCTTTGTGTTATTATTTTGAACCACGGCCCTAACCATGCCAACATGATTCTATGCACCTCTATGAGATCGACCACTCTTTACCCTCCTGCGTTCCAAAGAATAAATTCTTGCCTTGGCTTGTCCAAACTCTCCCAGTAACTCCGCTCCGAACCTTTTTCTGGGGACACACTGTCGTAAATCTTCATTGCACTCGTTACAACTTACTGGCTTTTTTCCTATGCGTGGTAACGAAAAAACAAACAAACCACTCCAAGAGACCCCTCGATAACTTCTTGACCAGCCGAACATAGAATTCCAACGTCTATATTTATTTCCCTGACTGATAAGGGTCGATGCCTCAAATCCTCTGCACCACCCTATTTACCTGTGATGCCTCTTACACAGATCTGTGTACGTTTAATCCATCTGCTCGACCACACTCCCCAGTGATGAAATAAGCCCCATTTGTTATTTCGCTGCTTGATTTCCCAGCTGAAAGAAAACACCCTGCTATAATTCTTGACAACCATCAACTGGCTGCAAAGAGAAACCTGATAACTTGGGACAAGTCATCCTAGCACCTATGGTGAGAACATTACTGGAGAGGATTCTAGACATAGACATAGAACATAGGTGCAGGAGGAGGCCATTCGCCTCTTCGAGCCAGCAACATCATTCATTGTGATCATGGCTGATCGTCCACAATCAGTAACCCGTGCCTGCCTTCTCCCCATATCCCTTGATTCCACTAGCCCCTAGAGCTCGCTGAGCGTGTGCATGTGTATATGTGTGCAGCATAACCTTTGTGATTCGCACAGCCAAAACGGTACACCATAGCGCCACAATTTTTGGACCACATTACTCACCATTATCCTGGGCATATTATTTAACAACTATCATACAAATGTAAGCTACATTTTGAAAGCGAGAGAGATTTTAAAGCTTACAAATTTACTTTCTAACCCTTTTCTTGAAGGTGTTCAGCGTGTGACGTCACATTGGGACCCTCACGTCTTCATGAGATCAGCTCGCGCCACCCCCCCCCCCCCGGACATTTAACTAATGCGCCCCCCCCCCGGACCTTTAACTAATGCGCTACCCCCCTGGACCTTTAACTAATTCGCCCCCCCGGACCTTTAACTAATGCACGCTTTCCCCACCCGGACCATATAGACAATAGACAATAGACAATAGTTGCAGGAGGAGGCCATTCGGCCCTTCGAGCCAGCACCGCCATTCAATGTGATCATGGCTGATCATTCTCAATCAGTAGCCCGTTCCTGCTTTCTCCCCATACCCCCTGACTCCGCTATCCTTAAGAGCTCTATCTAGATCTCTCTTGAATGTATTCAGAGAATTGGCCTCCACTGCCCTCTGAGGCAGAGAATTCCACCGATTCACAACTCTCTGACTAAAAAAGTTTTTCCTCATCTCTGTTCTAAATGGCTTACCCCTTATTCTTAAACTGTGGCCCCTGGTTCTGGACTCCCCCAACATTGGGAACATGTTTCCTGCCTCTAACATATCCAACCCCTTAATAATCTTATACGTTTCGATAAGATCCCCTCTCATCCTTTTAAATTCCAGTGTATACAAACCTAGTCGCTCCAGTCTTTCAACATATGACAGTCCCGCCATTCCGGGAATTAACCTAGTAAACCTACGCTGCACGCCCTCAATAGCAAGAATATCCTTCCTCAAATTTGGAGACCAAAACTGCACACAGTACTCCAGGTGCGGCCTCACTAGGGCCCTTTACAACTGCAGAAGGACCTCTTTGCTCCTATACTCAACTCCTCTTGGTATGAAGGCCAACATTCCATTGGCTTTCTTCACTGCCTGCTGTACCTGCATGCTTCCTTTCAGTGACTGATGCACAAAGACACCCAGATCACGTTGCGGTACCCACTAGTCACTGCCTGCCATTCTGAAAGGGACCCATTTATCCCCACTCTTTGCTTTCTGTCTGTCAACCAACTTTCTATCCATGTCAGTACCCTACCTCCAATACCATGTGTTCCAATTTTGCCCACCAATCTCCTATGTGGGACCTTGTCGAAGGCTTTCTGAAAGTCGAGGTACACCACATCCACCGGCTCTCCCCTGTCAATTTTCCTAGTTACATCCTCAAAAAATTCCAGTAGATTAGTGAAGCACGATGTCCCCTTCGTAAATCCATGCTGACACGGAACGATCCTGTTACTGCGATCAAAATGCTCCGCAATTTCGTCTTTTATAATCGACTCCAGCACCTTCCCCACCACTGATGTCAGACTAACTGGTCTATAATTTCCCGTTTTCTCTCTCCCTCCTTTCTTAACTAATGCGCTCCCCCACTGGACCTTTAACTAATGCGCTCCCCCCCCCCGGACCTTTAACTAATGCGCTCCCCCCCCGGACATTTAACTAATGCGCTCCCCCCCTGGACCTTTAACTAATGCGCTCCCCCCCACGGGAACCTTTAACTAATGCGCCCCCCCGGAGCTTTAACTAATGAGACCGCGCCCCGCACCTTTAACTAATGCGCTCCATCCCCCCCCCCCCCCCCGGACCTTTAACTAATGCGCTAGAACCCACCACGGACCTTTAACTAATGCGCTCCACCTCACCATGGACCTTTAACTAATGCGCTCCATCCCACCCCGGACCTTTAACTAATGCGCTCCACCCCACACCGGACCTTTATCTAATGCGCTCCACCCCACCCCGGACCTTTAACTAATGCGCCCCTCCCCCGGACATTTAACTAATGCGCTCCCCCCCGGACATTTAACTAATGCGCTCCCCCTGCACCTTTAACTAATGCGCTCCCCCCCACCGGACCATTAACTAATGCGACCCCCCACCACCGGACCTTTAACTAATGCGCTCCCCTCCACCCACGGACCTTTAACTAATGCGCTCCCACCGGACCTTTAACTAATGCGCCCCCCGGACTAACTAATGCGCCCCCCGGACCATTAACTAATGCGCCCCCCCCCCTGAACTTTAACTAATGCGCCCCCCTCCGGACCTTTAACTAATGCGCCCCCGGACATTTGACTATTGCGCTCCCGCCGCCGGACCTTTAATTAATGCACGCTTTCCCCACCCTCGGGAGCACCGCCGCCCGTCCATGCATGCCTCACGCCTGACAGGTCGGGCAGCGCTGACCGCCGGGAGGTGCAGTCGTCTCTTCCGCTCCGAGAGGGGAGGGAGCGCTCCCGACTGACGGTAGGGCCGTGCTCAGTCCCTTCCTCTCCCCTTAACTCTCGCCTTTCCTCTCCCCTTTCCTCTCACCTTTTCTCTACCCTTTCCTCTACCCTTTCCTCTCTCCTTTCCTCTCCCCTTTCGTCTCCCCTTTCCTCTCCCCTTTCCCATTCTTCTCTCCTTTCCTCTCCTCTTTCCTCTCCCCTTCCCGCTCCCTTTTCTTCTTCTCAATCCTGGAGAGCTTAAGCGGCGTTGCGGGCCCGCAGCCAAAAAAAGCCGTTAAAGTAGTTGACAAACCCGGGGGGCGGCGCCCGCCATAGGTGACTGCAGTGGGCAATGGGGGGGGGGGTGCGAGGTGAGGTGTGGGTGTGACGAGAGCGTCAGGGGAGGATGGGGAGGAGGAAGGGGAAGGAGGAGGGGAGGAGAGGGAGAGAGGAGGGTGAGGAGGGGGGATTGAGGAGGTGGGGATGGAGTGGGGGAGGGGGGTATGGGGAGGAGGAGGGGGTATGGGGGGAGGAGGAGGGGATGGAGGGGGTGAGGGGGTAGGGTGAGGAGGAGGACGGAGGTCGAGTAAGTGAGGAGGGGTGGGGGGGAGCGGAGGGGGTGGGGGGACGAGGAGGTGATGGGAGGAGGATGGGGGGGGTTGGAGTGGGTGAGGGGGAGATGGGGGTGGGGGTAGGAGGAGGAGGGGGACCAGTGGGTGAGTGGAGGTTGGGGGTAGGAAGTTAATGGGGTGGGGGAAGGAGAGAGTGGGGGAGGAGGGGATGGGGTGGGGGAGGAGAGGTTGGGTGTGGTGGTGGGTGAAGTGCGGGGGGCAGGTGGGGGAAGGGGAGGTGCAACTGGGGGTGGGTAAGGGGATGGAGTGGGTCAGGGTGGGGAGGAGGGGGCATAAGGGGGATTGAGTGGGGGGTTGAGGGTGCTACGCCAATACAGGAGAGGCTTTGGGGCCAGGGTTGACTCACTCACACCCTCTCACCTTCCCTGTCCCCCTCTACAGGGAATGGGCCCAACGTGGTCTAGTATATTATCAATCTAGAGGAGTTGTTGGCCAAGCAATACAATGATGACTTATCAATCTAGAGGAGTTGTTGGCCAAGCAATACAATGATGACTTCAATGAAAGAACCAGCAAGGATCAGAAGAAAAACTCCAAGAGCTAAAGTTTTTGGAAAATAATAATCACTCAGTAAAGATGATAGAAGGGCACTATTGCTTGACTTACCTTCAAGCAAGAAAGCGTTAGTCTGCCGATTAACCGCTGCAATGCAGAACAACGCCTTCAGAATCTGAAAAGCGTTTGGCAAGAATACAAAATTTCATGAAGAATATACACCTTTCCTCACAGAGATGATTAATAATGGTTATGCTGAATGGGTACTAGAAGACCAGCTGAATCGATGTGATGGAGCTTTGGTACATCCCACACCACGGGGGTATCATTCAAAGCAAGGAACTTTAAGAGTGATCTTCGACTGAGCGGCGGTTTTCAAGGGTAAATCACTTAACTGTCACCTGCTACAGGGTCCAGACCGAACGAACTCAATCATCAGAGTTCTTATCGGATTCAGATAAGAGCCGGTGGCTTTGATGGCGGATATCAAGGCAATGTTTCAACAGGTTAAGGTATCGGAAAAGCATGTTAACACCTTGCGATTCCTATGGTGGCCGGATGGTGATGCACCACAGATCTCGTTGAATACCGGAGTAGTGTCATCACCAAGTTGTACAAACTTCGCATTGAGCAAAATCGCCGAGGACAATGAAGCTCACTTTCCGGAAGAAGTGACAATCACAGTAAAGAGAAATTTCTATGTGGACGATTGTTTAAAATCCATGTCGATGGAACAGGAAATAATCCAAATGGTAAAACATCTGACTTCCCTCTGCACCAAGGGAGGATTCATACTATCGAAATGGATCAGCAACAGCTGTGCTGTATTGGAAACCATTCCACTAGATAACAGAGCCAAGGAGACCCGGTAGTTGGATTTGAACAAAGACAATCTGCCTATGGAGAGAGCACTGCGATTGCACTGGTGCGTTGAAACAGATGTGTTCAAGTTCAGAATTTCGATTCAGGATCAACCATGTACAAGACGGGCATCCTGTCCGTGATTGGTTCTGTTTACGACCCTTTGGGATTTCTGACACCATTTATACAACCAGCCAAGTAAATTTTGCAAGATCTCTGCAAGAAGAAATTTGAATGGGATGAGAGTACAACGCAAAACTTCTCTCAGCGATGGACAGTGTGGTTAGTAGATATCGACAAGATCTCGTAGTTCAGAGTGGACCGGTGCATGAAGCCTACAAACTTTGGTCGAATCAAATTTGCACAGCTGCTTCATTTTTTCTGACGCAAGTGAAAATGGTTACGGTACTGTTTCATATCTGAGACTGGAAACTGATAACAATGAAGTACATGCTGCATTCATAATGGGAAAGGCCAGAGTGGCATCAATGAAGCAAATGACGATTCCAGAATGCAGCTTGCAGCCGCAGTCTAAGCCGTCAGAATTGACATTTTGCTGCAAAAAGAACTGCAGCTTAAGCTGGAGGAATCTACCTTCTGGACTGATAGCATGACAGTGCTTAAATACATCAACAATGAAAACAAATGCTTCCTAACATTTGTAACAAACAGGATCTCTTTTGTAAGGGATGCTACTAATGTATCACAGTGGAAGTATGTTAATACCAAGGAAAATCCTGCAGATGAAACCCCTAGAGGATTAACAGCAAACCGATTCTAGAGCAGTAAGAGATGGATCAATGGGCCAGAATTCTTCTGGAATCCAGACCGAGAATGGCTAAGGTGTAACCTGGAAACTGAAATCTCTGCTAATGATCCTGTGATCAAGCAAGATATCTCAATGAACGCCGTTATCAATGATCCACTGGAATCAACAAACTATTTAATTACCCATTTCTCATCATGGAATAAGTTGCAGGATGTGGTAGCTTGGTTTCTTAAAGTAAAGCCAATGCTTTTGCAGTGGACTCGGAAGAGAAAGGAAACTCGGTATGCTATGAGCAGCTTTGAAACGGATCCTGACAAGCTGAAATAAAAGGTTGACAAAGAGATGCAAGTTTTTAAATCATCATACCGGGGACCGTGCTTATGGCCTGATGATCTTTTTAAGGCAGAAAATGCAGTGATCTCTTTCTGTCAAAGACAAGGGTACAAGGAAGAGCTATCAACATTACAAGCTGGTGAGCATCGTCTTAAAAGAAGTAATCGTTTATACAGGCTTGATCCGATACTGGATAAAGGACTTCTGAGACTAGCTGGTCGCCTGAATAAACTAGCGATGCCTGAAGAGGCTAAGCATCCCATTATTCTCTCGAAGAACTTTCATATTTCAACATTGCTGTTACGACATATTTATGAACAGATCGGACATGGAGGAAGAAATCACATGCTGTCGCAAATTCGTAAGCTTTTATAGCTCCTTTTAATATCTATTGGTAATTGCTTCGTTGTATACGGAGAACAATTAGGGGCCGATGTGTTGGAGCCATTTACGCTTAAATTAAAATTAGTTACTATCATTATATTATGGCTTTGTTTAATATTTCTAGTTTCTGTTTTTTTTGCATGCTTGTGGGTATGATTTGATAAGTAATGGGGAAGTGCCAACATCTGAGGAGGCGAGCGAAGCCACAGAGATTGGGGGGTCAGTTCAGTCTCGGAGGATGGAGAGAATACAGTTTTTAACCAGACGACCACACTATCACAACCACGACCACGCGACTAAACGATCTCGACTGTATTGTTTGCAGAAGAAACAGTTGATAAGAACCAAAAGTTATGAATTACTCTTTTGATTTGTGCTACTTAAATAAAGACCAATTAATCAAGAAACAGCGTTTGGAAGATTTGTTTTGTCATCTCAGAGTGCGGTGTGTGCATCAGCTATACCTCCACTCCATCCCGAGCAGTAATGGCTATCGAAGTTGGACTTTGAGACGTTATAGAAAGTGCCATTACATAACATATAGTAAAATATAAATTGCCCCGCTAAGCTACTCAAGTGTTTGTGTTTATCTTTGGTATAAACCAGCAATTGCAGATGCTTGTTATTGTCATCGAAAGTAATATTTTATCAGGGTTGACCCTCAGGGTCGATATTCAGTGGAACTGGGATTAATGGAAGGAAGGGAGTGTGTGAGAAGCACATCTGGACCGGGGACTGTTGGACCAGATGCGGTTATCATGGCGGGAAAGCAGCATTATATCACCACCGATATTCGTGGTCAAAAACGTCAGGAAGAAATGTCGAATGGAAATTCAAACGAATATTTCAGTATCCGTCATGCAATATCAGGGACGCAGTGGCGTGAATGATGATTTATTTTTAGAAATAAAATACGATAGCTGGAGTGGTAGATGGGATCACTGGTGATATACATCGAAATCATACCAACATTAAATGAAATAACACAGTGTCATGGACCATTCATTCATTGGAAAGCGTGAATTCTTATTTTCAGTGAAACATACGCGACGTACTGGTGTAACAGAGGGTCAGGCAGCATTTTTTGGAGAACGTGTAGAGGTGACGTTTCGGATAGTGACCGTTATTCAGACTCCCTTTTCAACGACCCGCTTTTTTTTACTCGATCGTTAAGTTGTTTGCTTGCCATCTCCCATGGCGCAGTCAATGGGTGTGACGCAAGGTGTTTGTTTCGTGAGCGTCACTAATGACGATCAGCAGGTCGCTGGAGACCTATCGCTCTGTATATCTCGGTGCGCACCAGAAGGCAGGGCCACAGAGCTGCGGCGATGACGGACTGACGGAGCCACAGGAGTAAATTGTGTCTTACAGCTATGGTATATCCATTGATCCATCGAATTGAAGATATATATTACACTACCATAGCGACTGTCGCTGTTTTCGGTAATTTGTTTTGTCTTTGATTTTCATGTACGTGCTCCTTGCTGTGAGACATTCCGTGAAGTACTCCGGCGCTGCCGACGTTAAACAAACATTATTTTCCTGTTTCAATAATTAATTTGTTTAATTTGGTCAGACATCCATTTTTCCTTCTGTAACTACCGCAGTGTGTACGTCATGCCCGTTGTTTAGCCTGGCCTGCGTCACTCTCTCTACATCCTCGCCACCGCGCCACAGTCAGTACTGCCGATGTCGTACAGTTCCGGAGAAGCAGGTTCAATCTCTACCTCCCGTGCCACATGTGCAATGTTTCATCGTTCGTCCTCCGACTCCGCGCTATTCCTGGCTGCGCTCATCTTTCCTCCCACGTGCAGTTGACCTGCCTATTAATGGTTATTTCACTACTGTATACGGGCCTGAGTGTGGATGGATGCTGAAATCTGGAGAGCAGTTGATAAGAATGTGGACGGAATTAAAAGCTGTGAACGTAATATACATTGGCGTTTGATGGGTTGTGTAGACACCGCGATCCAAACGCCGCAGTCGCTGTACTTTGTCGGGGCTAAAGGTCATTTGGTCAACGCATCCAAGTTTGAAAACCGTCCAATCAGACAATGTTCCTCAGATACATTTGTGCAGGTCTTGTGTCAGTAATACCTCTTCTGTCCTTCACAGTGAACTTTTTGGCGATAGTGATACTCTGTCGAGGTAAATGCGGTCTCACCAAATGCATCACACGCTACCTGGTGGCCATGGCAGCGTCTGATCTCCTGGTCGGCATCACTGATCCGTTTCTACGTCAGACTATTCAAATTCACTTCCCGTATTCTTTTCTGAACATTACTCCCGTGTGCACGACTATCACATTCCTGGTCTTTGCAACCACCGCGGTCTCTGTCTGGCTGACCGGTAGCCTTCACCTTCGATCGGTTTGTGGCCATTTGTTGTGAGAAGCTGAAAATAAGATATTGTACCGAGAGAACGGCGGCTGTAGTTATCGGGGCAGTGATCGTGCTGGGCTGTTTGGAGCATATCCCCAGGTGTTTTACGATGGAGCCTAGCTACGAATTTGATAATCTCCCCTGGGAGTGCTACACTAAACCCACCTTCTATACGTCGTCTGCATGGATCGCATATGATGTCACACACCGCGTTCTGACACCTTGTCTCCCGTTCTTTCTGATTCTTCTGATCAATGTGCTGACGGT
>NC_135991.1:11689883-11729998 GCF_053455715.1 Rhinoraja longicauda | reverse complement strand
TACAATAAACAATTAAACTAGACTGACATTTGATAACCATCTGATGAAGTGAAATGCGCTCTCCCTCCCCATGAAACACGACAACCTGTGCCTGACATTTGTGGAAGGTGCAGCACTAACGAATAAACTGATTTAACCCGCCTGACATCAGTTTGGATATTTAGTTCCCATTAAACGCTAGCCTTGCTAGTGAGCTGAGAAATAGCAAATGGTGTTTCTTGCAGGTAAGTGTGAGGTTTTAATTTTGGGAAGTCAGACCGGGGCATGATCTTCACCGCGAATGGTAGTTCGCTGGGGAGTGTTGTAGAGCAGAGGGAGCTCAGAACAAAAGTACATAGTTGCAAGAAAAGGGACGTAACAGGGGGATAGGGTGGTGGAGAAGTGTTTTTTGGCCCACTGTCTTCATCAGCCAGTGAATAAAATTTAAAAGTTGGAAAGTTATGTTCAGTTGGACAAGACGTTAGTGAGGACGCACTTGGAGTAGTGTGCATATGTTTAGCCACCGTGTTTGGGAAATATGCCACTAATTTGTAAAGAGTGCCGAATTTATTATCGAACAAGTTGCCCGGAGACAAGGTTCGGAGCTAGAGGGAAAGGCTGGACACGCCAGCACTTTATTCCATGGAGCGCAGTAGAGAGAGCAGTGATCTCATGGAGGTGCACAGTATCATAGGGAGCGTCATAATAATAACACTAAGACATTTGGACAGGTACACGAGGACACTGGTTAGTGGGCAATTAGTGGGCAATCAGGAGATGAGTGGGCAAAATTAGAGCACATAGTATTCTGAAGAAGGGTCTCAACCCGAAACGTCACCCATTCCTTCTCACCCGAGATGCTGGCTGACCTGCTGAGTTACTCCAGCATTTTGTGAATAAATCGATTTGTACCAGCATCTGCAGTTATTTTCTTATGCAAAGAGTAGGAATTAATGGGTCCCTTTCGCAATGGCAGGCAGTGAATAGTGGGGCTGCGCAAGGCTTGGTGCTGGGACCGCAGCCATTTACAATATATATATGATTTAAATGAGGGAATTATATGTAACATAAGCAGATTTGCAGATGACACAAAAGCTGGGTGGCATGATGAACTGTGAAGAAGATGCTATGAGGATGCAGGGTGACTTGTATAGGTTGGGTGAGTGGGCGGATGCAGTAATATGGATAAATGTGAGGTTATCCACTTTGGTGCCAAGAACAAGAAGGAAGATTATTATCTGCATTAGTGATTATTTTCCAGCATTAGTGATTATTTTCCAATGTTCTATGGACTCCGGGTCAGTTCCTGTTGGATTGGTGGGTAGCTAATGTTATCCCACTTTTCAAGAAAGGAGTGAGAGAGAAAACGGGAAATTATAGACCAGTTAGTCTGGCATCAGTGGTGGGGAAGAAGCTGGAGTCAATTATAAAAGACGAAATTGCGGAGCATTGGATCGCAGTAACAGGATCGTTCTGAGTCAGCAAGGATTTACAAAGGGGAAATCGTGCTTGACTAATCTACTGGATTTTTTTGAGGATGTAACTAGGAAAATGACAGGGGAGAGCCGGTGGATGTGGTGTACCTCGACTTTCAGAAAGCCTTCGACAAGGTCCCACATAGGAGATTGGTGGGCAAAATTAGAGCACATGGTATTGGAGGTAGGGTACTGACATGGATAGAAAGTTGGTTGACAGACAGAAAGCAAAGAATGGGGATAAATGGGTCCCTTTCAGAATGGCAGGCAGTGACTAGTGGGGTACCGCAAGGCTCGGTGTTGGGACCGCAGCTATTTACAATATAAATACAGAAAATATTTTCCAACACGTTGCCAGAAAACAAGGGTCGGAGCTACAGGGAAATGTTGGGCTCGCCATGACTTTATTCCATGGAGCGCAGCAGGCAGTACAGTGTCCTCATAGAGGTGGATAGTGTCATAGGTAGCGTCATAATGGTGACACCAAGACATTTGGACAGGTACATGAGGGGAATGGTTTAGAGGGAGATGATTCATATGCCAGCAAATGGGAATAGTTCAGATGAACTAAAATGCACCATCCCTCCCCATGAAACACGGCAACCTTTGTCTGAATATTTGCGCCAGGTACAGCACTAACAAATAAACTGCTTTTAAATGGCCCTTGGATATTTTATTACCACTGAACTCGAGCCTTGAAATCAGGGGAATTAAACATCAATAGATGTCCACTCTTCTCAAAGATGCAGATTAAGCGGAAAACATTATAATTGCCTGACATATACATTGGTCATTTTTAATAACAGTCCCTGATCATTGAAGTGTTTATTTCAGTTTCAACCAGTGGCTGGTTTGCACTGCATGATGGGAGATGGACTCTCTTGAATTACTTGATAAATAAGCTCATAAATGAAGTCTGCGTGTGTGGCAGCTTTCTCTGTGCCGCTGTGCGGACAGCCCAGACGGGTGAGTTGGTCATTTACTCTCAGACCGACCTTGCTGTCTGGTCTGTGGGTTTGAATTCACATCTACCTGTCACCTGGTCTGAAGTAGTTCACTACAAAATAAACTGCAGATTGAACAGAGCCACAGCTCGTGTTCACCGGCTGGAACTAATATTCCCCACTGGGCGAAGTACACAGCACATTTATCCAACTCCCCCTTTCTCAGATCTGATCCTGCATTTTAATTTTCAGCATTATGTGTTATTCTTTCAAGTGTCTGCCGGAGAGAGTTAATTAGCATTTCTAACCTGTGTTAATTAAGAAGAAAATAACAAGTTAACGTATCTTCAGCTGCCGTGTTTACCAGCGTGGATAGAGCAGCAAGATGGAATTAGTGCTCATTAAAGTATAGATTAATTATGGATATTGAACCTGCGTTAACCCTTTAGAGTCGAACATTTGAATTATAAAGAAGGGATTCTTTGAGATATGGGGAAAATGGATCGTTTATTTGAGCCATGACACGAACTAGATAAATGCAAAGCTAGATATTGGAAGATTGTGTTATATAGAACTAGATGGTATGTTTGTGCGAATATTGAAATATCTCCAGATAACCAATCATTGTTACTTTTTTATATTTTATTTGGTAGGTGTACCGCACTGTCGTATTCAAATGTGTTTATTTATTTATCTCCTTTGTTTATTTATTTATTTATGATGTTTTTCTTATTTTATTTTATTTATGTCGATGGTGTTGTACTGTTTTGTATATATTTCTGTGAAAAATCAATAAAAACTGAAGAGAAAAAAAGAAAGGATTCTTTATTTTACATCGTATCAAATGTAAAACATCGGGGTCCGATTTAATGTGATCATGTCACTGCTTATCCAGACCCATCACTGACCACACTGATAATGTCACTGCTTATCCGGACCAATCACTGACCACACTGATAATGTCACTGCTTATCCAGACCCATCACTGACCACACTGATAATGTCACTGCTTATCCAGACCCATCACTAACCACACTGATAATGTCACTGCTTATCCGGACCAATCACTGACCACACTGATAATGTCACTGCTTATCCAGACCCATCAATGACCACACTGATAATGTCACTGCTTATCCAGACCCATCACTAACCACACTGATAATGTCACTGCTTATCCAGACCCATCACTGACCACACTGATAGTGTCACTGCTTATCCAAACCCATCGCTGACCACACTGATAATGTCACTACTTATCCAGAGAGAAAGAGAGTGAAGAGTGTGGGGAGGAAGAGGACACTAGTGTGGGGAGAAAGGGAGCTGTGTGGGGAGAGAAAGGGGAGGAGTGTGGGGGTGGAGGGTGGGAAGGGAGGGGGTGTGGGGAGAGGAATTGAATAGTGTGGGGAGACAGAGGGAATGGGGAGAGAGAGGGAATGGGGAGAGAGAGGAGGCAGCATGAGTGTGGGGAGCGAGAGGGGAGTGTGGGGAGAGAGGAGGAGTGTTGGGAGAATGACGGGGAGGAGTGTGGGGAGAGAGGTGGTTTTAGAGGACAGGGAGGGAGGAGTGTGAGAGAGAGGGAGGAAGGTTTGTGTGGAGAGATAGTGGGAGGAATGTGGGGATGGAGGGGGTGGAGTGGGGGAGAGGGAGAGCAGGTGGGTGTGGGAGAGAGGAAGATGTGTGGGGAGAGAGAGAGGCAGGAGTGTTGGGGAGGAGGGGGATTGTGGAGAGAAAGGAAGAATGTGGGAATTGAGAGGGGAGGACTGTGGGGAGAGGGAGGGAGAGGGAGGGGAGGAGTGGGGATACGGAAGGAGAGGAGTTTGAGGGAAAGGGAGGAAGGATTGTGTGGAGGGAGAGATGATGCAGGGGGGAGTGTGGGAGAGGGAGAGGAGGTGGGAGGGGGAGAGAGGAAAGTGTCGGGATAGAGAGAGTGCAGGAAGAGTATGGGGAGAGGGAGAGGAGTGAGGAGACAGTGGGGGAGGAGTGTGAAAGAGAAGGAGGAAGGATAGTGTGGAGAGCGAGTTAGAGGAATGTGAGGATGGACGGGAGGAGTGGGGGAGAGTGAAACGAGGGTGGGGAGGAATGTAGCGAGAGCGAGGGGTATAATGACCACACTGATAATGTCACTGCTTATCCAGACCCATCACTGACCACACTGATAATGTCACTGCTTATCCAGACCCATCACTGACTACACTAACGTCACACACAGGTATGTTCTTTGTATCATCCATTCCAAGGACATCTCACATATTGTAACAACAAGCTACCCAGTTCCATCGCACGCTGCTCAGATATATTTTCACCAGTGACAATGTTGACAACATTTGCCTCTTGCAGATTGGTATGGACACCTCTGAACTCACTGATGGTTTCACTTCCCATCTGCGTCTGATTCTGAACACACTTGCACAACAAATAAACACCCACATACAGAAAAATCAAGACTTAACTGTTCCTCCAAGCACAGCGCTCTCCTCAGTTGTACTTCAAATATCTGCGAGGCCCTTTTGTGTAGTTCTGGTCACCATATTATAGGAATGATGTCCTGTTGCCAGAGACAGTGCGGAACAGATTCACCAGGATGTTATCTGGAATGGACAGCGTTAGTTTGAAGACAGAACAAGTTGGGTGGGATTGGTCTCCTTGGAGTGCAGGAGGATGAGGGGTGATCTTATCGACATGCTTTAGACCATGAAAGGAATAGATCGGGTAGATGCTCAGCTTCTCCTGCCCTGAGTAGGAGAATCGAGGTCCAGACGACATACGTTTAAGTTGAAGGGGAAATGATTGAATAGGAATCTGAGGGGTAACGTTTTCACACAGTGGGTGGCGGATGTATGGAACAAACTGCCAGATGAGGTATTTGAGGCAGGGACTATCCGAACATTTTGTGAAACAGTTAGACAGGTGCATGAATAGGACAGGTTTGGTGGGATATGGACCAAATGCAGACAGGTGGGACTAGTGTAGATGCGGCATGTTGGCTGCAGTGGGCACGTTGGGCCGAATGGCCTGTTTCCACACCTTGCCTCTCTATGACTCTATGAGTACAGGGCTGAACTACCTCCTCTGGCAGCTCGTTCCACACACCCACCACCCTTTGTGTGAAAAATTACCCCTCGGGTTCCGATTAAATTTCCCCCCCTCTTCTTAACCTTGGGCCCCCTGGTTCTTGCTTCCCCTTCTCTGTGCGTATGCCAGATCTATTCCTCTCATTATTTTGTTCATCTGTAGAAGATCATCCTTCATCCTCCTGTGCACCAAGGGATATAGTACTAGCCTGCTGAACCTGTCCCTCTAGATAAGGCCCACTGGTGCGGGCAACATCCTTGTAAATCTCCTCTATCACCTTTCTAGATTGACACCATCTTTCCTGCATCATGGTGGCCACAACTGATCACAGTATTCCAAATGTAGCCTCACCAACGTCTTACACAACGGCAACATAACCTCTATACACAATGCTCCGACAGAAGCCAATGTTACAAATGCCTTTTTGACCACACTATCAACCTGTGACACTATGTACCCATTTCGACACAGTAAGTACCTGTCGTCCTAGATCCCTCTGCTCTACAGTTAATTCACCTTTCTGCCTCGATTCCAGTTCATCGGTACTGACACTTCCGAACTCACTGATGGTTTCACTTCCCATGTGCGTCTGATTGTGAACACACTTGCACTACATCTGAACATCCAAATAAAGAATAATCAAGACATAACTGCTCCTCCAAGTGCAGCGCTCTCCTCAGTCATACTTCAAATATCTGTGAGGCCCTTTTGTGTAGTTCTGGTCACCATATTATACAAATGATGTCCTATTGCCAGAGGCAGTGCTGAACAGATTCACCAGGATGTTATCTGGAATGGGCAGTGTTAGTTTGAGGAAAGATTTGATCAGGTGGGATTGATCTCATTGGAGCAAGAATGCAGCTGGACGACCTCACTGAGGCTTGTAAAATTATGTCAACTACAGCAGGGTTGAGTAGATGATCACAGTTATTTCCCAGGCTGGGAGAATCTAAACCTAGATAACGTAAGTTTAATCGAAATGGGAGAGATTTAAGGGAATTCTGAGGCCAAACCTGGAGCAGTCTATTCATTTGAGGCGCTGGGGACAGATACCATCACAGCAAATAAACAGCATTTGGACAGCCGTTTGTTTCGGATAGGAATGGAGAGATATGGGACAAATACAGGTGAATGAGATTACCCTAGAAAGGTAATGTAATAGTTTACCGTAGTATAAGAAGTGTAAGAGATTACCGTAGATAGGCATCTAGGACTGCATGGACGAGTCGGGCCGAAGGGCCTGTTTCCCTGTTGTTCCCATGACTGGAATCAGCGGTTCTGTAATCTCTAATGTGCTCTGTTATCGGCCTCCCCAGTTGTAGCCATGTAGCAGACACATCACTGACTGCACAACAGTGGCGATATTGTATTGGGTGGTGGTGTCACCAACAACGGAGGCACATTGTTCATCTCCCTCGCAAGTGTACAACACGTGCTTCACTCTCCTCAAACTAAACTCCAGCCTGGAAATCCGAGGAATTAAACGCCAATAGGTGTCGAATTTTATCAAACTTGCAGTTTAAGCAACAACATGATATAACTGCCTGTCATATACGTTGGTCATTTTAATATGTCTCTGATCATTGAAGTGTTTTTTTCAGTTTCTATGTGTGCCAGTTATACACAGCAGGAAGGGAGAAATGCTATGTTGTATTAATGATTAAATAGGCACAGAAATACAGACTGAATGTGTGTGAGAGTTTGCTTAAATTCACTGGAATTTAGGATGAGAGGGGATCTTGTAGAACATATACAATTTTGAGGAAGGGTCTCCACCCATTCCTTCTCCCCAGAGATACTGCCTGAAGGAACGCTGAGTTACTCCGGCTTTTTGTGTCTATCTTCGGTTTAAACCAGCACCTGCAGCATCTACACAAATACAATTCTTCAGGGATTGGACAGGCTAGATGCAGGAAAAATGTTCCCGATGTTGGGGGAGTGCAGAACATGGATCACAGTTTAAGAATAAGGGGCAGCTCAATTATTACTGAGATAAGGTAAAACTGATCTGTCATCGGCCTCCCCAGTTGAGATGAATTGTGAATCTGTGGAATACTCTGCCACAGAAGGCAGTGGAGGCCAATTCACGAGAGATTTTCAAGAGAGAGTCAGATATAGCTCTGAGGGCCAACGGAATAAAGCTGCATGGGGAGAAAGCAGGAACGGGGTACTGATTTAGGATGATCAGCCATGATCATATTGAATGGCGGTGCCGGCTCAAAAGGCTAAATGGCCTACTCCTGCAAGTATTTTCTATGTTTCTATGTTTCTAAACCACTGTGGACAGCCCAGACGGGTGAGTTGGTCATTCACTCTTAGACCGACTTTGCTGTCAGGTCATATCATATCATATCATATCATATCATATATATATACAGCCGGAAACAGGCCTTTTCGGCCCTCCAAGTCCGTGCCGCCCAGTGATCCCCCTACATTAACACTATCCTACACCCACTAGTTACAATTTTAGGGACAATTTTTACATTTACCCAGCCAATTAACCTACATACCTGTACGTCTTTTGGTCTGTGGGTTTGAATTAGCATCAACCTGTCAACTGGTCTGACAGTAGTTCAATAAAAAATAAACTACAGATTGAACAGAATCTAGCCTTGTGTTCACCGACTGGAACTAATATTCCCCACTGGGTGAATGGCACAGCTCAATTGCTCAACTCTACCTATCTCAGATCTGAAGCTGCATTTTAATTTTCAGCATTATGTGTTATTCTTTCAATTATATGCCGGAGAGAGGCAATTAGTATTTATAACCATTGTTAATTAAGATGAAAATCACAAATGAAAGCATCTTCGCCTGCCGTGTTTACCAGCGTGGATAGAGCAGCAAGATGGATTTAGTGCTCATTGCAGATTAGATTAATTACAGATACTGAACATACGTTAACCCTTTATAGTTTCTATGTTTCTGTGTCTATGCATCAGGTTATCTGTAATAATGTAAAACCTGGGTTTGTTATCCACTTGGTATAAAATATAAACACAGGAGTTAAGATGAAACGGAAGAATCATAACCTGATGCATAGACACAGAAACATAGAAAAATAGAAAATAGGTGCAGGAGTAGGCCATTCGGCCCTCGAGCCAGCACCACCATTCAACATGATCATGGCTGATCATCCTAAATCAGTACCCCGTTCCTGCTTTCTACCCATATTCTTGATTCTGTTACCCGAAGAGCTACATCTAACTTTTGCTTGATAACAGCCAGTGAATTCCACTCCACTGCCTTCCGTTGCAGAGAATTCCACAGATTCACAACTCCCTGGGTGAAAACATTTATCCTCACATGAGTCTTAAATAGTCTACCCCTTATTCTTAAACTGTGAGCCTCGGTTCTGGACTCCCCCAAAATGGGAACATATTTTCTGCATCTAGACAGCCAATCCCTGAAGAATGTTATGTTTCTTTAAGATCATAAGATCAGTGAGAACGTCACTGCTTATACAGATCCATCACTGACCACACTGAAAATGTCACTGCTCATATAGACCCATCACTGACCACACTGAAAATGTCACTGCTTATCCAGACCCATCATTAACCACACTGATAATTCCACTGCTTACACAGATCCTTCACTGACCACACTGAGAATATCACTGCTTATCCTGACCCATCACTGACCACACTGATAATGTCACTGCTTATCCACACCCATCACTGACCACACTGATAAAGTCACTGCTTATCCAGACCCATCACTGACCACAGTGATAATGCCACTGCGTATCCAGACCCATCAATAACCACACTGACGTCACACACAGGTATGTTCTTTGTATCATCCATTCCAAGGACATCTCACATATTGTAACAACCAGCTACCCAGTTCCATCGCACGCTGCTCAGATATATTGTCACTAGTGACAACGTTGACAACATTTGCCTCATGCTGATTTGTACACCTCTGAACTCTCTGATGGTTTCACTTCCTATCCTCGTCTGATTCTGAACATACTTGCACTACAAATGAACACCCAAATACAGAAAAATCAAGACTTAACTGCTCCTCCAAGTGCAGGGCTCTCCTCGGTTGTACTTCAAATATTTGCGAGGCCCTTTTTGTGTAGTTCTGGTCACCTTATTATAGGAATTATGTCCTGTTGCCAGAGACAATGCGGAACAGATTCACCAGGATGTTATCTGGATTGGACAGCGTTAGTTTGAAGACAGAATCAATTGGGAGGGATTGGTCTCGTTGGAGCGCAGGAGGATGAGGGGTGATCTCATAGACATGTTTTAGATTATGAAAGGAATAGATTGGGTAGATGCTCAGATTCTCCTGCCCTGAGTAGGAGAATCGAGGTCCAGAGGACATACGTTTAATTTGAACGGAAAATGATTGAATAGGAATCTGAGGAGTAACATTTGCACACAATGGGTGTTGAATGTATGGAACAAACTACCAGAGGAGGTATTTGAGGCAGGGACTGTTCCAACATTTATGAAGCATTTAGACAGGTACATGAAGAGGACAGGTTTGGGGGGATATGGAACAAATGCAGACAGGTGGGACTAGTCTGGATGGGGCATGTTGGCTGGTGTGGCCAAGGTGGGCCGAAGGGCCCGTTTCTACACCATATCACTCTATAACTATGAATACAGGGCTTAACTACCTCATCTGGCAGCTTGTTCTACACATCCACCACACTATGTGTGAAATTTAGCCCTCAGGTTCCGATTAAATTTTTCCCGCTCATCTTAAACCTAGGCACCCTAGTTCCTGCTTCCCCTTCTCTGTGCGTCTACCAGATCTATTCCTCTCATTATCTTGTTAAGCTCGAGAAGATCATCCCTCATCCTCCTGTGCACCAAGGGATATAGTACTAGTCTGCTGAACTTGTACCTCTAGATCAGGCCCACGGGTCCTGGCAACATCCTCGTACATCTCCTCTATCACCTCTCCAGGTTGACACCATCTTTCTTCTATCATGGTGCCCACAACTGAACACAATACTCCACAATATTCCAGAGGTAAAGGATCTATTAGGAGGCAGTGATCACAATATGATAAGTTTTACTCTACAAATTGAGAGGGGGAAGGGAAAATCGGAAGTGTCAGTATTACAGTATAGCAAAGGGGATTACAGAGGCATGAGGCAGGAGCTGGCCAGAATTGACTGAAAGGAGGACCTAGCAGGGAAGACAGTGGAACAGCAATGGC
This sequence comes from Rhinoraja longicauda, assembly GCF_053455715.1. Taxonomy (NCBI): domain Eukaryota; kingdom Metazoa; phylum Chordata; class Chondrichthyes; order Rajiformes; family Arhynchobatidae; genus Rhinoraja; species Rhinoraja longicauda. Next base: position 11,719,341 of record NC_135991.1, on the reverse strand, counting down.
AGGTATTCCTGGGAATAATGCAGAAGTTGCAGGATCAATTTATCCCAAAGAGGAGGAAAGATTCTAAGCAGAGTAAGAGGCACCCGTGGCTGACAAGGGAAGTCAAGGACAGTGTAATGGCTGTTTCCATACCATCTCGAAATCCCACTTCGATAGCCATTACTTCTCGGGGATGAAATGTAGTTTTAGCTTACGCACACGTCGCACCCTGATATGACAAAACGAATCTTCCAAACTTCTTTTCTTCATTAATTGGTTTTATTAAGGTAGCACAAATCATAGTAATTCATCAGTTTCCGTACTTTATCAAGATCAAGATCAAGATCAAGATAGCTTTATTTGTCATCCAATATTGGACGAAATTCGGTCACCCACAGTCCAACAATAAAAGCATTAAATAGGCATTCAAATTACACAACCCCAAAACCCCCAAAACACAGTCCAACAATAAAAGCATTAAATAGGCATTAAAATTACCCAACCCCAAAAACACACAAAAAAAGAAACATCCATCACAGTGAGTCTCCTCCAGTCCTCTCCTCACTGTGATGGAAGGCCACAATGTCTTTCCCTTCTCCTGCTGTCCTCGCCCGCGGTCAGGTTGTTGTGGTTGCAGGCCGCACCGGACGGTCCACAGCGGGCCAAGCCCAAGGCGCGTCGCGTCACAGCCGCTCCCGCAGCCTCCGAAAACTGTTTCTTCTTCAAACAATATCTAGAATTCTTGCTGTTATTACCGTATGGTTCTTACAAATATAGATGATACAAGCGTATGGTACGAGCGCGTGTGGTACGAGCGCGTGTGGTAAAGAATTTTAAGCTCACCATCCTCCGTGTCTAAACTGACCCACAACCTCTGTCGACAACCTAGCCTCCTCCCATCTAGGCACTCCCATTTACGCATTAAGTCACACCCACAAGCAGGCAAAAAAGACATAAACTAGAAATATTAAAACATAGCCATAACACAATGGCAATAACTGAATTAAGCATAAATGGCTGCTACATACCGGCCTCTAATTGTTCTGCATATATAACGAAGCAATTACCAATAGATATCAAAGGAGCTATAAAAGCTTAATATTCATCCAATAACAAAACAATACGCATTACATATACATCAGCGTACAAATTTCTTTCGCAATTCTTCAATCTTCTCCTTCACCTTCCAGAAGCAGGCATATCTTGGTTATTGGTCTTACCAAAATATTGTCCTTAGTTTGAAGTCATACCGTACGCACAAAACCTTTAACGTCCGGCATAATCTCCAGTATCCTGCCCATCAACCAAGAACCTCGTGGTGCAGTAGAATCAACCACCAAAACGATATCACTTGGAATAAAATTTCTTCTCACTCAATCTTCGTTGACGTTCCTGCATTAAAGGTAAATATTCTCGTGTCCACCTTGACTTTCAACTTGTCAGGATCCGTTTCCAAACTACTCATAGCAGTCCGAATTTTCTTTCTCTTACGAGACCATTGCAAAAGCATTGTTCTTAATTTAAGAAACCAAGCCACCACAGTCTTCCATCTATTCCTTGATGAAAAGTAAGTAATTAGATAGTTTGTGGAATCTAGCAGATCCTTACTAATGACATTCACTACAATGTCTTGTTTGACCTCCGGATCATTGGTAAGGATTTCAGTTTCCTCCTTAAACTTTGGCCATTCACTGTCCGGTCTACAGAGAAACTCTGGCCCGCTGATCCATCTCTTATTACTTAAGAAGCGGTCCGCTGTTAATCCTCTAGACGCCTCATCCGCAGGATTCTCCTTGGTATTAATATACTTCCACTGTGATACCTTAGTAGCACCCCTTATTAAAGAGACCCCGTTTGCTACGAAGGATAGGAGACGTTTGTTTTCATTATTAATGTACTTAAGCACTGTCATGCTATCAGTCCAAAAGGTAGACTCCACCAGCTCAAGCTGCAGCTCCTTATGCAGCAATATGTCAATTCTAACGGCGAAGACTGCGGCTGCAAGCTCTATCATGGGAATCGTCATTTGCTTCAATGGTGCCACTCTGGCCTTTCCCATTAAGAACGCAGTATGTACTTCACTGTCATCATTTTCCAATCTCAAATACGAAAAGGTACCATAACCACTTTCACTTGCGTCAGAAAAGTGATGCAGCTGTGCAAATCTGATTCGACCAAAGGTTGTCGGCTTCATACACTGGTCCACTCTGAACTCCGAGATCTTGTTGAGGTCTTCTAACTACTCTGTCCATCGCTGAGAGAAGATTTGCGTTATACTCTCATCCCATCCAAGTTTCTTCTTACAGAGATCCTGCAAAATTAACTTGGCTGGTAGTGTAAATGGTGCAAGAAATTCCAAAGGGTCGTAAACAGAACCAATCACGGACTGGATGCCTCGTCTTGTACATGGTCGATCCTGAATCGAGATTCTGAACTTGAACACATCTGTTTCAACGCACCAGTGCAATCCCAATGCTCTCTCCATGGGCAGATCGTCCTGATCCAAGTCCAAATCCCGAGTCTCCTTAGCTCTGTCCTCCGGTGGAATAGTTTCCAGTACAGCACGGCTGTTGCTGATCCATTTCGTTAGCCTGAACCCTCCATTATTGCAAAGGGAAGTCAAATGTTTGACCATTTGAATCGCTTGCCACCATCGCCATATATTTTAAACAATCGTCCACATAGAAATTGCTCTTTAATGTGTTTGTCATCTCTTCTGAAAAGTAAACATTATTATCCTCAGCGGTTTTCCTCAATGCCAAGTTTGCACAACTCAGCGATGACACTGCTCCGAGGAGATGCACCTTCATCCTATATTCAACGAGATCTTGTTGTGCATTACCGTCTGGCCACCATAGGAATCGCAAGTAGTCAACATGTTTTTCCGAGCCCTTGACCTGATAAAACATTGCTTTGATATCTGCCATCTAGGCTACCGGCTCTTGTCTGGATTTGATAAGAACTCCGATGCGTGAGTTCCATAAGTCTGGACCCTGTAACAGCTGACAGTTAAGTGATTTACCGTCGAAAACCGCAGCAGAGTCGAAGATCACTCTTAATGTTCCCTTCTTTGAATGATACACCCCATGATGTGGGATATACCAAAGTTCTCCATCACTTCTATTCAGCTGGTCTTCCGGCACTCTTTCTGCATAGCTATTATTAATCATTTCCGAGAGGAAAGATGTATATTCATCATGAAATTGAGTATTCTTACCAAACTTGCGTTTCGGATTCTCTGCAGAATACGTTGTTCTGCAATGCATCGGTTATTCGGCAGACTAAGACCTTATTGTTTTAAATGGTAGATCCAGGCAATAGTGACCTTATATCATCTTTACTGAACGACCCATAATTTCCAAGAATTTCACTTCTTCTCTGGACATTTCTTCAGATTCCTTGCCGGCTCTTTCATTGAAGTCGTGATTATATTGCTTAGTCAACAACTCCTCTAGGTTTACGATAGATATCCGCATGACAGCAGCAGCAATATAATTATTCCCTTTTCTGCCTTTATTATTCTTTCTCGGGCCACAGATAACCCATCCGAGTATGGTTTTCACAGCAAACGGACCAACTTCTTGACTGGTAATAACCCTTCTAGGTTCTAATGCTTTAAAAGCATTCGTTCCGATAAGTAGGTCAATACTTGAGTTTATTTTGGATAATTTTACATCCTTCAAGTAAGGCCACTTTTCCAAGTCCTCTTGCTTAGGTATGTTCGAATGAGATACGGGTATAGTCTCTTGTGTAAACACATCAGATATCTGTATAAAGTTGTCTTCCTCCAGACTAGCTTTCTCCATGCTTGTGATATTATAACTATCGTAGTAATTCGGACTATTTATGCTGTTCAAGAGAAGCCTGACCCTTTCTCTTGTAATATCCAGTTTCCTCATCAAGCTTTCTGTGCATAAGGTAGCGGAACCTCCACTACCTGTTTGCAACACTGTATTCCCTTCATTGCTTCTTACCTGTACTCGCAGGATGGCGAAAGTACAGGCTTCTACCCCGGCCCCAATATGTGCAGTTAACTGAGGGGGGGGGGGGGCAACACCGTCACTCGTGGCCGGCTTCTCCGTTTGTTCCACTTGCTCTGGCATCGCGTCCATATTCATTTGTTCGGTGTGAGGCAATTCAGGATGATCTTGTTTAAATATGTTACAAATTATCTTATTTCTGCAGTCCTTGACTATGTGTCCATTCTTCAGACATCCAAAGCAGATTCCTTTCTCCTTCAAGAAGTCAATCCTTTTTTTATAATCCCGGTTCTTGAATTTCCGACACCATCTTATAGTACGGCCAACTTCATTACACGAAAAGCAAAACCCTTGCGGTTTAATGGTAGATACTTCTTCTTTCACTCCGCCCTTCTTTTCTACAGGTATTATGGTAGCAGCAAAACTGCTTTCCTTAGGTCCTTGTCTTCCCCTGCCCTTAGCAAATGTAGTCTATAACAGTTGCTGATTTAGGATCTTGAATATTCCCATAGCGTCGGTCTGACATTAACCGTACTTCTCTTTCCATGAAATTCACCAGGTCAGGAAGCATTACCCCCCTGGCTTCGATCTCTCGTATCAGTCCTGCTTTGTCTCTCAATTTCTCTCTGAGCCTATAGAGCAGTTTCAGGACGATAGCCTTCATATTTCTAACAACGTTCATCTCTTCCATGTGGCTGCCATTTCTCATGGAATTACAACAACCACTGAGAAACATTGCAAACTCATACAACGCCTTCACATCCTCCGCCTTAATAATTGGCCAAGCAAAGGCCCTTTTCATGTATGCGTTAGCAATCTTCTGTTTGTCACCAAAATGCTCTCCAAGAAATCTTCTTGCCTTTCGATAGCCCTCATCCGCAGGCAAATATCGGCAACTCCTAGCAAGCTGCTTCGCGTATCCACTCGTGTATTGCTCCAGAAACCGCGGACGATCTCTGAAACTCGTGGTTTTCATTTCCACTCCTTCGTGGAACGCCGCTATGAAAGTCTCATATTGTAAAGTACCCCCATCATAATGAGGAATTTCCATTGGGGGTGAGGAAGCAGAAAGATTTTGTGGGACCATGAGCTCGCTGAGTCTCGTTTGGTTCCTTACTAATTCGTAGAACTCATTTTGAGGTCACTGGCTTGGTTCAGGGCGATCCTGTAAACTCTGTCATGAGCCCCATAGCCAGTTGTCTGTCTCTGTCTGGGTGCAGGTAGCTGACGAGCGGACCTCTGAAAAGAGTATTGGGTTGGCTCATCCCGAGCCGTAACAGGCATCCCAAAGGTAGGTTGCTTCGGTTTAGCACCCGGTTGCTTTGTTAAAGTTTCGTCGACCATCCACTTACTCAGTGCCAGTTCGGCGTCACGAGACCAGGCTGGCCCTGGCTATGGGTTGGCCTCAGCCTTTGGTTCCAACTTAGTAGCTCCTTCTTGGATTAAGGAACCATTCTTCTGGGAAACTCTCGAGCTGGCCTTAGACCTTCTGCCTTCCAGTACGTCCCTCCTTGCCTCTGCAGCTGCCAGCTTTGTGGCTATTTCCAACCGTTCCTTCTCACTCTTCAGTTGTTCTGCTTGTCTTTTCAGTTGCACTTCTTGTCTCTCAGCCTCTCTCTTCAGCTGTTCTTCTTGTCTTTTCAGCTGTTCTTCTTGTCTCACAGCCTCTCTCTTCAGATATTACCTGATTGGTGACCGATTGGGAGAAGGGGAGATGCAACGTGACCTGGGTGTCATGGTGCACCAGTCATTGAAAGCAAGCATGCAGGTGCAGCAGGCAGTGAAGAAAGCGAATGGTATGTTGGCATTCATAGCAAGAGGATTTGAGCTTCGGAGCAGGGAGGTTCTGCTGCAGTTATACAGGGCCTTGGTGAGACCGCACCTGGAGTATTGTGTGCAGTTTTGGTCTCATAACCTGAGGAAAGACGTTCTTGCCTTAGAGGGAGTACAGAGAATGTTCACCAGATTGATCCCTGGGATGGCGGGACTTACATATGAGGAAAGGCTGGATAGACTGGGCTTGTACTAGCTGGAATTTAGAAGACTGAGGGGGGATCTTATAGAAACATATAAAATTCTTAAGTGGTTGGAGAGGCTAGATGCGGGAAGATTGTTCCTGATGTTGGGGCAGTCCAGAACCAGGGGTCACAGCTTAAGGATAAGGGGGAAGTCTTTTAGGAACGAGATGAGAAAACATTTCTTCACACAGAGAGTGGCGAGTCTGTGGAATTCTTTGCCACAGAAGGTAGTTGAGGCCAGATCATTGGCTATATTTAAGAGGGAGTTAGATGTGGCCCTTTTTGCTAAAGGGGTCAGGGGGTATGGAGAGAAGGCAGGTACAGGCTACTGAGCTGGATGATCAGCCATGATCATATTGAATGGCGGTGCAGTCTCGATGGGCCGAATGGCCTACTCCTGCACCTATTTTCTATGTTTCTATGTTTCTATGTTTCAGCTGTTCTTCTTGTTCCCCAATCTCATATATTTTCTCTAAGGCGGCAGCTTCTAGCGAGAGAGCAGCCATCTCAGCTTCAGCTTCAATTTGAGCGGAGGCCCTCGTAGCTGAACTGGCTACAGAACTGGATTTACATCTAGATCGTCGCGTTGAGACGTTTGAGACACTATCCTGAGGTGTAATCGCTTCTTCCACCTCTACACCTTGTTGCAGCGCACCTTCCACTGTAGAGTACGATGTTTGAGCCACGTCTCTCCACGTCAGTCACGAAACCATCAAAAATCTTTTCCCTCTCTTGGAACCATTGAGTGTTCCATTCGAGTTGTCTTTCTGGTAATTGCAAACACAATATCGAGTGTTGTTTATCTCCAGCCTCTTGGCGAAGGTTAAGCAGGTGATCCATATTAGATCGTACAGTGTTCGCATTCCCATCTGATTCCATCAGTTCCTTCTGATATTCAATCGATTTGATGACCTTCCTCCACAGCTTGTCTCTCTCCTTCTGGCATTTTTCCAGATAGGCCGCCAGACCCTTTTCCGAAAGTTGAATGTCTCTTTTTTCATATCTTCTTGTCTTTTACTCCAGATTTCCCTCCGGTGGCAGTTCTTCGTACTTACCTGACGGAAGATCCATGACAAATGGTGCTTATCACAATGCTCCAGCAATACCAGAAGAATTCAAAACAGAATGAGCCTTATTTCAAAACACATCATTAATTTCAAGGCTGAAAGTCTTCGGCAAGCACCTATGGTAAACAATCGCTGGCTGAGCACTTTATCTTTCAGAAGTTCATAGCATCATTAATTTCAAGGTCATTAATTCCACTGTAGAATTGGATTTTGCTTGTAGAACAAGTCTTTCTTAAATTCCTTTTACTTTAATCCATTCAGAGCAAATTCTTTACTCTACTCCTTCAGACCAAGTTCTTTACTCTAATGTAATGGCAGTTTCTATACCATCTCGAAACCCCACTTCGATAGCCATTACATCTCGGGGATGAAATGTAGTTATAGCTTACGCACACGTCGCACCCTGATATGACAAATGAATCTTCCAAACTTCATTTCTTCATTAATTGGTTTTATTAAAGTAGCACAAATCATAGAGTAATTCATCAGTATCCGTACTTTATCAACTGTTTCTTCTTCAAACAATAACTAGAAATCTTGCAGTTATTACCGTATGGTTCTTACAAATATAGCTGGTGCGAGCGCATGTGGATAAAGAACTGTATGCTCACCATCCTCCGAGTCTAAACTGACCCACAAGCTCTGTCGACACGCTAGCCACCTCCCACAAGCAGGCAAAAAGGACATAAACTAGAAACATTAAAACATAGCCACAACACAACGACTGTAATTGAATTAAGCATAATGGCTCCTACAGAATGAATGAATGAATGAATGAATGAATGAATGAATGAATGAATGAATGAATGAATGAATGAATGAATGAATGATTAATAAATGAATGAACGAATGAATGAATGAATGAATGAATGAATGAATGAATGAATGAATGAATGAATGAATGAATGAATGAATGAATGAATGAAGGAATGAATGAATGAATGAACGAATGAATGAATGAATGAATGAATGAATGAATGAATGAATGAATGAATGAATGAATGAATGAATGAATACGTTTATTGGCCAAGTATGTGCAGATACAAGGAATGTGCCTTGGTGCTCCGTTCACAAATGACAACACAAACATACAGTTAACAAATAAGAATGAAGCATAAACACATCAAAACAATAACGATACAACATTACTGTCCAAACATGTAGGTGAAAATATACCAGAACAAAAAAGAGATGACAGACTTTTATTATTGAGTAGAACTACTATGCGTTGGGAAAAAAAGCTGATTTTTTGTCTGTCTGTGGCTGCTTTGACGGTCCGGAGACGCCTTCCAGAGGGAAGTGCTTCGAAGAGTATGTGGCCGCGGTGATAGGGGTCAGAGATGATTTTGCCCACTCGCTTCCGGCGTTATCAGGGGAATGGCTGTCCCAGGGGGGATTGGCAGAGTTCTATCACTACCTGTGTAACGGCGGGGTTCTCTAGATCTATCGACTGGACCTACGCTATCCCAGGAGGGAAGGGCGTGTTCCAGAAACGCGGTGGCGTTTGTCTTCGGTATCATTACCGAGCGACGTGTTCCCATTCATAACTCACTCACCGATGTGCAAGATTCGGGTGCGGGACACACCGTCTCCATCCCGATTTAAGGGAGAGTTAGATAGAGCTCTAGGGGCTAGTGGAATCAAGGGATATGGGGAGAAGGGAAGCACGGGTTATTGATTGGGACGATCAAACATGACCACAAAGAATGGCGGCGCTGGCTCAAAGGGTCGAATCGCCTCCTCCTGCACCTATGTTCTAAGTCTATATCTATGTCTATGTCTATATCTGGCTAGTATTTGGCGATTTATATCGCACAAAGAAAGACGGTGGATATTGGAAAGAATTTTGTATTTCTCCGGTACTCTGAATTTGCTTGCATGTGGGGCCCAGTTGCCCACTAATTACGCCTAATTTCGGAACAGACCACCAGGTGGCCCCTTGCGATGGTAGTCTCGCCAACGATCTGTCTCGTCCTTTTTATTGTTTTGTTGTTTTTAGTCTGTTGTTAAATGGATGTTTTAGTGTATCTTTAGTTTCGTATTATGTGGGCGGTGGGGGGTGAGGAGACTTTTTAAATCTCTTTCCTCGACGGAGATGCGTCTTTTCCGCATCGTATCTCTGTCCGCACTGAGGCCTAACATCGTGGAGCTGGCAGCCTCTTGCTGGCCATCGACTTTGTTAGCTCCAACCACGGGAGACTGCGGACTTAACATCGTAGAGATCGTGGTCCCTTCGTTAGGAACCGAATACGGGAGCTCCGACCGCAGGAGCTTTGATCGTCCCGAACACGGCAGCTTCGATCGCCCCGTCGCGGGAGTTTCGATCCCCGGCTGCGGGAGCTCCGATCGCGGATGGTTCGTCTGCGCACGAACACGAGAGAAAAAGGAAGGAAGAAGGTAATACAGTGCGATGCGGTGGATGTTTATGTTATTTTGTGTAGTTGTGTGTCTTGTTGCTTTAATGGTATGACTGTATGGCAAAGAAAATTCCTTGTATTTTACATACTTGGCTAATAGATTAATTACAATTACAATCATAATTACAAATAATATCTCCTTGTGTCGTGGTGTGTTTCTCAAATAAGTCGGTTTATTCAACTCATAAACAGTGCGCACTGGGAAATACCCTGAGCGAGTCCCGTGTTTCGAAGATTCACGGCGCCCACAGCTGCCTATATGCGAATTAGCACATGTTTGAAATTAATCATCAGCTATCAATTTTTCTGTGATCATCAATCCTTGTTTGAGATATTTTAGATTAACCCTCAACTTTCTTTCATCAAACAATTTAATTAATTAATTAATTAATTAATTAGAAAGATATCCTCATATTTATCTGACCAATGAGTGTAATAAAGAACCCTAATCTCAGGATCGGCTTGAGTGCCCTTAACCTGATTTAAGTATTGCCAGTAAATATTTATGTTAAGTTTAGCCAGAAGTCTGAACACATGATAGATGTATTTAGTTCCTCGCCTAACATCCTATAGTTCCCTACACTATCCTAGCCTCTTTTCTCGTCGTTCGTCTCCAGTATGTATGTTTTCGGGTTTAACACCAACAGTATTATAAACTATTGTCAGAGGTTGTCAGAGGACATCTGTCCAGCCTAGAACATGGCTGCACGATTTGCTCAGGGCGTCCACAGAGGTTCAAATATCCTTAACCATTTATCAATGTCCCTCCTTCCGTTATTAGATCAGAAATAGTGATGATTGCACGACTTTTAATTACACGTCCGTAGTCAATATATAGTCAACCCATGCTTACATATCGCAACCTCTCGGCGAAATTCGGGCTTGGCCTGATAATGGAGAAGAGATATAGCGGAAAGAAGTACCCACAAATGATTACCTCAAATACAACAGTCTAGCCATCTGTTTACTGGATTCATTGGCATTATCAAGTCCGAGTCCGATATCTCACCATCAATAAAACAGAAATTCCTAGAGTAACAAAGCTTACGGTCTGGAGGTAATGGACAGGCGATATTTCGTGTCGGGACCTTTTTCCTACTGCACCGTCAGGCTGTAGAATGGTTCCGACGCGAAACGTCTCTATCCATTTCTTCCACAGATCTTGCCTGACCCGCTGACTCCTCCCAGCAATTTGCATTGTGCTAAAAAGTCAGATTTCTGCAGGTTCTTGTATCCCCATCATCAAAACCATGGGCGGCACCATTAACCGGAAACTCAACTGGAGCAGCCGCTTTAAGGTTTATACTGGCTTGGTGAGAGGATACACGTGGTGGTAGTGGACGGTTTACATTCAGCTTGAAGGCCGGTGACCAGTGGTGCGTAACAGGCATTGACTCTTGATGCACAGTTCATCATCTTTGTTAAACGTTTAGATGACAATGTTGTTAACATAGTTTACCGAAAACACCAAAGCCGATACCTCCAGATGCCGATGAATACGTTCATTGTTGCACGATTTCAACAGCGGACCGAGTACTTCTTTCAGACTGACCGCTCTCTGAGAATTTATCTTCGTGAAAGAAGCCATCATGCTTGATTTATGAATTGCTGCAAGCACTCGGGGGCCTGATCGACAGGATGTGAATGGACAAGCTTGGTCTTTATTCCTAGGACCGCAGGGAACTGAGGGCTGACCTATACAGGTGATGAATAAATGGAGAGCGGAATAAATGGAGAGAATGCACTGCCTATTTACCTGCGTAGCTTCTACTATATGGCAGGTTTAAGGTGAGGTGTAACGGTTTAATATAAACGTGAGGGGCATCGATTTCACTCAGAGGGTCGTGGAAACATGGATCGAGCTGCCCAGATCATTGTTGAGGCCCGTGTACTAATGCAATTTAAAAGACATGTGGACAGGAACACGGGTTGGAAAGGTTTACGAGGATACGTGCTAAACACGGGCAAACGGGATTGGCATAGATGGTGCATTTTAGTTGACATGGGGTTTTTGGGCGGCCCGGCCTGTTTCCGCTCTGTATGTATCCATGCTTCTAGGATATCTGCCATCGAGATGTATTGGACAGAACCATCGGGTGGTGGGTGAATGCGGCATGGTAAAACAGTCTTTCCCTGTTCACAGCGAGTTATCCAACAGCCAACAAAATTGCATCGTTCGGCCAGTAAACCGAGATGGTATTCAGAGCCTCTGCTTTCGTCGGGTATCCAATTGCTTGAATTGAGCCTCCAGCGTGATTTCCAATCCCCTCTTATCCCCGTATGACTTGCGAATATCATATTTGTCCTTCGTGTACTGTTCAGGGTTATCCTGCTTCAAGGACTCAGTACAGGACATTAACCGAGTGTGAATCTCACTTTTCATCCAAGGCTTTTGGATTGGACAGCCTAAATGTCTCTGTTGTAAAACCGCCGTCACGTGTGTTTCTTAATGGAACCAATGACGACTGATGTAGGTGAAGTGACGTTGAACATGTACCGTTCTATCTACTCAACGCAGACCTGAAGAAGACACTCGGTCTTATCAGACCATAACTCTTTCCGTTGGGGCCTTGTTCTTAAATCATTGTTCGTACGCCAGCAGAATCCGCACCACGAGATGCTCAGATAACAAACGATAGCGACGAATCGAACGGCAGGCATACTTGGTGGTGGTTATGTTCCATCACTGAGAAGCAAAAGATACGTTGACGATGTGTTGAATGAAGTCGCAGAAGATGATGATCAGAGCAGAAATGGTGCTTAAAGATATTTCAAGACCGAGTATAAATTGTCCAGTATCTGGACCACCAACACGATGGTCGTGGTGAATTTCGCTGGTAGGTCAACCGGACGACCCTTAGTGAACAGGTATTCCAAGAGTTCCCGCGAATGATCCGAATCATTCGTGGACCCACTCTTGGAGTACTGTGCGTTGTTCTGGTCTTCAAATTAGTAAGATGAAAAGGGTGCAGCAAAAACTGTTACAAGGACGAGAGGGCTTGAGTTTTAAAGAGAGACCGGACAGGCTGGAACGCTTTCCTTAGAGCGAAGCAGGTTGGTGTGGTGACAATAAAGAGGCAAAGACAAACATGAGGGACATTGGAAAGGTGAATTGGCGCTGTTGCAGTAAACCAAGTGTTGTGAATCAAACGGGTTTTATTAACGAACCAGTGGTTAAACACACGCGCGCTTCGTTAGGAGAACAGGTATGTGCTTGTTGCTGTTGAGAGGAGCACCACAGATCAGTCCACTCGTGGGCTCGAGCTGAGCTTCTCATCTCCAAATGCCAACTGTCATCTCCCTGTCACGTGATCGTTCCAGTTCTTGTGACGATGTTTCCATCAGTAAGTGGCTTGACGCCCAGGTGGCGCCACATGACCCTCCCCCCCCACACCCAGAACCGGAGGAATGAAAACGAGCAGGGGTCAGAGTAAGGCGTCCACACCGCGTGTACACATGGTCCGTGCTCGGAGGCACTACCAACAGAGGCGAGAGTGGGTGCGGGTGACCAAGCGGCGGACCACTACGACGGGGCTGTGCTACCCGCACCGGCTGATCAATGTCGACATGAGCAGGCTTAAGGCGAGACACCGAAACAATCTCCCGTCTGCCCCCATGTCCAGCACAAAATTCGCGCTACCATGTTGCAGCACCCGGGAAGGACCTTCGTAAGGCCTTTGTACCGGGGTCCGACAGACCGTGGGGTTCTGCCCTTCACATGGTTCCTAAAGCGTCTGGGGGCTGGAAGTCTTGTGGGGATTACCGCCATCTTAATAAAGCCACGACGGCCGATCGGTTTCCTGTTCCCCACATTCAAGATTTCACGGCCCACCTGGAAGGCACAAAATTATTTTCAAAAATTGAGCTGGTCCACGGTTACCATCATATTCCAGTGCACTCGGACGACGTGCCCTAGACAGTAATCATCACGTCGGGGTCAACAATGGAGTAAACCAAGCGTTGTGAATCAAACGCGGTTTATTAAGGGCAAGGCTGTGGATGTTGTCTATATGGACTTCAGTAAGGCATTTGAAAAGGTTCCACATGGAAGGTTGATTAAGAAGGTTAAATCGTTGGGTATTAATAGTGAGGTTGCAAGATGGATTCAACAATGGCTGAATGGGAGATACCAGAGGGTAACGGTTGACAATTGTATGTCAGGTTGGAGGCCAGTGTCTAGTGGAGAACCCCAAGGATCTGTGTTGGGTCCACTGTTGTTTGTCATTTACATTAATGATCTGGATGATGGTGTGGCAAATTGGATTAGTAAATATGCAGATGATACTAAGATAGGTGGAGTAGTTGATAGTGAGGTAGATTTTCAAAGTCTACAGAGAGACTTGGGCCTTTTGGAAGGGTGGGCTGAAAGATGGCAGATGGAGTTTAATGCTGATAAGTGTGAGGTGCTGCATTTTGGTAGGACAAATCAAAATAGGACGTACAGGGTAAATGGTAGGGAATTGAGGAATGCATTGGAACAGAGGGATCTGGGAATAACTGTGCATTGTTCCCTGAAGGTGGAATCTCATGTGGATAGGGTGGTGAAGAAGGCGTTTGGTATGCTTGCCTTTATAAATCAGAGCATCGAGTATAGAAGTTGAGATGTAATGTTAAAATTGTACAGGGCATTGGTGAGGCCGAATCTGGTGTATGGTGTGCAGTTCTGGTCGCCAAATTATAGGAAGGATGTCGACAAAATGGAGAGGGTACAGAGGAGATTTACTAGAATGTTGCCTGGGTTTCAGCACTTAGGCTACAGAGAGAGGTTGAACAGGTTGGGTCTTTATTCTTTGGAGCGTAGAAGGTTGAGGGGGGACTTGATAGAGGTTTTTTAAATTTTGAGAGGGACGGACAGGGTTGACGTGGGTAGGCTTTTCCCTTTGAGAGTGGGGAAGTTTCCAACAAGGGGACATAGCTTCAGAATTGAGGGACAAAGGTTTAGGGGTAACATGAGGGGGAACTTCTTTACTCAGAGGGTTGTGGCTGTATGGAATGGGCTTCCGGTGGAAGTGGTGGAGGCTGGCTCGATTTTATTATTTAAGAGTAAATTGGATAGGTATATGGATAAGAGGGGATTAGAGGGTTATGGTCTGAGTGCAGGTAGATGAGACTAGGTCAGGGAGAATGGTCGGCTTGGACTGGTAGGGCCGGACAGGCCTGTTTCCATGCTGTAGTTGTTATATGTTATGTTATATTAACGAAACAGTATTTATTAACGAAACAGCGCTTAGTTAGGAGAACAGTTAGCTGCTTGTTGCTGTTTAGAGGAGCATCACAAGTCTGTACACTAGTGGGCTCGAGCAGAGCTTCTCATCTCCAACTTTCAACCTTCATCTCCCCGCCACGTGATCGTTCCATTTCTGGTGACGAAGGTTCGATCAATAAGTGGCTTGGGGTGGGAGCTGCTTTACGTCCTCATCGTCCAACGTGGGTGGTTCTATAGAACTGGCCAAAATTACAGCAAAGCGTCAACTGCGGTACTCTGAAGCACCAATTGCCAAATTTGATTGTTGTAGTTGACATACGAAAGAATAGGTAAGTGGCTTGACCCACAGGCGGCACTAATCTGTCTTTGTTTTCCAGAGTAGCGTAATTTGACGACAGAGATCAAGGATTTAACGTAAGAGGTGAAAAACTCAGATGAAACTGAGGGGCAGCTTTTTTCACGCAAGGGGCTGTGGTTGGGACGAAACTGGCTGCCGATGGAAGCTGAAGAGGTGGGTTCAAGTACAATGTATAGGAACATAGAAACATAGAAACATAGAAAATAGGTGCAGAAGTAGGCCATTCGGCCCTTCGAGCCTGCACCGCCATTCAATATGATCATGGCTGATCATCCAGCTCAGTAACCCGTACCTACCATCTCTCCATACCCCCTGATCCCCTTAGCCACAAGGGCCACATCTAACTCCCTCTTAAATATAGCCAATGAACTGGCCTCAACTACCATCTGGGGCACAGAATTCCACAGACTCACCACTCTCTGTGTGAAGAAATGTTTTCTCATCTCAGTCCTAAAAGACTTCCCCCTTATCCTTAATCTGTGACCCCTAGTTCTGGACTTCCCCAACATCGGGAACAATCTTCTCGCATCTCGCCTCTCCAACCCCTTTATATGTTTCTATAAGATCCCCCCTCAGTCTTCTAAATTCCAGCGAGTACAAGCCTAGTCTATCCAGTCTTTCTTCACATGAGAGTCCTGCCATCCCAGTGATCAATCTGGTGAACCTTCTCTGTACTCCCTCTAAGGCTAGAATGTCTTTCCTCAGGTTAGGAGAACAAAACTGTACACAATACTCCAGGTGCAGTCTCACCAAGGCCCTGTACACCTGCAGCAGAACATCCCTGCTCCTATACTCAAATCCTCTTGCTATGAATGCTAACATACCATTCGCTTTCTTCACTGCCTGCTGCACCTGCACGCTTGCTTTCAATGACTGGTGCACCATGACACCCAGGTCACGTTCCATCTCCCCTTTTCCTAATTGGCCACCATTTAGGTAATACTCTGCGTTCCTGTTCTTGCCGCCAAAGGGGATAACCTCACATTTATCCACATTATATTGCATCTGCCATGCATTTGCCCACTCGCCTAATATATCCACGTCATTCTGCAGCCTCCTAGCATCCTCCTCGCAGCTAACACTGCCACCCATCTTGGTGTCATCCGCAAACTTAGAGATGTTGCATTCAATTCCCTCGTCCAAATCATTAATATATCATTGTATATATTGTATATGATTATAAAAATCATTGTATAAAAGACAATTGAACAGGTGCGTGGATGAAAATGATTGTCTGGCTTTGGAGCAAACCTAGGCAAATTGGACTAGATTGGTTGACCAATTTCGGCATAAACCGTTTCGACAGGCCTCTTGTCGTGTTGCCTAATTCTATAAATAGCATGATCAATGTGTAATTGGAGGAGCTTCGACAACGTTTATGGAAGAGTAGATCTCTTATTGTTTTTCCAGGACTGTCCACAGTTGGGCAAAAGTTCGAACCCAACAGCATTTGTTTGAAAATAACATTTTATAGCAAAACACATTTTGATGTTAATTGATACGAGTTGGTCGATTTTCTATATTTAGCTGCTCAAACAATGAAGCATGGTTTTTCATTTTGTTTCGACACCGGGTGAATATTTTCTGGGTGTTGCGAAAATTCGTGCTTTTAGATGAGGAGGACACCAAGTGGACGGAATGAGAACTGCAACCGCGTGGAAAAGATCCATCAATCAATCAATAATCAATAATGAATAATCAATGGTTATTCAATGGTTCTTTTATTGTCACGTGTACCGAAGACGGCGTGAAATATATTTTGTGCCTATAGATCAGTGCGAGTATTACTATACATCAAGAAAATCCCGGATTAAGTTCCTCATACATAGAAAGCCCACTGAGTCCAAGAGCAATCGCCGCCAGATTTTGACGACATTTTAAACAGTCTAACCCACACATAACCATAAAGACCTGTTGCTTCCATCACCACATTCGAATTACCAGCGAGCTGTCCTGCTCATCTCCAGGCTATCCGCCCTCGAAGGAGCGGAAGATTGGTCCACAATGCTACTACGTGCCATTTGTCCGATGTCCGCAAGTGTCGTCGACTCTCTTCTCCTTCTGGTTCCCAAGCGGGAGATGAGCGTCGGCCCACTCCAAAGATAGACATAAAATGCTGGAGTAACTGATTGAGTTAGGCAGCATCTCCGTAAACAAGGAATGGATGACCTTTCCTGTCCAGACATTTCTTCAGACCGAAAGTCATGGAAAAGGGAAACGAGAGATAGAGACGATGATTTACAGAAATATAGAAAAATGAATGAACGACATACAAACAAATAACGACGATGAAGGAAACAGGCCAGTGTTAGCCGGGTGAAACCGAGAAGTTGGTGCGACATGGGTGGGGAAGGATGAAGGGAGATGGAATGCAGCGGTTACTTGAATTTAGAGAAATCGATGTTCACACCACTGGGTTGAAAGATGCCCACGCGAAATAAGGGAAGCTGATCCTCCAATTTGAATGAAGCCTCGGACGACTCCAAGCGGGATCTCCCGGCTGTGCGTTTGGCTGCCTGTCTGGGTTTCACCACCGTCCGCACCGCCCTCCGAGTGAGTCGGCCGCGCTGGTGGCTTATCGGGTCTTCGGAGACAAACAGCCGAGTTCGGGGGCGGCTTCCCTCCACACAGCGCGGCCCCCGAGTCCCACGACGTCCGGTCGCGCGCAATCATTCTGTGATAAATTCTCGCAGGTTTTCAGCATTGATCTTTCGTACGTTGATGCATCAGGTTGTCATTACTCCAGCTCTCGCTTCTGTGGAAGTATCATCCTGTTGTGCGTCTCCTTTCATCAGTAGCCAACGGTGGCTCACCAGTTGCATCACAGGCAGTTGGCCGGGTTTCGACTCCGATCACCGCAAATTTCCCAATGCACGGAAAATCTGTCTTCCCAGAGCACAGAGTTAATTCCGATAGCAATTCCTACCAACTTAAATATGACGCTGAAAGGTGCTTTGGAGTAAAATAGATTTAATGGGCGATTATTATTTCCGTCTCTCATCCATTTCCCGGAAAAATGACCAACGGATCTTAGCATCCCTCTGCTCCCGTTATAACAGATTCTCACCGCAGACTAGGACAGACCCCAACATGTCCAGATGCCATGTTAACACTGTCCACCACACGCTCTCTGTCTATTTCACTCTGTGGTACCCCTCTCATCACTCCGCATCTGTTCCGTTATGATCTCCACCCTGTACTTCCGTGCAGGCAGACGGAACATCTTCACTCCGACCCTCAGTCATGCTCTATGATACATAGGAAGAATTTGAGGATGTAACTAGGAAGATTGACAGGGGAGAGCCGGTGGATGTGGTGTACCTTGACTTTCTGAAAGCCTTTGACAGGGTTTCCCATAGGAGAATAATGGGCAAAATTATAGCACATTGTATTGGAGGTAGGGTACTGACATGGATACAAAATTGGTTGACAGACAGAAAGCAAAGAGTGGGGATAAATGGGTCCTTTTCAGAATGGCAGGCAGTGACTAGTGGGATACCGTAAGGCTCGTGCTGCGACCGCAGCTATTAACAATATACATTAATGACTTGGATGATGGGATTAAAAGTACCATCAGCAAATTTGCAGATGATACAAAGCTGGGTGGTAGTGTGAACTGTGAGGAAGATGCTCTGAGGTTGCAGGGTGACTTGGACAGGTTGTGTGAGTGGGCGGATGCATGGCAGATGCAGTATAATGTGGATAATTGTAAGGTTATCTACTTTGGTGGTGAGAATAGGAAGGCAGATTATTATCTGAATGGTGTCAAGTTAGGAAAAGGGGACGCACAACGAGATCTGGGTGCCCTAGTGCATCAGTCACTGTAATGAATCATGCAGGTACAGCAGGCAGTGCAGAAACTCAAAGGAATGTTGGCCTTCATAACAAGAGGAGTTGAATATAGGAGCAAATAGGCCCTTCTGCAGTTTTACAGGGCCCTAGTGAGACTGCACCTGGAGTACTGTGCGCGGTTTTGGTCTCCAAATTTGTGGAATGATATTCTCGCTATTGAGGGCGTGCAGCGTAGGTTTACTACGTTAATTCCCGGAATGGCGGGACTGTGGTATGTTGAAAGACTCGAGCGACTAGCTTGTATACACTGGAATTTAGAAGGATGAGAGGGGATCTTATTGAAACGTATAAGATTACTAAGGGGTTGGACACGTTAGAGACAGGAAACATGTTCCCAATTTTGGGGGAGTCCAGAACCAGGAGCCACGATTTAAGAATAAGGGGTAGACCATTTAGAGCGGAGGTGAGGAAATATTTTTCAGTTAGAGAGTTGTAAATCTGTGGAATTCGGTGCCTCAGAAGGCAGTGGAGGCCAATTCGCTGAATGCATTCAAGAGAGAGCTAGATAGAACCCTTAAGGATAGCGGTGTCAAGGGGTATGGGGAGAAGGCAGGAACGGGGTACTGATTGAGAATGGTCAGCCATGATCACATTGAATGGTGGTTCTGGCTGGAAGGGCCGAATAGCATACTCCTGCACCTATTATCTCTTGTCTATTGTCACTAACGCATAGTTTGTCACTCATCAGTACTACCACACAGTGTGTAACTATATCAATTCTGCTCCACAGTGTGTCTCTGCATCAGTACAACCCAGATTATGTCACTCCATCAATACAAACCCACGTTATGTAATTTTATCACTACCAGTACTGATGTTGAGAAATCAGTATTTCTCACCATCAGTACTACCTTAAGTTTGTCATTCGATCAATCCCACCCGACAGTGTTTCACTCCATCATTACTACTCTTCAGTGTGTCATTCAACCAGCACTACCGTTTCGTGTATTACGACATCAGTAGTAGTCCACTGCGTATCACCGCATCAGTACCATACAAAGAGGTATCGCTCCATCAGTACTGCGGCACAGTGTCACTCCATCAATACAATCTCACGGTGCGTCACTCCATCAGTACTACCACACAAAGTGTCATTCCATCGGTACTACTCCACAAGGTGTAATTCCATTAGTCCTGCCCCATCGTGCGTCACTCTATCACTACAACCACGCATTGTGTCACTCCACCAGTACTATCCCACAGGTTGTCACTCCATTTATACTACGCTACAGCGTGTCAATCCATCCGCCGTACCCCACAATGTGCCACTCCATCAGAACTATCTCGCAGTGTCATTCCATCAGTAACATCCCACAGTGTGTCACTCCATCACTGCTATCCAACAGTGTGTCACTCCATCAGAGCTATCCCACAGTGTGTAACTACATCAGTACAACCCCACAGAACGACACCCCATCAGGACTATTCCACATTATTAGTACCACCCTATAGTGTGTCACTCTGTTAGGAGTATCCCATAGTGTGTCACTCCATCAGTACTACCCCACAGTATGTCACTTCATCCGTACCTCTCTGGTGTGTCACTCAATCAGTTCTACACCACGGTGCGTCACTCCATTGGTACTATCCCATAATGTGTCACAATGAATACTTCCCACAATATGTCACTCCATCACCACTACTCTCAGTGTGTCTCTCAATTAGTACTACCCCAGTGTGTATTACGCTATCAGTACTAACTCATATTGTATCAGTTCATCAGTAATAGACCACTGTGCGTCATTCCATTGGTTCATCCGCATTGTGCGTCATTTGTATATTCCGCAGAAACGCACCTTCACGGGCACTCACCATCCCACACACTCACTCAATTCACACATATCCCACCCTTACGCACGGCAACGCACGCTCACACACCCACAAAAATGCACTCACACATTGGCATACAATCAATCTCACGGGCCCTGACACATCCACACGCAGACCCTTGGACACACGCGCTCACTTACATGTTCACGTGCTCACACTCGCTCACTCGCTCTCGTATACTCACAACAGCGTATGCATTCTTACACACTGAGTCACTTCGTTGTATACGTTTGTAGTCTCCAGCACACACTCTCCCCACACACTCAAATACTTTCACACACTCACACATACCAATACAAACTTTCACATCATGGACATTCCAATATACACCTGCACACGTTCACACACTGAGAGTCAGGCACACTCAAAATCATCGTATGTACACTCATGCTGTCACACAAACGTAATCACGCGTATTCACACACTCAAATACAGTCAAACACGCACACACACGTGCCCGTACCCGAACACGCACACAACCTCACACATTCAATCACACACACACACACACACACACACACATACACACACACACATGCAAACGTCACCCATTCCTTCTCTCCCGAGATGCTGCCTGACCTGCTGAGTTACTCCAGCATTTTGTGAATAAATCGATTTGTACCAGCATCTGCAGTTATTTTCTTATATTCTTGCACTCACACTAACCGATATACATACGTACGAGCACTAAGAGACACGTACTCACTGGCACACACTTACGCACTAACACACTCACTGGCACTGAATTACTCAGCACCATCATGTAGTCACACACTCTCGTGCTTTCTCACTATCAATCAATCACATACTCATCATTCTCACATACTCACATTCCCACACAGTCTCTCACATCGTCTCACAAGCAAATAGCCACACGCGCTCATCACGCAAAAACTGTCACTCCCAAACACACACGCAATCTCCCACTCAGAGCCACAGATACATTCGATCGCACTTGCACCCACACTTGTTAATGCTCATACACTCGCACGCACACTCAAGCACTCACACCGACAAAAACACACACAAATACAGGCACTCTTACAAACTCTGCCGCACTCACACAAGTAGGCCGCATGCACACTTACACATTTTCAGATTCAGAAGCATCCCGGGATTTTCGCGGCGAGCAGCGCAGCGCAGCTCTGCCGTGTGTGTTCCCGTTGAGCGGGGACAAGCCCTTCAGTCCGCCTAGTCGGCTCGCCTCGCCCACCGCGGAAGGCGATGGGAGCCGCGCCTCGGGAGAGGGTACGGAACCGCGAGCAGCCGCAGAGAGCGAGGTGGATCATCGGAGAGCGAGGAAGGCCGCCGAGAACGAAGGGGGGGGGCGAGGGCGGTGCAGCGGCAGGCAGGAGATTGAACTATTCGGCCAACGTTCGGCGCCAAAATGTGGCGACACTTGTGTACTGCCTCGGTGAAGTCTGCTACATAATTTTTTCCGGGTTGTCTGCAAAACTAAGCATATTACTCTACCAAAGTACATGTGACAATAAAGTTTCGTTGAATCATTGAAGTTATTGCAAACGCATACACTTACACACACACCCACACACACACACACACACACACACACCCACACCCACACACACGCACACACACGCACACACACTGTCTCACACACACACACACACACACACACACACACACACACACACACACACACACACACACACACACACACACACACACACACACACACACACATTGACACACACAACCCAACTAATTTGTACAATTTCACACTTTCAAACTCACATAAACGTGCTAACACACTCAAGCATGGACACACACTCTTGTACGGTCACACACACAAATACCAATACAATTTAGGATACATCTCCGGAGAAGTTCAGTTCAGTTTATCAGTATGGATTAGTTTATTGTCACGTGTACCGAGGTACAATGAAAAGCTTTTGGTGTTTTCTTTCCAGTCAGTAGTCAAATAATAAATGATTACAATCGAGCCACTTGCAGTGTATAGATACTGCACATGATAAGCGAATAACATTTTGTGCAAGGCAAAGTCAGCAAAGTCCGATCAACGTTAGTCCGAGGGTCCCCAAAGAGATAGATAGTTGGTCAGTGCTGCTCTCTCGTTGTGATTGGATGACCCAGTTACCTGATAACAGCCGGAAAGAAACAGCCCTTGAATCTGGATGGTGAGCGTTTCCACACTTCTATACCTTTTGCCTGATGGGAGGTGGGAGAAGAGGGAGTGGCCAAGGTGCGACCTGTCCTTGATTATTCTGTTGGCCTTGCCGAGGCAGCGTGAGGTATAAATGGAGTCAATGGCAGTGAGATTGTTTAGTGCGATGGTTTGGGCTGCGTCCACAACTCACTGCAATTTCTTGCCCTGTCGTCTGGAGCTGTTCCCAAAACATGCTGTGGTGAATCTTCATAAAAATGCTTTCTATGGTGCATCTGCTGCAGTTGTTGAGAGTTTTGAGGTCACGTCGATCTTCTTAAGCCTCCAGAGAACATGGATAGGTAAATTTTCGGTTCGGGACCCTTCTTCAGACTGATTGTGGTGGGAAGGGGGAGCTGGCTTCAGCAGAAGGAGGCAGGACAAAGCGTGTTGAATGATGACTGGATGCAGGTGAATAGCGTTGGTTGACACCAGAGATTAAAAGATGAAAGGTGTGAGATAAGGATTGAAGGGGATGGAATTTCAAAGAGAGGAAGGGATCTCGGTGGAAGGGGAGGTAGAGGGGATTGATTAGTGGGACTGGCTGTTACAATCCCTAATGTTTTGCACTCCAATTGACTGGTATTGTTCTTCCAGTCAATACCACTGGAATTAGTGGTATTCCAATTCCACTAGGTGTTATTACTACCTTTCAGACACATCTTCAGTTGTGTACCTCAACGTCACTGGGTATTTCGGCCTTTTATCACAAGGCACCCTCAGTCAAGGAAGGATGATCAGACCTAGGTATGCGTCTTATGGTTAGCCTCTAGATGGTCACATGGCACCCCGGACAGCATCTCGTCTTTTTCGCCACAACCATTGACTGCTCCGTTCGGCGCCATTGGTAAGTTCTTTGATTGCCCTCCTTTAGGCCTGCCCTCTGAATCCTAATTCCATCAGGAGCTTTGCGGTGGAACTGGCTCTGAAGCGCCTGTGGCCCACTTCCACTGGACGCACCCTTGTACCCCAACCTCACTCCTCTGCCTCCACTGCAAGGTTGGAATATCTCAGACTTTGACCCAGTGGACGATGTCTGGTCGTAGGTTGGTAGCTGCGATTTCAAGTTGGAAGGAAAGCCTATGGCCTAGGTCAACACACATTTCCCGGTCCCTGGCTGCGTTCAGTGGGCATGAGTTGAGAGGCGAGGGTTTAGTCCTCCGTTTCTCTCATTCCCGGATGAAGGATGGTATTTGCGGAAATGTTATCTGGGCATTGATAGGCATGGCATTGGTGGAAACTCTCTTGCACTCGAGTTCAGCTGCCAAACAACTCAGCACCTGGTTGTTTCGCCACGCGTATCTGGCTTGCGTCAGGCAAATCTTATCACCGACCAGAATATGCTTAAGGTTTTCTGGAACTGCACACAGGGGGAATGCTGGATTCTCTCCCAGACAAAGATTTAGGTTTGTGGAGAGGGAAGGACCGCATATGTGGCTCTGATAATAAAGCTCAACATATTTGGCTCCATGCTTGACGGCTCACTCCATGTGATCTTCCTCCTCTCAACGCCATCCCACCTCATCCAGCAGCCTTGCTTGGCTTGGGATATGGCTTTGGCACACCTGGCTCCTTCTTCTTTGCGGCGCACCTCCTCTACCACCAGGACCCGACGTTCAGCAGGAATAGCCTTTTGCTAGGTAAGTTTCATTGCTCCCAGGCCAAAGCCCTCTCGGCATTATTGGACATGGCCCACTATTATTGCAAATTTCCCCGGTGTGGGACGAATAAAGGAATATATTATGTCCCGGTGTCGGAGGGCGGATTTTGCGTCCAGTACCACAGCGGCTGGTGTCCATTGCTTCCATGTTGCTAGGTTTGGAGTGACGCCTCTTATTATTGGTTCCAACGAATCTGTTAGTGTCATTCGCAGGCTTGCTTTGGCGCATTTGTATTCATCCCCCAGCCTTGAGACTGGCAGTGAGAGGGCTCCATTCCCATAGAGCCCTGTGCTGCTGAGGCATCACGGTAGCCCAAGCCACTTCCTCACTTGTGGGAGTCCGTGTGAGGCACGAAGAAGAGCGAAATGAAAGCGGGAATTTGCAATGTTAGTTACTTAACATTGGATAATTCAATGTTCATACCATTAGGTTATAAGTTACCAAAGCGGAATATGAAGTGGTGTTCTCTCCCTCTGCATGTAACCTCACTCAGGCAATGGAGGAGGCCCAGGACAGAAAGGTCAGTGTAGGAAAGGGAGTTAAAGTTGTTAGCGACGTGGATTTCCAGCAGGCCTTGGAGGAACGAGGGTTAGTGTTCGTGGAAACGGTCGCCGAGTCTACGTTTGACCACGCCCATATAAAGGAGGCCACATCTGGAACACCGCATGCAGCAGATGAGATTAGAGGAGGTGCAGGTGAACATCTGTCTCACCTGGAAGGGCTGTTGGAGTGTGAGGGAAGTGGTATAGGGACAGCTGTTACATCCCATGGTGGCTAACCGTTTTAAACGCACTTCCCAAGAAAGTTGTTTGAGAGAGAAGTGAGGGCGAGCAGGAGGAGAGTTGGGGAAAAGAGAGAGAGAGAGACAGATAGGGAGGACAAAGATTAAAGTGAGAGATAGCGGAGAAGACGAAAGGGGAAGAGATGGAGGGAGAGGGAGCTATCAAAGGGAGAATGGGAAGATGAAGAGAGAGAGGAGTTCAGAACGAGTGGGTTGGCAAAAGGAAGAGAGGGAACGGGCAGACGGATAGAGAAACAGAGGGTGAGATGCAGTGAGAGTGCGAGGGGGGCGAGGGGTAAGGGGAGAGAGGTTGACAGAGAGAGGGCGGCGCAGAGGGAGAATAGAGAGCGTAGGGGAGAGAGTAACGGTTCAGAGAGAGTGATAGCAGGAAGGATGGAGAGAGAGAGAAAGAGAGTTGGGATTATGCTGCATCTTTCGCCGTTTGTTCTACGTTTAGGGCAATTCTGAGGCGGCAATGTTTCTGTTCTCTGAGTGCCGTGAGTCTTTGGGTCGTTCTTCCTCAGACGTGATGAAGGCAGAATATTTTATGTCCTAGGGCAAAGTCAGATCTATTCCAGGCAAGTACGGGAAGAATGGTTACCGGGAGTGGCCGCCGGGAGTGTGGGGTTGAGGTTACATTCAGATGAGCCGCGATCATAATGAGTGGTGAAGCAGAGTGGAGGTTTTTTTTTAGTCCCAGGTGATCTGTTGAACTAATTCCTCAACCTGTGGACAAAGATCCCTCAGTCCTCCTTCAAACTGGGAACCAGAAGCCCTGAGAGGGTCTCCGGAATTTGGGATTGACTTGCTGAGTGAGGCGGTTTGAAGGAAATCAGATAAACAACAAGAGGCGGAGAGTTGGATCTGATGGAGTTTGAAAGAATATCCCCTTTGCAGGAACCATGTCGCTCCCAATTTCCATCCCTTAGTATCGCCACAATTCCCAGTCTTTGGAGTTTCTCAATCAATTCCCGAGATAAATCACAACCTATCTCAGTAGGGATTTCACTTGGCTGATGTCATGTTTGCGAATAATTTCAAAATCTCTATTTTTAAATTCTGTTGAAACTTCACTGTCCCGGTGGAGACGGAAAATGGTATAAAATCTCCGGGAAAGTTCTGCCCCAGCATTTCATTCCGATATTTCCGGTAGCTCACGGGGACACGTCGCCGGGGAGAGAAAATGGGGCAAAATCTTGGGGAATATTTCGCCGTAGAGAAAATCTTGTACGTTATCATTGCTGCCGTTGGAGTCCCTGGTAAGTGAGCAGAACTCCGTGTGTTAACCGGTGTTGGCCTGATTCTGACCATGTTACAAGATTCCCAACTGATGGTCGTTGTACAAGAATATGTCAAGTTTATCAGTCCTCTCAGTGAAATATTTTTAAAACAACGCTGTGTTTTACCGGGTGGTGCCCTACGTGCCAGCCTCGCCAACAACCTATCTCGTTCCTTTCTTCCTTTGGTATTTTTATTCTGTTTTTACTTGTCTGCTTTAGTGTATCTTTAGTTTTTGTATTATGTG
This sequence comes from Rhinoraja longicauda, assembly GCF_053455715.1. NCBI lineage: Eukaryota > Metazoa > Chordata > Chondrichthyes > Rajiformes > Arhynchobatidae > Rhinoraja > Rhinoraja longicauda. The sequence goes on along the minus strand of NC_135991.1, from coordinate 11,692,482 downwards.
CGGGGAGGGAGAGGGGTGGGAGGGTTCGGGGAAACTTTTATCTCTACCGTCGACAAAGGTGCGACTTCTTCCGCATGGTATCTCCGTCCGCACTTTGGCCTTAACATCGTGGAGCTGGCGGTCCCTTTGTTAAGGATCGACTCCGGGAGCTCCAACCGCGGAAGCTTCGACCGCGCCGATCGTGGGAGCTTCGATCTCCCCAATGCGGGAGCTTCTGTCGCCCCGATGCGGGAACTTCGATCGCGGGAGAAAAGACGGAAAGAACGTAGGCATTATTTGTATTCCATCAGAGTGGGGATTGTGAGGTCGCTGAAAAACAAGATGGACCTGCTGCCTGCGCTTGTGAGGACTCGGAGGGAGTGCCGTGAGTGCAGTGATCTCGGTGTTTGCGGGGACATGGCTCAATGAGGACATCCTTGGACGGCTTTCTGGCTGTTGGTGCGGACTGGGATTGAAGAGAAATTGACAGTGGTCGGTGCAACTCTGTTTACATCACGGTGAAGGAGCGTGTGTGTGGCCCGGACATTGAACTGATGGCTGTGGGTCTCCGCTTATGCTGTGTGCCCAGGGGATTCTCACACGCCGCTGTGGTGGCTGTTTAAGTCTATGTTTAATCTTAATATTGTTGGGTATCTTTTTGTTTTTCTGCGTGAATCTATGGTAATTCAAGTTTCACGGTACCTCGGTACACGTGACAATGAAGGATAATTGATCAATTGAACCATCGAATTTTCTTATTTTCAGACAGCCGAAACAAACCTTCTTTTTCTCTCACTCCTGGGACCCACTAGATGCTGTTCTTGCCTTCAGTGGGACATTGCCCAGAAATGTCCCTGTGCTTGGGACAGGCAGCTCTCCGGTACGGTGTGACTGGGAGGGGTTTACATTGTGTAGTTCACTGTGTGTGAGTTATTGATCAGAGTGAACACCCGCTCCTGTGGCCACGTCTCACTGTGGAGTCTGTCACAGTCGGATTCCACCGCCTGTTGGTCAATAATTGGATCGATCTCCTGAACCAGTGGCCGCGGATCTACCGGCGTGTGTTGTTACCGAAATGAACTCACTGCGGAATGAATCCATTAACGGGGCCACTCTGCTGCCGGATTCTAAGTTGTCCCTGCCTTCTCTCTGGAACCCTCCTCGTCCCCATCACATGCCGAGTTGCCAGAGCCCTGGTTAAACGCGGCCGGTCACGGTTAAGTCTGTGAAACCGGCCCCATCAGAGACTGTGAGCAGGGTTAACTATAGAAAGGACCATTCCGCCTATTGTAGCGGGCGGCTGCTCGTTTCCTCCCCGCCCTTTACCCCGCCCGTCGCCTTATCTCCTCTCCCCTGAAGCGGGCAGGTCGGGCACAGTCGGAGCCGGGTCTGACATTGTTAAACCTGCAGCCGCGCACCGACTCCAACACTCCTGATCTTCAGCTGAAAGTGGAGCCGGTGTTCAGCCACGGAGACGTTGTTCAGTAATGCCCAGTGTCCGTCCCCTTCTCTTTCCGCAGTGAATTTAGTGGCGATTGTGATCCTGTCCCTGGGAAAGTGCGGCCTCTCCACCTGCACCACTCGCTACCTGGTGGCCATGGCAGCGGCCGATCTACTCACCCTGATCACCGAGGTCATTTTGGCTCAGATTAAATACCATTACTTTTATTGGAGTTTCCTGTCCATCACCCCTGTGTGCCGTGTTATCCACGTACTGAGAGCTGCAGCTACAGAGTGTTCTGTCTGGTTCACCGTCACTTTCACCTTTGATCGCTTTGTCGCCATTTGTTGCCAGAAGCTGAAAACTAAATATTGCACCGGGAAAACTGCGGCTGCGGTTCTCGCAACAGCCGGCGTTCTGCTCTGTCTGAAAAACGTTCCCCGCTACTTCACACAGAAACCCAGAACAATCATCGACAATGTTCCGTGGGGCTGTGTCACGGTGGACAGTTATTTCACTGACCCCGTGTGGGTGGCATTTGACTGGTTCGACACAGTTTTAACTCCGCTCCTCCCTTTCGTTGTGATCCTGCTGCTCAACGCTCTGATAGTCCGGCAAATTTTAGTGGCCAGTCGGGTCCGTCAGGGGCTGAGGGGTCAGAGCAAGGGGGATAAACGCAGTGACCCGGAGATGGAGAGTAGGAGGAGGTCTGTGATTTTACTCTTCACCATCTCCGGCAGCTTCATCCTCCTGTGGCTGACGCTGGTTGTAGACTTCGTCTATTATCAGATCACAGGGATTGGAAATGATCTGAATGATTCTCAATGGATCTTTAACAACGTCGGGTATTTGCTGAGTAATCTCAGCTGCTGCACCAACACATTTATTTACGCGGCGACCCAGTCCAAGTTCAGGGAGCAGGTGAAGAGCGCGGTGAAATATCCGTTCACCTCAGCGCTGCGGCTCATTAATAAACCCGCGCACTGAGCGCATCCCAGAGGCGGCCGCAGTCTCTCCGCTCCGGGATCCGGCTCCTCACATTTACCGCCGGATCGTCCAGGTGTCGGTCCCCGCCGGATGATCCCATCGCCGGCCCCGCTACGGGACCCCCAGCCCCTCACATTCGCCCAATCGCGCCGTCTCCCCCCCGCACTGGGGATATCTCCGTCCCTCCCTCCC